>NW_020955344.1:12213-132989 GCF_003031625.1 Empidonax traillii | reverse complement strand
ATCTAGGAAGATAAAGCAGTATCTCACGCCTCAAGCTACCATTCAGTGAAGAAGAACTGGGTGCAGAGGAATACTGAGTGATCCTACAATACGAAATAGGAGGGATAATTTTCACGTGTTATGCAAACAAATCGGCAGCAATCTCAATCCTGCAACCCCAAGTGAGCGGTTAGTATTCCCCAGGAAACTCCCCTGAGATCAGCTTGTCTCCACAGAACAGAAGGACACTAGCTAGTGCAGGTGCTGATTTGGTTGTATTGTTTCTGTAACCTTCCCTATGATGCACATCATCAGAGCAGCTTATTTCTAAAGCTCTATCACCAAAGCTCTGTAACTCCCATAATTCTGCATTGTGAATGCTGGAGGCCAACTGGAAGTTAAAAACCCCAGTCCTTTGTGTCATTGCAAACAGCCTGCGTGACACACAAGACAGACCTTAGACCTGATCACGGTATGTTTTTAAGTTCTGCATTAAGGAGGGGTGTCTGAGCCACAAGACAGGCACACCACTCTGCACACACCTTGTGCCTTCCAGCTTCTAGTTAGGCTACCCTGTATGAAATGTCAGTATTAAAATGTGACACAGTATGTAAAGAGAAGGCTCCTTGCAAAGCCTCTAAATCAGCACCATTACTCCCAATTAACTGAAGGAGAGAGAGAATTAAGTGTCTCAGCCAGGATAAAAACCTGAGGAGTTTTTGGCTCTCAATCCTAGATTCAGGCCACACCCTGACTTTACTGTTTCAGACAAGCAGTGACCCTGAATAACTTCTTGTGAAGCACAGGAGCCTTCCTCAGCTGCTATACTCCCAGTCACAAGCCACAAGCTTGTCACCTCATTTACAAATAAAGAGATGCAAATTAGGGTTTCAAGGTGCCAACTCTGTGTGTGGCAGACATTCAAACTAGCCTGAGAAGCAGCTATTTCAGAAATGCAGCAATCATCTAATCTCACCCAAAGGAGTGCCTTAACTTTTATTCATATGCCCTATCTACTTGAATTAGGAGGAAATAAATTAAAAAAAGCAACTGTTTTTCCTCAGGTCTCGCTAAACTGAAACAGCAAACAGAAGCAGCAAAATTGTGACACAATATACGTGAAGCACAAACTTTGATCACAATATAAAAAGTGCCCCTGACATTGTTTCCAGACTTAGTAGGCACAGTGGCACCTTCACTAAGAGATGTGCTCACTGACTGCCCCCACCCCGGGCCACTCATGCTCTCCAAGCCCACAGGACCGCAGTGAATTTTGTCATGTGCTCCTGTTTTGCTGTGCCCTATCTCTACAGGTGGGATGCATCTCACCCAAACCTACCAATCAAAAAATCAAGAGTCTCACTTTTGCTACTAGCTTAGGCTCCTGCTATAGTTAACGGAGAGAAAGCTGCATCCAGAAGGTGACAATTCCACCTGTTTCAGGGCAGGTTGAACTGCTCTCAGGAAAGACAAAATCAAGCCCTTCCGTCATACAAAGCAGCATGAGGGATCATGCTATACTTACGGGTAGAATAAGGTCCTTTGTTTTGAAAGGAATACCTCCTACTGTCAAATTCAGCTGATACACTCCTTTGTCTAGAGTAAACAGATCCCCTGAGACGGCTATTTTCATAACTGCATCCCTGTTGACCTTTAAAATCAAATTTCTTTCGAGTTCTTCAACAGAGATCTGAAAAAATAAAATTCCAAATTGAGTAATTCAGTATGAAAAGAACTTAATATCTGCAGCCTCAGCTACAGGACAGACCCCACCAGTGAAATCCCCAAGACAGAGAAATCATTTCTGTCCCCAAGCCTCCTTGTCTGCCTTTTAAAATACATTCCGCCTTGATATGTAAATCTTTACTCTAGAAAGCAACCTGCAGCTACCCTAACAGTGAAGACAGTCCAGCTACTTTAAAACAGCTATAGAAAAACATGAGTGGAATGATTACATGACATATGTAGGTTGCTCTATGCAAAATGTAAATGCAATAACGAGTTATTAATGAGAAACTTCTTATTGCAACTGCATGTGAAAAGAAAATCTGGAAAGACAGACAAGATGGCTTTTGTTGGACCAGTGGAATATAATGCAGAAGGCCTTCCAGACACAGTTTTTGAATACTGACCCCTGCAAAAAGAACAGCAGATGATGTGATTTCTGAGAGGGTAATAAAAATGTGTAGTAGGTAATAGCTTTTCCCTCAAAAAAGCCTCTGCAAGTTTTCCCTCCGTGTCTCTAAAGAGCTACTTCTAAGAAAAATCTATTATCACTGAAACTTCAAAAAAATGTTATAATTTTCATTATGACCAGGCTGCACAAAGAGGCACAATAAAACAACCATTTCTGTAGAGGGAGAAAAGGAGGCAAAGCACAAAGATAATGCACCAGGCTGCTGAAGAGCAGCAGAGATTCTGCTGCCCAGGGACCTGGGTCCTGCTACCAATAGGCTGTAGCAGAAGACAACCCAATCTTCTAGCAGAGAGGGAGAAAGGAGTGCACCTCCACTATTTCATAACCTTCTTCCCACTGTATGACAGATACTCCACCTACTCACTCTTCATCCATACAGCTCTGTTTTCTGGGACACCCAGATGCTCCCCGTGAGCCACTGTATAGAACCAATTATCTATTTGTGAGGCTGTTTAGACTTGTTCTTCCCCCTCCCTGCTAGCAGGCCAGGTCCTGAGCATCCTTCTCTTTGCATTTTGCGTAGCTGTCCCAAAACTGCTCTTATCAGCCATGCTGAGTCTTGCTCTGTGGCTGTTACACAAAGGAGGACAGCGCCGAGCAGATTTACACCTGGACACTCCTTTTGGACCTCAGTCTTCAGAAATGAAGATTTAGTGAATTTGATAGTTGAAAAGATGACTCACAGACTTTTCTCTTCTGATCAACCTTTTTTCTTCTCTTGTGAATTCCAGCGGAGTCTGGTTTATACTGCTAGAACACTGTTTACACCTGGTGTGTTGCTCTGTGCCATATCTTACAGGATGTGAACATATTTGTCTGAAGCTTGCTTGTTTAAAGTGGCATCTACACCTCCTGACTGCATTCCATGGAGACACACAAGCCAGTCTCAAACAGGTTTTTTTGGGCACTGGGAGGCTGTAAAGTCCAATCAGTGGGAACATAAGCCCACAGGTCCTGGCAGCCACCCAACTGGATGAGCTACACAGGCTATCCAGCTAAAAACTCACTCGGACGCCTCTGCTCGGTGTCATGGTCACCACTGCCCTAATGCACCAGAGTATGGAGTGCCACAGGAACTGGCACAGACTGTGTCCCTGTTCTAGCACAGACTGGGCAGCCACAGAGCAAAAGGGAATGAGGAAAAACTGTCTGCAGTAGTGCCCATACTGTTCTTACTATGTGAAGAAATCCTGCTACTTGCAGGGCCACCAAAATTTAGGGCCTTCTAAAATTTTATTATATTATATAGCAAGTAATGACATAGAAATAATAATAATAAAAATTATTCAGAGTTCTTTGCTGCTTCTGATCATTAATACAAGTAAACCCAAATCAGTGAAAACTTCCATAGGAGGAGGGGTTAATCCCTGTCAAAAGTCTTAATAAATTCCAGTTTGGGAAATTACATTCTGCCTACTTCACAATGCCCTCTGGCTGTTTAAGCTCCTGTTCCTTAAATTCAGAGCATAATTGCTGGTGCACCACCATCACCTACAAACCAAAAGGGGAAGCATTTCAGTAGTTAGCATCCTGCTTCAATTCCCTCCTGTAGTCGCTGCCTGCCACAGCGTGCTCAGGGACATTCAGGCAGGCAGTTCTCAAAGAAAAGGGTTTCCATATGGTTAGCCATAAGGGCAGTCAGCTTTGTGTTTTGGATTCATGCCTGGGATAGCTCGTAGCCAGCCTGTCTGCTCTTTGCTGAAAAGTGAGTGGACAGCTCTGAAAAGGGACAGAGCTACAGCCAGACGCAGGGTTAAAGCCAAATAAGAATCTGCTTCCGATTGCTCAACCCTCAGTCCTGACATTTAACAGTGTAGTTAAGTTATTATTTTTGCTAACCATACTGTGTCTTCAGAGCGGTACTAAACTGAATATTGAAAGGAAGACAAAATGATGACTGTTTTTGGAAATGCAAAACAAACAGAAGGCGAGTGTGTCCTCTACTATCATCACTTCATACGTGCCACTTCATCCAGATGGATTACACAGAAATAACTACATTAGAAGTCTTTTCTGAGGCTTGCTTGTTTGTGTTCTCAATGCTGGTTCAATGCTCATTTAAAAATAGCTTAGTAGGGATCAACATCAGAGAAAATACCTAGGTAGAAATATTGGCCTGAAGTTTTGAAAATACCATCATATTTCCATAAAAGTAGGCAGCATTTGCTCAACTGGCCAGAAGTCATACACTGCTGGTGCTTTTTCATATGTTTTGCCTTTAAATATCCATTGTTTTTTCATCTGCTGAAAGTTGCATAGTAAAATTAGTATTTTCTTATAAGCCCTATAAAGTTCTCCCAAGTATCCAAACTCCTCTGTTTAAGGTCTAACCAAAACTAAGGGCTTGATTCTGTGCAAACTGAAGCCCAGACTAAAACTCCCAAATTGCATTTGAGTCTGGACTGTGACCTCTGAACATTTTTGGGGTTGAGCTTTGCAGAAGCTGAGGTCGAAAAGTACACATGAATCCATACTTAAAATGAAAAGTGTGGCTACATGTTTTATAAAAGGAGATGGACAAAAAGGTATAACCCCTCCTTGACAGGATTTCCTAAATTAAAAACCATACCAAGGAGAAAAGAGAGAGAGGATAAAATGGAGGAACATATGTTGTATCACTCAGCCATATAGATTAAATGGCATTTAGAAATGGGTGACACTGGATGTTAAGCAGAAGAAAACCAAGTACCTCTAAGGTGAAGGCAAGGAATAAGAAAATAGGGCAGAGAAAGGAGAAATCAACAGCACTCCAACAGTGCAAGCAGGGTCCCAAGACTCAGAGGCGAGTCAATCGTGAAGTCAAGAGACCTAAGGCTCCTTCCTCCTGCTGCTGTTCATCTGTGGGTGGATCCCTCTGCCTTTGACCATACCAAGCAATTTCACTTTGGGAGACAGTTGCCAGAACTGTGGCCATTGACCTGCTCCAGGCAAGCATTCCTGTGCCAGCAGTGCGTGGTGCTCTCTCCTCCAATCATGCCATGCTGCATCTCTGGCAGCTGCCTGGCCCTGCTCAACTCACATGCAGGGCAGAACTGCTGGCTGACCCCTTGGTCAGTGTGGGTCCTGTCCACCTGCACCACGTGGCACCCACAGCTAGGTCTGTACTGTCCCAAAGAGCCTTGGGGAGGGATTTCAAGGGGATTTATACAACCTCTCAGAAAATGTGCAATGTGTGTTGCTTTAGCAACTTAGCCAGGCAATTTCTTGGTTAGGATGATACCCTGGGATAAGAGCCCTGACACTGGTGGCTGGCAGGAGGCAAATAATTCTTGCCTAAATATGATGCTTACTTTTATCATACTGCCTTCTCTCCCTGAAGAAGGCAAATGCATTTCAACTGTGTCCCCTCGAACTAACTAATAATTACAAACATTGGATAGTTTGTAATTATTTCATGGTACTTAACAAGTATGTTATGCTGTGGTGTTAAATGGATTAGCTTGGTAACTGCTGATTTTTGTGACTCCCAAGTCAGCCAGTGGCATCCACTCTGCTTTTCACATCTTCCGTCACCATCCTCTCTTTGCAGAAAATTAGAACCGTCATATTTCAAATTAGCAGAACCATTAGAAATTTTACCATAAAATTCAGTAAGAGTTGGCTTGAGGCTATTCCTACATGTAAAGATACAGCATGTCATACATTTTATCTACAACTTCACTGAACCTCTACAGCTCTTCATTTGGAATCTAAAATTGTTTCACTGACAGTAATGGAACTGTTGGAAACATTACCAAATGTCAATAGTTGACAGTGACACCATGCAAGGTCTTCTTTATTTATGCATCAGAAACAAAATTTTTCACACCTTGCTTATTTCTTTCATGTATAATTCTTATATACTAAAAAATGTAAATCAGAAAATGATTCACAGTTACCAATATCTGCATTTGTCTCAAACGCGCGTTAGCTGAGAAATTCCCGCCCACTCCCCAAGAGGAACACACCAACTTAAAAGAACTAATTAAGCAAGAAAAAAGGAAAGGAGAGGAAAATTCAGAAGAGAGAGAGAGCATATATAAATTGCTCATCTACTGTAGATCACACTACAAGATGTTTTTCATGATCATGTCACAAACTGTAATGACCATAATGCTTCCAAAATCACCAGGCAATGTTCTGCAAGCGCATCAAGAAGAACATGAATCCTTACAATTCTTACAAACTCAAGAGATTGCTGGGATTATGTTGTTAGTAAACAGAGTATTTTAGGGGTTATAGTGATTGTGCTGGGTTGATCATTGGACGTGATGATCTCAAAAGTCTCTTTCAACCTTGATAATTCTATGATCCTGTAGCAGCCTCCAATATCTTTACAAGGGAAATGGTCTATTTTGTATGTAAACAAGCTTGAAGACTTTACAAAAAGGATACTGTAGCATAAGACATTTGTCAAGGCCTCAGATAGTCTGAGCCCTGTGACTAAACAAATGAGTGAATGAACAAAAGCAACCACACATCCCCCATACACCAAACGCACTTGGAAATTTCCTTAAAAGAACAGACAAAGTTCCTTCCCTCTTACTCCTTCCAACCCTCACCCAGATGGCATCTTCTCAACCTGACATAAAGTCAGCTTGGCACTGCTGTATTTCAAAGACACCGTTTGTGCAAACGGTTGCTCTGGTTGTGCAAATCAGTGATGCAGTCTCTATTAGAATGGATATAGAGTATAATTTGATTTGTTAAGAAGAACATCCCATTCTCACCTTAGAATGTATAACATACTTGTATGCACTGAATGGATAGATAGGTTGGAAAAGCATCTCAAGAATACACAAAGTCTGTCTGCACTTGGCAGAGCCCATCCTGAACAAGCCGTGAAGCAGCTGGACCTCAGCCGTGGCCTGGACTCACCGTTTGCCACATGCCATGGTTGATAAGTGGTCCAGTGCTCGTCACACGCCCTATGCCGTTGTATTTCAGCTGCAGCTCTAGCCGTCCTTTGCGCAATGCCAAGACTATCCATGTGCTGTCTTGATGGCCTCCAGCAAAGAAAAGGATACCTTCAGGATCAAAGGTTCTAAAGTCGAACTCAGCCACAAGTCTGACCACACAGGTGCCAAGAAATAAATTAGTTATGCAGAGTTCAAAAACCACAGAGTACTTTCCATACAGATAGCATCAATTTTAGCAGCTACAAAGCTCTGTTAAAACATACTAGCTTTTAATGCATTCCTGAAAGACTTAAGCTGTGAAGACAGGTTTTAAAATAGCATAAAGAATAAAGAATACAATACTATACTTCAGTAATTATCCTAACAGCTCTGTGGTCAAGGCTGCCTTTCTCAGTTACTGGTTTGGATAATGTTTTGCCTTACAAGACTCCATAATCCAAGCAAATAATGGTGAATGTAGGACTAATTGTAATTGTAACAACTTAACACCCCTGCATGCATCAAAGCCAATCAGAGCATTTGACTGTCATTCTAAATTGTCCTCACCTTGTCAGTTGTTTCCTTTTGAAGCGCAGCCTGATAACAGGAGTGCCACTGAACATCCTCCCCAGGTACAAGGATTTAACACTTCTTCCAACAGCAAAAGGCACACATGGTATGATGTTCTACAATCAAAACACATTTTTTGAGTGCTTATTCTCCTCAGAGAGCAGAAAGAGAATCAAAGAGTAGGTCTCCACTTCTTTTCTCATGTAGTTGCTATACATATAAAGACAGCACTCATTGAAATTCATATTGACTGGTGAAAGAAGATGAAGAAAATCATCTGGACAATAAAACCAGGGACTCAATATAATTATAAATATGTTCAGAGACTTGTTGGACATTTGTACTTCTTGCTGCCTTTTACAAATATGCCAACTGAAATGTTGAAACCATTGTATGCTGCTCTTTCTCAGAAATAGGATTTGTTTTTTTCACACTAAGAGGTGTTGTACAAACTTGAAATGAGGGCAGGTTATCATTAATTAATACAATATATACAGCAGGTTAGTGCACTGTAACGTTTATTCTCTCAAAATACATTTGTACAGAGAACATTTCCTCTTTCCTTTCCTCCCCCTACTATCTGCCCTGGAGGAATGTCTTCCTGTTCCATTATGAAATCAAGGTACAGCATGAGGTTTTTTACTGCACTGTGCCTGCAACAAAAGATGTGCTAAGAACTTGCTGTTGGTTGGTTACCACAGAGGCAGCCTGTGCCACTGAAGCCCATCCACCTCAAATGCCTGGAGGACAAAAGTGTCAAATGCAAGCGATGGTTCACAACTTACACCACAGGCCCTTAGACCTTTGCACCAACCTAGCGGATCTAACTCAGAAAAGCTTGTGCAGACAAGGTAACTCATAGTCAAACAGAGGGCTATCACTGGAACTGGGACAGGAGGAGCTGGAAAAGAGAGACTTTCAGGAGAAAATTTCTTTTCAGGAGAGCTACTGTCCCCAGCCCACGCAACTTTGCCAACACGATTCCCTCCTGCTGCTTGCTTGGCTCAAATGACTTTAGTCCAGAGCTTCATCTTAATTGCAATGTAAAGAAAAGGTCTGTTCTGCAGTTACAGCAATGAACACTGACGTACCTCACATGTATTCATATCCCGGGAAAGTTTCACTCCCCCTCTGCCATCACAATGACAGGTATAACTCCCTGGTGAGTTGACACAGGTCTGTTCACAGAGCTTTTCTTCACACTCATCTATATCTACATAAAACCAGCAAAGAAGAGAGGAGAAAACAGTGAGTTTGTTAAAACATGAATCACTGCGGGCAGAGAAGCGTTATTAGTGCTGTTTCATAGCACCTTTGCCTTAAGCATGTCCAAGTGCTCTGTGGCCAGTACGTACCCTATGCCACATCTTTACAGGAGAGAAGAGTTAGAATTAGCATCTGCACAAGCTATTTTCACAGACAGATTCCAGCTGCCCAAATCAGTGGGAAGGCTGGAAGCAGCTGGAGCAGAGCCCTGGGCTTTAACTTCTAGACAATACTTCCTCCCTTCAGGCCCCTTCTGCTACGCCTGTGCTGACTGGCTCCTGATTCTTCAGCTCAGGGACTGCAAATAAGAGCTGAGTTTCGCATTCTTTTCTTCCCCTTTTATTTTTTCCTTTGGCTTCTTTTTATCTACTTCACAAACAATTGCAGGAAAACAAATTCTGACAGTCCACAGGGATCTCTTCAGGCAGAGGTAAAGACTTAGAGCTCAGCAGGACCGGCTGGCATGTGATTTGAGTCAGTATATTAACTTAGACAAAAGACAGGGAACAGTGCTAGTTTTGGAATACTTTCAAAGCTTACTCCATTGAGAAAGCTTGCAGGCAGTGAAGCCAGCAGAACTGTGCATGGTTAAAACACATATTAAGCTCATAGTTCAGAGTAATACCACAAGACAGGTTCTAAAAAAACAACAGCTACTGCTGTGTTAACTTTTCTTGTCCTATGAAGGGAGACAGCAATATGCACAGATGCTTCTGAGCTTTCACCAGATCTTGCACTTGTCATGAATTCAAGAAATCTCAGTACTCTGGCTTGTACAGCTTGACTCAAGTCATCAAAGTTGACAGCAAACTCAGTGAACTCCAAGACAACTGTAAATTCTATGAACTCAAAGATCACTGCAAGCTCAATGAACTCAGAGGTGACTGAAATCTGCAAACTCACTCCCAACTAGAGAAAGGGAACAGAAGTCCAGTGTGTAAGCAAAATTAAAAAAAAAAAAGAAAAGAAAAAGAACAAATGCTTTTACTGAAGCCTGAAACTAAATGTCGGGGGGATTACAGCTTTAAATTATGTAGTAAATGCTAACATGATATTATTTCATGAGCTTACCCTGACAAGTTTTTTTCACGTCATCGTACTTGTAGCCTGGGTCACAGAGACATTCGTACGAGCTTATTAAATTTTTACAGTGAGCTTCTCCACAGATGTCTGCTGATGCTGCACATTCATCTATGTCTGCAAAACAAGTAATTGAACAACATGAGAGGAGTATAACCACTATTCATATACTGGAGTAGGCTTAGAGTCAAGAAATTATTTTGGAAACTGAAAAAACAGTATCTTTAAGAATCTACCTTTAGGGGTAGCTAGCTATAAGAAGTGACTTCAGGTTTTCAAAACCAGTTGGACTTTCTTTCTTAAAGCCATTAGCCACTACTGGAAAAAAACAAACAAAGTAAGCCAGAAGAAAAACTGTAAAACAAAACTCCCAGAAAACCAAAAAGCCACAATCCCTTCACTCAGGGGGGCTGAAACTGCAGGTTAAAAAAAGCAACAGGTAAGAACTGAGTAACAGCAGCATGAAGGTTACCAAAACACTGAAGGGAGATGCAGTCTGTGGCACATCACACATTTCTGTTCTCTGTCCTCAGACAGGCAAACAATAATTTTTCACACATTTAGTAAAATTAAGATCTACATCTGCTGATCTGTAGTGGCAAAGGAGAATAGAAGCTCCCCATTTTGTCAGAGAGAACAAGTCATGTCTGAGAGATGTTCTGGGGTTTCACCATGAAGGCACGCAATGAACTGGAGGTCCATAAAAACACAAAAGTGTTTTCCTAACATGTTAACTAATACCCAGCAAAATCTTGGTGTTGACAAAACATTTGCAGTATACTCAGAGTTTAATATTTATGTTTGCTTTCTACTATGTGTTAAAACTACAACTACACATTACACTTGTTGATTTTCCCATGTATGAGTGAACTGGCTGAGGGTCTATCTAGCACCCCATGTAGCCTAGTCTACAAATTAAGATAAAAGGAAACTTTTGTGTGTGCACACATGATGACAGGAATAAACATGAAAGAAAGCCAAAATGCAATGATAAATCTGAACTAGCAATAACCACACCTGACAGCAACCTCAGCAACTGCAGGGTCACACGCTGAAGCTAAGGAATGCTTTTTTAGTACTGCTGGCAGTGCCCTCAGTGACAGTACCAGGGTATGAAACAAATATACATATACATAATATACATATACATAAATATACATAAATATGAAAACAAATGTTTATGTAAGCACCCTCACCATTCATCTGTCCCTGTCAACTGGCACAAGAGGACAATTCAAAAGTGAAGTTGGCTCTTCTAAGTGGCTTCTAAGGGATACTTATGTAACCTATACAATCACCTTTACAGTGGAAGTGACATGGAAATAAATTCTTGCTCTTTGTCTTTTTGCTGGTAGCATTAATACGTTGTTCAGATCAGGTATGCAAGTTGTTTAGAAATATGTTGTCACATCCATCTCTAAGAGGTATATACACAGACTTACCATTTTTTATGAGATACACATAACTTTAATAATCACTGTAATCATTAATGAGTCTTTGTCTCAGCATGCAGTTTTCTTAACACTTCTGAAATCTCAGTTGCTTAAGTTTTGGTTATGTAAATTCATTCTAAAGTTTCAATCAGATATTTCAGATCCTCACTTTCTGTTCTCAGCTGCTATATCTGCCAACTTTCACTAGGGCCTTTCTACATGTATTAATATTCAGTTGCAGTGAATTTAGCCATCTGTATCTGTCTGAATTCATTAGCTGCTGCACATACCCAAATTTAGAAAAATAAAATAAGAAACACACACAAGAGAAACAAATGGCTCATATACTACAGCACCGTGAGACTGGAAAGAATCATAACAATGCATTTGGCCAGCACTTCCTCCTCTCGGTGTCAGGATATGAGGACTGATCGGCTAAACCAATTTAGCACAATCCAAGCCACAGATCCTCCGTGAATCACGCCTGTGTTACGATACTGACAGCATCATGGTTCAAATGCTGACAAGCCCAGGCGTGTAGGCTGGCTGGAGCATCCAGCACAATGGAGTGGAGTACACTCCAGTGGAGTACAGCCAACAGGAGCTACCAGCAAGTTTCTGGTGGGCTAGGGAGCAGACCAGGACTGCTCAGGGCAACCCAGCTCTCCAAAATGCAGGCATAAGTCACTAAGCATCCCCTGAAGCAAACCGAGAGTCCCAGCAAAGCTTACCTTCACATGTTTTGCTGTCTTTAAGAGTGTAACCACTGTTGCATGAGCAACGGTAGCTGCCTAGCTTGTTGAGACAGACCTGGCTACAGCCGCCGTTCTGCGTTCTGCATTCGTCAATATCTACATCAAAATAAAGTGTTACAGTCAGCTTTTCGCCTCTGTGAATAATCTGGAGGGTGAGAGTGGAATAGGCATTGGGAAGGAGAAAGACCCAAGGAGAAACAGTATTACAACTGCAACACAATGATTACAAAAAGCACAAAGATTTCATTCATATACTTCAAGCACATTAGCTCGTTTGTTTAATTAAAAAAAAAAAAAAAAAAAAAAAAAGAAAAAAGGCACTGTAACTATCTCCTTCACAGCTCTGAGAATGCATAAGAGTATCTTTAGTCACTGTGGAGGTGAAGAAGTTCATTTGCAGAAGCAAACTAATTATAATGCATTTTATATTATAACTAACTTTTAAAATCATACTATGTCCAGTAAGATCAGGACGAAATCTTTAAATAAAAGAAGAACACTATATTCTTACTATTACAGAACTCATGAGAACACCGAAAGTTTTAAGTTCACAGCTACTGAGCACTGTGTGCCCCACTGAAGTTGGCAGAAAAAGCCAATAAAATCCCAGAGCCTTGATTTCACCCTTGACCTGCCCTACCTGCTCATTATGTCCTGCTTATCTATGGGACTCTAGAGTTAGCTGATGAGGAGACCATCACATGTCACTGAATTTTATAGGAAAATAAGGGAATGTATTTCAGACTGATCATTGTCTGAGCTCTCAAAGCTGACTGAATTACTGATTGGTCTGCTTTCTGAATTGCCTAAATATCCTCCTTGTGAGCGACCCTACAATCTCACCACAATATTTACATGAGAAGGAAAGGTTTTGTATCTCTTGCTATCTTGGTTGCCACAATTCTGGACTGGCTGAATGTGACTTCCGACCATTCCTTACCTGTAAGGAAACCTTGCAGGCAGAAGGGCAAAATAAAAGAAACCAGAAAACAGGAGGGGGGAAGATAACTTGTAGAGAAAGCCCTGTGGGTACCTGGCACTCCTTGCACAAATAGGTTGCCTGAATATTCTCTTTGCAGGTGATGGAAATATACCCTGGGATATGCAGGATTAAGTAGACGTGGAATAAGGTCCTACTAGCACGGAGGCTTTAACAGACTAATTTTATCAGTTTGTGTATCATCAGGCTCAGACTCCAACTTCCCAACTGAAAGTCATTGTTCCCACAGCAGGGATGCTAGAGGGCAGGTGGGCCAGATTCTCTGGCTCTGCAGTCTGTGATCTGTTACACCAGGGTTCACAGCAGCACCTGCTGCAGTTCTGCTTGAAAAGCCACTACAACTCTGTTTCTGCTGCCCCTTTCAGAAGGGTGGGACAGAAAGTCAGAGCATAACTTCTTAGATTACCTTGCCAAGATCAAGCTGAGCTCCATTAAAGTAAAAATATTGATGTGAAAAAATTACCTGATTCAAAGAAGGGTAAAAACACGAGCTCTGTGTAATCCAGGTTCAGTTCTGTGACTTTTAAATTGTGCAGTACAGTATCTATGACCATTTGAGAATGCAGCAAAACCCAGAACATCTTTGTTACAAGTATAAAAGACAATGAAACCAAATTACCTTTTTCACATGTTTTTCCCTGCCAGCCACGCTTGCATTCACAATAGAAGTCCCCCTTGAGATCCTCACATTTGACGGTCCCCTCTTTGTAACAAGGATCAGGAGAACACTGGTTTGGCAAATCTGATTTACATAAGGAATAAAAAAGCCAAAACAAAACAGAACAATGCATTGAAGTGACTGACAAGGAGGTATTTCACTCTCATTGGAAGATGGGATGCTTAAACAGTAATGGAGAATCAATCAGAAATACTCACACCTGGCAAAACTGGAAGCTAATTCTTAGTGCTCACACGCCAAACAAGCTGTGCCAGGACTTTTGCAGAGCACATGCAGTGGAATTAATTTCCTTGCAAAAGAGGGTGAGCTACCATTCCCCTTATCTGAAGGGCACATCCTGAAAGAAACAACTCAAAGTAGCTCATTTTTCAGAAAGTTAATTCTACTCTCCCTAGTTTTGGAGAAAACAAAAAGCAGTATCAATGCAATACTCAGGAAAGCATGGGTACTCTTTTCAAGTACTTTTGGTAGTTCAACTGATGATCTTACCAGAGCTGATAGATTTGCAGGTAGCAAATGTTTATATCTGAATTTTTTGTCAGAGCTTTTCTATTATGTAGAATGAGAATAAAAAAGGAATACCTGTGAGTTAACAGCAAAGGAATAGAAAACCACTGATGCAGTTTACAGAGAGCACAATGATCCTATGGGGGTTTTTAAGCAAAGTTCCAATACCTGGCAATGAGTTTTCCCATTAGAAAGCAGAAAGAGAGTAGTCACCACTCTTTGGGGAGAATTGGAGGAAAAAATCTCAAACTATTATCTAAGTACTCAGCAAATGGAAATTACCTGTCTAAATTCACCTGCCCACCTATCAGGCATTGGAATGGCCTGCCCAGAGAGGTGGTGGATTCACTGTCCCTGGAGATTTTTAAGATGAGGCTGGATGTGGCACTGAGTGCCATGATCTGGTAATCACAGTGGGGTTGGATCAAGGGTTGGACTTGATGATCTCAGAGGTCTCTTCCAACCCAGTTAATTCTATGATTCTATGATTCTAAAACACACTGGGACAGTGCTTCACAGAGGTAACTAAAGGAAGGATGAAAGAATATCCTTGTTCCCATGAAAAAAATGAGTTGTAGCTATCACTTAATTACCATCAGTGCTGCCATTGAGAAGACAGACATTTATCCTGAGCCTCAGTAAGGTGTTCCCTGTGGGCAAGGGAGGACAAAGCCAGAGGACTGATAGGGAAAGGAGTCTGACTTGGTCAAAGAAATGCCCACTTTCAGTACTTCACCTTGATGCTCAGAAGCTAGTGCCTGGGAAAACTAGACTGGAAAAGCATGGGTACACAATCCCAAAAGCCTCACAGAAATAACCATCCTCTCACTATAAACAAGGCCTAATTATCTTTATTCCTCTCCACTCCTGATGTGCAGAGTCGGGGCAAAGCCCCAGCCAAAGCAGAGGTCATGCCATACAAAAGAAAACACAGCTACGTGGGCTGTCTTAACATCCACCTGCCAGAACCCTCCTGGTGAATCACTGCCCAGCTGACACACAGGTGGAGGAGTTGGGGAGGGAAAAGCCATGTTTAGGCAGCAATGAGCTATGACAGAGTAGGTCTGACCAGGATGTTTCTTTTCCTAGACAGACCAGAATGTGTGTACAGTAAACAGAATGGTTTAGGTACAGTAAGCCAAGTCTTTTTTTTTTTTTGGAGCTGCACAAACCAAGCTTCCCAGACATGGAAGTGTTTTCAAAGTCTCTTGATAAACCAGACAAGTCAACAGGGCTATGCATGACTTATCTGGTGTATCCACAAGTTTCTGATTCTTTCCCTCAAACTGGAATCTGATGTGCCTTGCAGAGCCAGATGGTAGTAACACTGCTCAGCAGAATACTAAGCTGTTGCACCCTATGGTAAATGGCAGAAGCAACCAAGGATGTTTCTATCACATCAACACAGTGCTGATAATTTGCTCCCTCTTATCATGAGAGGTTGAGAACACAAGACACAGTCTTACACTCCTCTGGTAGCTTCATAGCTGTATAATTCCGCCAACTTCATAAAAGGTGCTCCTGATTTAAGCAATTGCAAAAGAAAATGGAGCTTTTGTTTCCATTCATTTACACAACAGATTTAGTAAAGCTGTTCAAAGTAATGACGAGCATGACCTTTTTGTGTGCTTTGAGCTGTGTCTGATAGCACATAGGTAGCTCATAAGTGCAGACAGAGAATAGAACTACTAGTTCCACTTTTGAAGTCTTGTATGGAAACAAGCCTTTACTTATGTCTGCTTACTGCCATTTCCAATTCATCACTCCATGCTATGAACTTATTTTTTGATATTCACAAAATGGTGCATAGTAATACTTCATAAGGAAATGTTAGGTTGCGAAGATTATGACAGTCACTATTGAAAAGCAGGCATGTGTGATATAACAAAAATCTCATTCTGTTTTTTAAGGCCACATGAAACCTCATTTCCAAAAAATCCTGTACAATTTTCCAAAGTCTTGCAGACCCAAATCCTTAATTCCTAGCTGACCTGCGGGATCTTTTTTAGAAAAAGACCCAGATCTGCAGACCAGAGTACAGGTATCTGTGTGTAAAGTAAACATCTATCTGCAAAGCAATTGTAAATACTCACTGCAGTAACTGGAGACAGTAAATAAACAGTCCATACATGGATTCAGGTCTCCCCAGCGCTGACACAATTTGGTTGGTGGAATCCCTCTAGAACCAGAGGAGATTAACTCTCCGCTGACTATGAAGGGAATACTGCTCATGTAGGCACCTGTGCTGGAAACACCTGCATCTAACTCTGAATCCAGAGCTGAAACCTTATCTGAAGAGCTTATGAAATAGGAATCCTCACATAGTTCAAATTTCTACCTTATTCCTAGTATAAACTAGTGTAGATCACCCTCCAGCCCTTAGGCTGTGCGACATCTTTGTGCACCAGGTTAAAAGAGCCTTCCACTAGAAGAGCTTTGTTTTGAGGGGAGAAGGCTGTTAAGGAACAAAATTAAAAAGCATCTTGCAGGCACAAACCCATAGAGCTACACAGTCTTTTGGCAACATCTGTGAAAAATTAAGAGGCACACTGGAACTGGCTAAGCACAAAGCCTGTCATTCTTCCAAGTGCATTTCAGGCTCCTTTCTGTTACTTCTCCTGTGAATCAACAATGGCTAGCCAAAACTCAGCCATTTAAAAATCTTTTAATATTTTAATGGGGGAAAATATTATCGTTTTCTTTCCAAACCACTGCTTATGCAATGGGCAGAGAGCCCTAAAAACAATTATTCAGCTTTTATTTTTTCAGATTTTTTCATTGCCAACTTTTAGACTTGCATTCCCAAAACACTGTTTAGATGTTTGGAACAAACGCTCCCAGTTGATACAACCATTTTCATCAAAAACTTCTGCCTCTGCCATGCTACACACACAGGTAAAAGTAAGCATTCAGCTTCATATCCCACTTTGAACTAGCTGGCACACTGCAGCTCACACAGATACCACAGGTCCAAGAATTCCCAGTTCAGAGGACTCTTAACATCCATAAGTGATACTGCTAACATCCATAAGTGATATGAGGGCAATTCTTCACATACCACTTACCAACCTTGGAATTCACTCTTATAAAAGGTTGCTGCAATGCAGTTCATAAACGTGAAAGGTTGACTAAATCCCAATCCTGCTTTGGTAGTACTGGTATGAACACACGACTAATCAAACTCGATCACAGTAAAAGACTGAAACACGGGAGTAACAAGAAAATAAACATAAATACATACATACACGTGATCTTTCTCCCCATTTGTGCTGCTCCCAAGGCATATTTAGAATACTTATGCAGTCTTTCACCTTTAGCACTGCTAAGCCTCAAGAGGCAACTAGAAATGTATTAGAAGAGTTCCCTTCACCCTCTACAAAGTTATCAGTTTGACTTTCAAATTGATTTGAGTTTTTAAAGGTTGCAATATTTAAAGCACAGTCACATGATACACGAAACTGACCTCCTTAATGTAAGGAAGGCTATCAGGAGCCTGTTTGCCTTTAAGCTTTTCCTAATGTTCCTTAATTGAGTGAGCCAAAGCCAGCATTCAAGAGAATAGAAAATGAAAGGCCAAGCATAGTGTACAACCTTACGTACATCCTATTTCTTGTCCCTCTTCCCTCTCAGTTTATTCAGACCTTGGGAAACTGGTGGGAAAGAAACTTGCATCATAAAATACCAAAGCACTAAAGCATGACAGCAAGATGGCTTTAGGTTATAAATGGAAAAGATTTTCTGGTGATATGGAGTCTCAAGCCTAGAGAATAGGAAGACCAGTATGAAATGCTATCAAAAATGGAGATGGCTGAGCTAGTCCCAGACCTTCAGACAGAATGAGAGAACATTTAACTAAAATTTACAAACCAAAAATGCTTACTATGAACGCATGTAAGGAAATCTGGACTTCTTGTATACGGCGATCCATATTTCTGAATACAAGCTGAAGAACAGAAAATGAAATCATTATTTTTATAATGATGACAGGACAGAGCTTCAAAGCATGTAAAATGATACCTGGACTACAAGAATTTGGAAGGTGGATACAAAATCGATGCAATATTATAAACTCCCAGATGCCTTAGAGTTCTTAAGTTCATTAATTTTTTTTAGCTTTGATGTACAGCTGTTATAAAACATTTGAAGAGGATGATAATTTAGCCAGATGCTACTACAATTCTAAAACTATGATAGCAGCTACTCAAATTTGACCAACTAAATCTCTTAAAATACCTAAAAAGTACAAAGATTCTTTTCACACCATGACTATGATACAGTCAATAAAATAAGTCAGTGGTTCAATAAGTAAAGGCACTTTTCTTTGGATACAGAGATTAGTTAATAACTAAGTTAATTAAAAAGGGAAAAAGGTAGAAAACTACAAATTACTTAACAACACTGCAAGCCACAGATACATACACAATATCAAGATTTTAACATGCAGAAAACATATAGAATATCTCTATATGCAAATGTACACGTAAATAAAAAAACACACCTCAAAGTACTATAAGGAACATACACTCTAAAGTTAGCAATGCATGTTTATTGCAATAAGATTTCCATCACGTTTCTTAGCAGAGACTTCAGCTGTGACAAGCTCCAGTGTTAGGCATCACATACCATCACTGCCACAAAGTAAAAGTAAAAGCTGCAACTCACCCAAGTATTTCGGGTAAAAATATTCCTGTAGAAAGGGGAAAAAAAAGGCAAAGATTTATTGAATAACATTTGCTTCTATTGTCATACTATTTAAGAGTTGCTGTCAGTTTGGTGGTCTTGCATGGCAGTAGTTTAACAAGTTCCAAACACCAACATCTTAATCTCTTTTTATCCAGAACCAGAAGCAGCACAGTATCATACATATATTTTGTCATTTGAAAAGGAAAGAAACATCAGCTCCAGTCTCAAGGTATTTTTTGATGGAGGCTGACCTTGTCAGTGGCAGTGACTGAGCATCAAGCCACTTACCCACCAAGAGGTAAAGGTGCTAATGATGACATGAGATACGGGCGAAACCTTAGAGGGAAAGTACAGGATTATTTAGTCACCCAGTTTGTCCTCCAAGGCACTCTGCTGATGCAGAACATGGCCAGCACACTAACACCACAACCACCAAATGAAAGGGTACCATTTGCTCTTACAACAAGCACCCTACAACTCCAACACAACCCACTGCCGTACCATGCCATCGTGGACATGGTCTGCTCAAAGAAGTGACAATTTACAAGTGAGGGGAAAACTGACATTTAAAGCCAGACTGCACAGGGCATTCCCACTGCTTTCGTGGTACATGGTCATGTGTTACTGTTCCCTGCTTTGCATCAACAATATGCAGCCATACAGAGAGAGCAGCAGTTTGCTGATGTGATGTGGATCTACCCTTGCACGTCAGAAAACTATTCAGCCTGGTGAGGCCTTGCCAGCCACAATTTTTTGCACCAACACAGAGAAATGGCAGGAAAATACAATTGTGCTGCGTGGAAGGATGGGAAAGTGGCTGAAGTTGATCACTGTATCACATTTTTTTAAAAACTACAAAAATTTATGGCTAGGAAAATACATTTCTTTCCACCTTTATATTGGTTTTCATAATGTATAAGTCACCAGTTCAAGCGCTGTTAAAATTGTGACTGGGGCATGCAATGAGGAAAAAACTGATGGACTGTACTGGTGCTTAATTTTTTTTATTAAAATAGACCACTTCTCAGCTAATTATGAAAGCATATGAATAGTATCATTCATACACCATGAGCAATTTTCATATAGCACTATTTTCGGTGAGATCAGGACAGTAAATACCCTGCATTCTGCAAAATTAAATTGGTCTATACAGTGTGCAAGATAAGAAACTATTTCATCTTCTCCTCTTATTACAGATGTTTGGATAAGCTCATGCATCCTTAAAGGCATGTATGAACAACAGAGACAGGCACATGCCATGATTCAGTTTGACCTGCACTGTCCAGTGTAATCAATTGAATTGCTGTCATTCACCAAAAAAATCAGTAGTTTCTGGCAAATATGCTCCACTAACTGAAATGCACCATGTAAATATTCAGCCTAAATTACGAGAGCATCAACAAAGAAGCAGAAGCAGCAGCTTATACTTTATCTTCATATTCAATTCTGACATGAGGGTAATGGGCTTGGCATCTTTTGGGGTTGAGCTTTGAACTGTCTCTTTGGGTTAACACAGTGGTGAGCTCAGAACTCACTACAGTCCCTGTTTCCTATTTTTTTTGTTTGTTTTAAGGATTAATTTTGGAAAAGATAAGTCAAAAAATGCAGTCAAAATAAGAATAAATCCAAGTAGTATAAGTATTCAGATGAGTGCCCAGTTGTGCTATTAACCACAAGCTGAACTTCAGCCAGCACTTGAGGAGAAAAAGATAGTGGTATGTAATAAAATATTCAAAACATTTCTTTCATTATTTCTCCTTTTTCAGTATACTTCACAAGAATGTGCAGATGTGTATAACAACCAACAGGATAATCCAGACGTTGGCAGGAACAACTGTTTGGGCACTCACAGAACAATAAATAAGAGCTTTCATATTCATGGCTATCAGCCTAATTGCTCCAAGTCAGTGGTGGCAAAGGCATAAAACTTCATTTTCTCCTTGACCTCTCATGAATGAGTTGAGTGCTAGAAAAGTAGTACAGAGTTTACTTTTGTACAAATAACCAAATGCAAACTGACTGTATATTGATTCAATGCCAGTTGAACAGCAGACAAGTGAAATTCCAAGGCACGGTACCACGACAAGCTTCATTTCACAAGGTACATAATGAAGGTAAGTGATTTAAACAGGGGGTTGTTAACAGAAATTTAACCCTTCTTTCTCTATCTTCCTCATTTACTTACACAAAAGCACTTGCTGATCAGTAGTACTTCTCCAGGTTTACAGGACCTGCTGATACTAGCATTCTAAAATAAAGCAATGTGATGACAGGTTCTAACATTTCTCATTCTTGTACGATTAACTTTTCATATTTCTCCATAATCAATTTTTCTTACAAAAGGCTTCTGGAAATACAATGACAACCTATTTCCATTCAGCCAAAAGATTTATCAAGAATGAAGGACAAATGATCTCACACATTGAGAAAAGGAACTTGCTTAAACTGAAAGTAACAGTCCCTTTTCAAATAATATCAAGAAGTTTTCTTAGCTAAAAATTCAAGCTGTGCCTAACTCCACAATGCCTTTTCAGTCTGCTGTACTAAGCCTTAATGACTCCCAGATGTCAGGGAAGATAAAGATCCTATGCAGGGTCAAGTCCCTGTTAAAAGTGTGAGACTTATCTTCTCCCCACCAGAAGTGTTCAACTGTATTTTCACGATCCAACAAAAATGCCAAGAGAAATGCTTTGAGACTTGCTAAGAAAGAGTTGGCAAACATTCTCTGTTACTATTTTGCTGATTTCTCAGCTATCCACCTTCAATTTAAGGCGTACCAAATATATCACCATCCAGAAAGCACATACAATTCACAGGATCAAAACACAAGAAGTTATTTAACTGTTACGGCTGGGTTGGCAAAAATCATGACAGAATTATGTGTTAAATTTTCAGCTTGGCCTCTGGTATAAAAAGTCAACGTTTAAATGTTGTCAGCCCTTCCCCTTTGGATTTGTTTTCCTAATTATAGCTGAAAATAAAAGCAGGAGAAATTGACTTTTAAAATAAAAAGCTATAAACAAATACATGTTGGACATAAACATCCTGTGGACAGGGCACTGTCCAGACACGGGCCTCACCAAGCTCTCAAACCCATCTGTCCAGTAGTTATGTGCCACTGCAGGCAAGAGGTAGACAATACCTTGCAGAGGTGACCAACAGTCACGAATGCAGTTTCAACAACTCCAACCTCTGGGACTGCTCCTACCAAGAAAACCTTAACATACTTGCACCCCTCTTCCTTGTGACCCCATACACCCTCTGTCTGACCGGTTCCCATGTGTCAAACAGTAGGGCTGGGATGCCAGAAGCTACAATAGTCAAGGGCCTGGCAGCAGGACATCAGCAGCCTGTGGTGTCCCAGAAACATCAACAGTCCTTTTGTAAACTACATCTTTTATCTGCTGTAACTACAGCTCAAACATAGTATGAGCTACACACCAGAGCTGTCACCCAACCATGAGTTCCACGTCATGTGCCATCCAAAGCACATCATGAGCTCAGCAGAGATATCAGGCAAAGAGGGAGAAATAGGAGAGACTGTGAAGTGCCTGACATCTGCAAGTCTCCACCCTTTCAGTGAGATGGAAAGCACAGCATGAGGCCAGTCTCTCCAGGCAGATCCTGGCTTGCTTATTTCAAGTCAGTTCAAGAGACCTTTCCCTTGCTGTGTAGGAGACAGTTTTAACAGAAAAGATTTAAGCTCTACTGTCCCCATCCCTTTCACAGGCACACATGTAGGAACAAGTCTTACGATCCATTAAACACAATTATTAGCTTCCATGGCAGTATTGCAAGACCTAAGAACACATGCTTTTATTTCAAGTGTCGAGTGAATCCAAACACTTTTCAAGGGGCTAAGATGTTCCTCTCCCACCTACAGCCAGAGCTTACTACCACCCTGATACAACAGCCACGACAGCACTTAGCCTGGATATCTAAAATGGAAAGAGAGCGTAATTTTAAAAGTGTCCTCAAAAAAAAAAATGGAACCCAAGCAAACAACCCTCAAAAACTCCAGGTTGTTCTTTTTTTTTTTTTTTTTTCCTTTCAAATGTTAAGAACAGTTTCTCTTGGGCCATCCCCACAACACCCTGCATTGAAACAACTGAGAACAGGAACATGAAGAAACGAATACATAGCACAGCTGTGGAGTTGAAGGGGCAGAATTACCCATGTCAGCTTTCTTGCCAGAGGAAACCTACACTGCGACTGGGGTCATCACCTGTTTTCAACTCTATGGCCAAACTCTACCCTGGTGGTAAAATTCGTAAGTGAGTGAAATTATACAGGGTTTGCATTAGCCTTGCTGCATTTTTAGAGAAGATGGAAAAACACCAAATCAGAACAGACATTAACATGAGTCACTGTATAAAAATAGCCCTTCTGAAAACATAACAATGACCCTGTCGACACCAGGAAAATGTTCTCACTGTTGCTTTAAAGTAATTGGCAACTTTGAAGACCTCAGACAAACGGGTCTGCCTACTGCTTCTGTTTGTTTTGCTTGAGTACTAGGTCAGGTAAGACTGATCAGCAGAGAATCTAACCCACTTTATGTTCGAGCTCCAGAGGCAGCAGGTAGAAGACATAGTTTACAGGAGGACTGCTCATGTTCCTGGGCATCTGGGTCTTGGTGGTCTTGCCTAGGCAAGTGGGGTGGACCAGAAGGCCTCCAGAGGTGCCTGCCAACCTCAAACCTCCTGTGATCCAGTGACTGCAGCATCACTAACACTGGAACATCTCACTGATTTGTGTTAGCAACAGTGATTTCTTTTTTAGTTACCTAGTTACGTCTTAGAGAGTAGCAATAACTCCCACTTTATGTCCTTTTCTCATTTCCATATAATGACTCTCCCTTTTCCTCTTTCCTTCATGACTGAATGTTTGTCTTGGGCATGGCCAGACCTCATTTATAAATGTACTTCATGTTTCCACACTGTGGGCCTGCTTAGAAAGATACTCTTTGGAAAGAAATGACTGCTACCAACCATAACAGCCTGTAACTTAGTGTTTGGCAGTTTTTCAACTGTTACAACCTGAGAATGCAAATCTCACTAATGGCGGAGAGCTCTCTTCATTTTTTAAAATTCGGCCCTAGACTTCTGGTACATAGCAAATCTCACGCTGCGTGATTGGGCCCTTCCTCCTATATAACAGAATTCATTGGTTCTGCAATTCAGAATTTTAAATATGTAAAACCCATAGTTAAAGAAGTTATGATCAAATGAACGCCACATTGCTTGCACAAGCCTTCCTTCTCATGAGGAACCCATCACTCAGCCAGGTTAGTTTGCTTCCTATTTTGCTTTGGGGTGATCTGTATTCTCCATACAAAGAGAAAACAGAACTTCTCAGTTTGGCATGTGAGGCTTTGGAGTAGCAAGCAGGTCACAATACAATTTAAAAGCAGTCTCCAAGTCTCATCTCCTACCTCCCAAGTTACAGCTGCTTAGGGTAGATTTTAGATTTTGTGTCCAGCTATTCTGCTGCACAAAGACTGAAACTGCCCCTTCCACTGAGTTGTTGCGCTTTCCAAACAAGAAGTTTTCAAGACTACATGCATCACCCCTTCCATACAGACTAGGTAGCTCTGCAGAATCCTCAAGCTTGGAAATAAAACCCATCTACTGTCATAGCTTCCCTTGACCTTTTCTGAGAAGCAAGACCATTTCCCAATAGCTTCCTAAGGTGCCACTTCAGCAAAAGGTGTTCCTCTGCAATAAGGAAAAACTCACTGATGATTAAAATGCACAATTACAGGGGGAAAAAAGTAATGAAAGGAAAGAAGAAAAAGAAGTTACTGTATGTCACAGATATGTTAGATTTTGTGAAGATGCAGGGGGCACAGAGAGATAATTTCTATAGATGGCCCAAGGCAGGGTTTGATTAGACAGTAATGGTGTGAAATGCATGCAACTGCTGCCAAATACTCTAACAAAAATCATTTGTAGAGTGATTCCAATAAGTTGGTTGCATGGGCCTTTCAATTATTCTGACTGCAATCCAATCACAAACGCCTTGAGGTTTCCTCCTGCTTTGGGACTGAAAGGGTACTTTCCCTCCAGCTGTAATAATGTGCAATTTCAAAAGATCTCAATTTGATGACAGATCTTCACTCAGTGTTGCTTGTTTAAATCCTTACTTCTTGCAATAGTTACACTATTTGTACATATGGTTAAACTAACACTTGCTCAGAAACTTCATTCAAATTGAAGAAACCAGTATCTGACAAAACACCTAGCATAGATAAAAGGCTGTCTCCTTTCAACATCATCACTTTGTCATCACTGCAATTATTTCAACCATATTTAAAAAAAAAAAAAATCGAACAGGACTTATATCCCATCAAACATGATTTAAATATCTATGATCTCTCTTATAGTTCTGTCACATTTTATCCACTGAAGATTTTTCCCTTCTTGTAATCTAATGATTTGTTTCTTAGGATTTTGCTTATCTGCAGAGGTTGCAATTCATACTAATGGCATTCAGCCACTTTAGGACATTGCTGGATTTGGCCTCAGAGGGGGAAACAGGCAAACAAGGAATAGGGAAGTGACATCTGAAATTACATCAGGCCCTTGTGACACAATCTGATCTCATACTTCCCTGTTCATTATTTTAATAACTAATTGTTGCTTTTCTGTTCTTGTCCTAAATATTTTCTGGAATCGAACTAGGACTCCCTGTTTGAGAAATCATCCAAACATGGCAGCTCTCCAGACACATGTGATTCTGTACAGTGCAAGCATGACCCATTCTCCTTCTACCTCTTCATTTATTCACCCTTTTGTCCTGGCAGATGTGCACAGTGAAGAAAATAACACTTGTTCCCCTCCCTGGATATCTTTATTCTTCATCTTTGCTCTTCATCTGGGTTCCACTGTTGATGCTGAGAGAAAGAGGAATAAAACCTAAAACCATCAACTGGGAAATTTCCCCGCAGATGTGCGTGAGTGGAGAGCTTACGGAACAGCAAGTCATAAAACTGTAATGAAAGCAGAGATACAGAAGGAGACCTGCTGAAAAACTTCAACCAGATTCTCCAAGCCTTGGTTGTTCCTTGGTTTCTTTGGCAGCCTGAGCTGTGACAACAGTTTCTGCTTCTCACCCAGCACCTGGCCTTCTCTTCCTAACCTCAGGCCGTCCTTCCCACTGCGTCAGGTGAAGCTGCATGGTGAACTGGACTGGGGAACTGATCCAGCTGCAAAATGATGACTTTTCTCTACAGACAAGTTTAGTCACTTACTTAAATTGGTCCATGCAGTTGCCCAAATTGCTGTGCAGGAAGGGTAAAGAGGATAAACATTTGCTTACCTCTACTAGATCAGCTGAGCTTCACAGTGTGAAACCAAAGCCTGAAAAGTAATGTGAGGGGAGAAGTAAAACTTGCTGCTATGTTCCTTATTATTTTCTGTGATAGTGGTTCCATCCTTGTTCTTCATACTTAATGTAAAGTGACTGCTTGTAATTCATTAAGCTCAATCAGAGTTTGGAGCACAACACATGAACCACAACTGCCAATTCATACAGATTCAATTTTGTTTTCACCTGATTCTTATGCAGCTGCACTAACAAACTGTATTAATTCCCAGTAGGCTGCTTCCTTTTTTTTTTTTTTTTTAGAAAGAAAATGAGAGCTCATGGCCACAAAACTGTTTTCTTCATTTCTAACTGGCTTTTTTCCTGCTCACATATTTATTAAGACTTATTGTATACCTCCAAAAAAACTGACTTACTCTAATTTTATCTGCTTTTTCCATTATTATCCTTCTTGACCCAAACCTGTATAATTCCCCTGCTTCAATATGCCATTCTTAGCAGTATTCTTTTTCCATCCTATCTCAAAATAGTCCCTCAGTGTAATATTAACCACTTTTACTATCTCTTGTTCCTTCCCTACTCCTGCGCAGGAGGTTTAGTATGTAGTACTTTTGTGATGTAGTGTGTCACTATTTCCATGTCTATTCTGAGTTTCTGAGCTACACTGACATGAGTGGCAACAGATAAAGATCAGGTAAGCAGAAGTCCTGCAGGATTGATGGAGCTGTGTCTGCTTCCACCACCAGCAAACTTTGCTCACCCTTCTCAGTAACTTTTGATAAAGCAGCATTTAGCCAATAAATGTATAACCTGCTTTCTAAGCAGGCAGGAGTATTTTTGTCACCCTCCTGCTACTGCACAGCACCACCACAAACAGATGCTGTGTCTGTTCCACAAAGTAGACAGATGCATCCTGGTCCACAGTCTCAATCTTTTTGCCTTCCAGATCAGTTAGACTCACTGAATTTTGGTACAAAGCTCCCTTGACCTTTATAAGAAACTACAGGGAGAAGGAAGAAAGGGAAGGGAGAACACCTGATGGGACAGCCAGATCTCATCCCAGCAGAGTTGGAATGACACTGTGGCATATACCTGGCACTGAAATTTTTCTGCTTCCTTCTTCTCTTCTTTAGGCCATTCCTGGACAGAAGTCTAAATCTCCCTATATTTTTTTTCCTCAAAATCTACTAAGTGGGTACCACTGTGCCTGGCAATCCATTCTTCCATGCACTGAGTCCAAGCAGGTTAAAACATCAGCAGGTTAAAAATTAGTGTTTTCCAGTAACTCTTTCTCTCTCTCTGCATCAACAAGAAGAGATAAAGAAATTCATACCAGCTATAAAACTAGCCCATTCTCCATGCTCTGCCAAAATGTCAAAACAAATCAGTATATTGAGAATCAGTCACAGCAAATAAACCCAAGATTTCTGCCTGGATCTAGAAGGGAATATTCTATACAGGGATGATGACATCTGTATCTAAAGATGATAGCAGTATTTTTCATGTCTAGACTACACAACATGCACTAAATTACTCAAAGAAATATTACACTGCTTTACTCTCCCAATAACTCCTCTCATCTCCTCCCCCTACATGCCTTCATACTTTTATGATTAGTATTTAAAAATGCGTATCTACCTTGTTATTCTTAGAAATAATACCTAAATATTGCCTGACAGGCACCCTTCCTAAAAGATCAGACTAAAGTTCGGATGACTCTAGTCTATGCATGCAGCTCATCTGTGTTATCATGACCATGTCATGACATGGAATACATAAAGAAAGAAAACCAAGTGAGCTAGCAACATAGTAAAAATCAACCAAACTGACCATTGTCACACCCTATATATTGCTTCATCTGCATTTCATCTTCCCAGTAAATCCACCCTTAGCAGAAAGAATGCTGACATTGTTGGATGTTTTGTTAGGATCAGTAATTTTCAAGACAGGATTGCAAAAAGCCCCAAAAAGTCTGATCTGCTGTTAGTGCTGCCCCTGCCATGAGTGAGAGAGTGGACTAGATACCTCTTCAGTCCCAAGTTACCCTGTGATTCTCTGCCAGTGTTTTGTGTATCTGACAAGCTGTAGGTTTTAAAAGCATTTTGGATGCAAATCCCACAAAAAAGAGGAGAACTTTTCAAGTGCCTGCCTCTGAATCAGATGTCCGTTCTGCACGCACATGAAAACCAGCTGGCTTTCCACAGTAATCTACTGAGGACCAAATCCACAAACAGTAAACACAGGCGGCCAGGCTGACCTACATCAGCGTTTCCGGTGTGACTAACACCTTTTAATGTATTCAGCATGGCAATTTCCATGGTGAGCTGCAGGAACACCAGTAATTCTGCAACAACAGCTAGCAAGATGTGCAGGGACAGATGCTGTATGGATAAACTATGGTACCAAATGGTAAGAGCCTGCATTCAAACACCTTTCCTGTGCTGAGCCTTTCAAAACAGAGAAACTCCTTGCACAAGGACACTTTTTCTCTGTGTTTTTTCTTTAGTGAAATCCAATGTTTCCAAGAACACCAGAAGATACACTCCCTTCTGCCCTTTGTTTTACATGCTTGGATGACCAGATTTTTAGATCAGGTCAAACAAATTCCAGAGTAGTTTATCAGTCACTTAATAAGCTGTAATACCTTGACTGCATACCAAGGTCAAATATTTCTGCAGTACTGCTTTTTATAAGGCCTCATCAACATGTTAAGTAAGATAACATTCTTATCTCTGCATCCAAGATATTTTGCAACTTTGTCCCATCTATCACACCTAGCATATCTTAATAGATCACGTTTAGAAACAGTCCTCATACCTCCCATGAACATGTTTTTCATCCTTCTTTTTATTCTCACCATATTATCTTTTAATTTTTCTGTTTGGCACCTCTAGCATAAATGAAATAATAAAACAGGAACCATCCCAGAATTCTGCAGTAATATTTAAGGATGTTATAATCAGCTTCATGAAAAAAGTAGGCTGCAAGACTCATTAACCCAGGCACATACTTGTTTTTACCATGTATAGTCATACAAATGGCACAGACTGAGTTTTGTTCTGCCTCCTAAAAAAAAAAAAAATCCAATCTAAAAATATTTCAATTGATCTTCCTTCCTCTAGTCTGAGTGAGCTGATATTTATATTTTCCGTAACATAAAAGACAAAAGCTGCACTGGCCTGCAAATGAATGGCTATTTAGACCCGTCTAATACACTATTCTTAGCAGTTGATGTAAGGAACTGCACATGTGGCAACACCCGCATTTAGGTTTCAGTGAATGTGCATCTTCTGCTGACTAGGCCTGCAGATGTTGCTTTGGAAAACTGATCACTGAAACAATGGAAGGCACAGAAAAAGGGTGCTTTGATATACATATACGACATTTCATTTCTATGTACTGGTCTGTCCAGGAAATAGGTATCTTTCTGTATAATGTTATTCTTGGCTAGATATTATAATTGACTGTATCAAGACATAGTCTTTACCTGGGAAGCTTCATGCAAGCTATGCTACAGCCTTCCTTCATCTTACCTCTACTTCTGGGGCTGTTTGACTGAATCAGTTCATGGAATTTTCTATCATATCTTTACATCATAGGTTTTGAAGTTAAGCCTTGAAATTCTCTTCACACAACACAGGATAGTTAAGAATGGTAGGTTTTGGAGGAAGACTCACACATTTCATTAATATCTAATGGAGAGGAAAAGGGAAGAGGGACAACACTTTTGGTCTCACATCACAAGCATTTCTTGAGGTTGAACAGAGAAGCTATAAACTAACCTCAAAGTAACCTTCAGTTGTCAAGGCTGCAAGACCATTTCTCCCATGGGACAACAAACAGCCAATTGCCTACACTGATGGTCATCTGGTGCTTTAAAGCATAAAACCTGGGAGATGTAACAGCATAGATGAGCAGTGCGCTGATGTGTTCCCCATGGCTTGCCTGCTACGAGGCTAAGCCATAGCCTCAACAGCAATCCGTACGGTTCCCTGGTCAATAAAAACTCACTTTACCAGCACGAATCAGCTGCAGCCTGACAATATGCCGAACCATGGTCGTACAGCACAGCATCAGTGAAATGACAGCACAATAACTCCCTACTGTTTAAGAAACACTTCCATTGCATATTAATACTCTGTCCATCAAATCCACAGATACCATTGGAGGAGCAGTCACCTACGCCTTACAAAGCACTGAAGGTTTCCCATGTAGAGTAGTAACAGCCCACATACATGACCTCTTCCACCTTGCATTAGAAAACTGCTACGGAACAGCAGCTGCTCCCTTCACGTCACACACTGATTGCAAAATGGATAGGAAGGGCCATAAATCCTCCTGATACGTGGTGGCACTCTTGCTTCTCAATCAAATTGAAGCAAAGTTATGGCAAGGAGTAGGACATACTGCACGTAACAAGCAACTTCACAGCTCTTGGGAGGTCTGTATCTCAGAAAAGGTAGGATCTTATGTCACTGAAGACATAAGAGTCCTGGTCTAGGACATGTCAAATAAGTAAGGGTGTACAGACACTAGAAGCACATCCAGCCTTTCTTCAGTGGTTTTAAGAACTGAGTGAAACCAAGCAGCAATAGTGAAGGAAATGCACCAAAAAAATCAAACTCATTTGCAACGACAGAAAGTTGGCATTGTCCTACAAAACACGCTTAAGTGGCATGACTGTATCTTAAAGAATTTATATTATACATGAAAATATTTTAAACCAAAATGATTTCACTATTGTCATTACACTAGAACTGTATTTTTTTTTCAATTTACAAAATAATTACCAAATATTGTTAAAAACATATTTACACAGTATACCACCCTCTAAACTGATCTACCAATGCAATGCCTTCAGCTACTTTCTTGGCCAAAAGCCAGTTAGTAAAACCAGTGACCTCAGATCATCTTTGCTCCAGAATGCTACAAAATCACACTTACAGTTTTCCCTGCATTCACTGCTATGCGGTGGATATTTATACTGAGCTTAAAGTTGTATTACTCAACATGAATATGGAAGCAGTTGTGCCAGCCACACTCACCACATTACAGTTAACCACTGTAGCTCACTTTTTGCAGAACAAAGCAAACGCTGCTTTGTGCAGATGTGACTACACATACACATAAGAGGTGTAACATTAAACACTGCCTGGGCAAGTGCTCCACATTAATCTCTAAAATAAAGATTGTCAAAAATCCTTCGTAATGTTTTTGCTGTACTTACTACTGCCTTGTAACAACAAGCTACTGCGCTGTATATCCAGTGCTGAGACTGCTAATGAGGCGCACATGTCAAGACTTGTCTGACTGAAGCATAAAACATCTCCTCAGTTGAGTCCCTCCCTTGCCTGTGGTTTGTGTGTCTCTGTGTACACACACACACACACACACACACACGTGCTCTCTCTCTCTCTGTCCTATCTTCTCCCTAGAGCATCATACCATTTAACAGGAACATGCTGTGCAGTATCAAGCTTCAGTCTGAACACCAAGAAAATCCACTTCCCACTGCTAAATCAATTCCAGATAATCTTTGCAATGAGAAGAAACTATCCAAAACAGTGTTGAGAGGAGGTGTAAAGTGACTGGAAGAATAAGCCAAGCTTATTAGAGCATCCACATGCTGCTCAAAGTGAGAAGACTGAAGTGAAAGTCAGCCTTGATAAGACTGTTAAAGACAGCTCTGTGTGTAGTGTGCATTCTGTAACAGTGTGAATCCACACCTGTTAGTGCAGAAATACCACATTCCTATATACATACTCTCCTGCTGTTGTAGTGATGGATCCTGAATCTACTGATTCCAAGATGCTGACCAAGCTGAATATGGCCCCAAAGGATTTATCAGTGGTTAGGACATACTTCTGAGGTACTCCTGTTGTGACATATGCTGCAACAGTAAGGACATTTTAAATACAGCTGGGATGGGAAGCTAAAGTAAAGAGGAGCGATGGTAACGCGCCCAGACAGAGAAGCCATATTATTATGTTGCACTGATCTTGCTTCATGGATTCAGACCATGACTGAACAGGTGCCAGGGCAGGCCGCTCACCCAGAACACCCTCACCGAGGCACTCCTAACGGGACAGCCCTGACTGCCCTTGTGCAGGCTGAGTCCTAGGGTGTATTCCTAATTGCCTTTCGTTCACCTGATGGTCCTGAGTCCTCCTCCTACCGACGGCTTACCCAGCTGTGCCGGCAGCTGGCACCCAGCGGCGGATGGACAGAGGGTGGGCGGGAGCGCAGGGCCGGACAACCCACTCAAAGCTCCGCGGCGGCTCTGCTCCCTTACCGTCTCCGGGTCGTTCTCAAACACCTCCCGGGCCTCCTCCTTGCTGCAGTGCTCCTCCACGCACTCCCTCTCCAGGTGCCCTTGCTTGGTCTCCTCGAAGATCTGGTAGGCTCTCCGCTGCCTCTGCCGCAGGAACTGGGCAGCCTCCGGGGCGCGCAGCAGCACGGCTGGGCAGCCGAGCGCCGGGGCGGCGCGGGGGAGGCGAGGAGGAGGACGAGGAGGACGAGAGGAGCAGGAGGAAGGAGCAACGGTGAACAACTGAGCCCGCCTGGCCGCCCCGACCCCTCCGATCCCCCACCCCGCACACCAAACCGCCCCGCCGGGGGGCACCGACCCTCCTTCCGGGGCGCACCGAGCGCCCTCCCTGCCCGGCGCTTCCCCCGGGGGTCGCCGCGGCCTCGGCGCGGCCCCTCGCCCGCATCTGCCGCTGCACCCGCCGCCAGCCGCCGTCCCTACCGCAGCCGCGAAGCTGCGCATCCCCCCGCACCCCAGCCCTGCCCCAGCTGCACACCCCCCGCTCGCACACACACACGCACACACATACACACACACGGCGGCGGGGGATGCTCGGCGGCGTGTGCAGGGGGGGACGGGCCCCCCGCGGTACTCACTCTGCGAGGAGTCCGCCGCCAGCAGGACGAGCAGCAGGGCGGCCCCGAGGGGCGCCGCGGGATGCGGCATGATGCGGCGCGGCGGCTGCGGCCGGGCCGGGCCGGGCCGTGCCGGGCTGGCGGAGCGGCGGGAGCGGCGCGGGGCGGCGGCGGCGCGGGCGGGGAGCGCGCTGCTACTGCGGGAGCGCGGCGGCGGGAGCCCAGCGGGGGAGCCGCGGAGCCGCTCGCCCGCCCGCCCTGCCCAATCGCTCGCCAAGGCACCGCCGAGCCGCCGCACAGGGACACACCTCGCGGCGGAGCGGCCGCCCGGCCCGGCCCCGCGTACCTGCCCGCGAACGGCAGTCACGGGGAGTCGGGCCGATGGGCAGCCGGCGGGACCCGGGGAGCGGGCGGAGAGGCTGCGCCCTCACCTCCGGGCACATCTCTTTAATAGCTCCGGGGCTTATCACTAGGAAGGGAGAAGCTGGCACGAAACCCAACCCAGTCTTGCTGTAAATTAGAAACTTGGCTTTTCCCCATACACCAACGCAGGTTTTCTACAGGAATACATTTGCAGTTTATTTCAGTATTTTAGGATAGCCTCCTCAGGAAGGAGATGAATGTGGTTTACACCAATATGTTGCAAGCCATCCTTTACTGTCCCTTGTCCATCCACACTTACACAGAACATGTTTAATGTGGGAAACCCTATTAGCTGTAACTCAGAGCTGTAGGATCAGAACTCAGAGCTGCACTTAGGTTGCCTAGTTGCCACCACTTTAAAGTTACCCCTTTTCTCTATACTGCCCTGCAGAAGGGTCAGTGTGACAGATGAGTAACACCCACTCTACATTTTCTTCAAGAAAACTTCAGTGGCATAACCTGTTTGAAAAGAAGAACTTGAGTAGTTTAATTTTATTATTTAGCTAAATCTAATACAGGCTTTGTGTATCCACAATAAGTTACTACAAATATAATACATGTAAACAACATATTTATATCACATCATTGAAGTAACATACTAGAAAACACAGGAGCATACTCATTCAAAGCAACCATCCTTAGGCTGGTATGTTCTGTCTTGACAATGGCCAACAGGAGACATATAGGTAAGAGATATAAGAGCATATAAACCACCATGGTTTCTTTCTATTTTCAGCTCAAAAGTACAGAGGAAGAGCTCTCGGGTAAAAGCTGTTTCCACTGCAACACTAACAGCCACAAATTTACCTCTTGTCTATGAATTTGTCAAATAGTTTTTTTGATCTTTTGGTACTCCAGGTCTTCAGGTGTGTCAGGAAGGTTCCAAATGTTCACAAAAGCTAGACAGGAACTTTTTCTCACAAGTTTGAAGTCCAGTGCTTAATAATTTTACAGGGTACTTGCATTTTTGTCATATGACAAAATAGTGAATGATCATGCCCTATTTGTTTTCACCACATCGTTTTATAAACCTCTCATGATTTCAGAACCACCCCTTTTCCTGAACTATAGAGCTTTGTTCTATTATTGGTTTCCTAACCCCTCTGAGCTGGCACTGCTCATAGAAGCAATCCTACCAGTCCCCATTGCTTTTTCCTGTCCTTTGGCTACATCCTCATCTTGTGCTGGAATGCAGCAAACCCAATCAGAGTAACCCAACAAAAATTATCGATGTTATTTCAGATCAGTTCCCCCTTGAGTTGCTGCACAGCTGCACAAACACCAAAAGGGAGAGGCTTTCAGGGGTGACAGCGAGGAGCTGCAGGCAAAGGAGCGTGGGCCTAATTTCAGCAGCAAAGCTGGCCAAAATGGCTTGTGAATCTACGGCTGCAGGCATAGGTTTCCTAGGACTGGCTGCCACCTTCCTCCCTATGTCTTGTGTCTCCCTGCCCACATCCAGAGATGTGGCTGTGCTGTTTCAGCTCAGTCACCTGGCAGGAAACTCTTCCCTTTTTTTTAGAGTGTGTGTGTGTGTGTGTGTGTGTGTGTGTGTGTGTTCTACCAGGTTACTGTGCTGAAACAGCTCAATGTCAGCATGAAGAAGTGTGGAGTGGCATTGCAGCACTAAATCCATAGTCTGCTCTGGGATTTCAGTCTGGGCTCCTCAAACAGAAACCATTCCTGATCTTTGTTTCCTCCCTACTCTGTATCTTTTCTATTTAGACCTCTTTTCAGACAAAGTGGACAAAACTACATGCAATATTCAAGATGTGATTTTACAGCAGCGCTGTCCTGCTTCTTTCTTACTTCTGTTTTTTTTCTTACTATTTCCAAACATTGCGTGGCTTCCTTTTTACGTCCTGACTTACTCTTTTCAAAGAGCCATGAACAAGTGGTCTGAGACCTCTTTCCTGAGTGGAGTTGCTGTTTTACCAGTGAATACAGAAGGTAAGGGTTGTTTTTCACGGGTGTATCACTTTGTGTGTCTGTATATTAAATTTCACTTGTCGTTTATTATCCTGTCACATTAAAAGTGCTATCAAGTGATACAGCCGAGTGAATCAAACAGCTTCTTGCTACCAGGTCGTCCCACTTTTCCTTCCCTCCATGCTTCCACCTTTTCACTTGATGTGCAACCTTTGTATGCTTTTGTCACTGATGTGACCTCTCAGCAAGTCAATTCAACTTACTAAGCAAAGATAAAAGTATTTCTTTGTTTTTCTAAATGTCTTGTGATATTCTTGATTACCAGTTTAGGATTTGTCTCTTTAGATGAATTTTGCATTATTTGCCAACTGACCTCATGGCATTAAATGTCTCCATAAAATTTCTGAAGACGTTGAACAGCAGAGATTTTTGTGGGTTCTGGAAACTGCATTATGTTGTGTAATCTAATGATGAGTTTTCTTGCCTTTAGATGATTTTTTTATCCGTTTCTGTTTATCCCATATGATCACATTTTGAGAGCATATGGTGAAAGACCAGCTCAAAATTTTTTTAAAATCCAGGTATATAATGTTATCAGAACCATCCTTATCTAAATAAATATCACTCTTTGAACTTCAAATAGGTTTGCAAAACATGACATCCTTCTTGGTATGCAATTCTGATTCTTCTCCAACATATCATTCAGTTTACCAATTCTATTCCTTATTATATTTTCCAGTAAGTTGTTTGGCACAGATATCAAGGACTGATTTTGGTGAGCTCAGAAGTCCTTTCAATAGTCGTATTTTCCACCTTCCATTCTTCTGGCATGGTAGCGTTTAAGGCAGATTTAAGCAATGAGTTGCATAAAGCAATAGTTTCATTTTCTTCAGCATTTATGGGTTTATTCCATCTGATCTCAGCTATCCCAGTGAAAGATCAGTTAGGGAACATGAAAAACAGGATAGAAAAATAATGCAGGGAATCTTAAAACAATGTTACAGGAAATGCCTGTACTCTCAGCATGTCCCATTTTAGACTCTCTTCTGATTTTAGAGTAATATAGGTACAGAGGTTTCCAAATGTAAACCTGAACTGTAGAATTAGTTTCCACTGGGTTTTAGACACTAATCAGAAATATGCACCAAATTTAACAAATTTTGATAGAAGTGACTAAAAATACTACTAGAAGGTGTTCATTAAAGACCAAAAATCAAAAAATCACAGAATCACACAGAATCACAGAATATGCAAGTTAGAGGGGACCCACAAGGATCACTGAGTTCAACACTCAGCCCTGCACAGGACCATCCCCAAGAGTCACACCATGTGCATGAGAGCACTGTTCAAACACATCTTGAACTCTGTCAGGCTTGGTGCTGTTACCACTTCCCTGGGGAGCCTGTTCCAGTGCCCAGCCACGCTCTGGGTGAAGAACCTCCTTCTAATATCCAAGCTAAACCTTCCCTGACACACCTACAAGCCATTCCTTCAGGTCCTGTCACTGGTCACCACAGAGGAGAGATCAGTGTCTGCCCCTCCTCTTCCTCTCATGAGGAAATCGTAGACTGCAAGGAGGTCTCCCCTCAGTCTCCTCTTCTCCAGGCTGAACAGACCAAGTGCCCTTAGCTGCTCCTCATACGGCTTCCCCTCAAGGGCCTTCACCATCTTTTTTGCCCTCCTTTGGACACTCTCAAATACCTTAATATCTTTCTTATATTGTGGCACCCAAAACTGCCACAATATTCAAGGTGAGGCCACACCAGCACAGAGCAGAGCGGGACAATTCCCCGCTCGACCAGCTGCTGATGCTTTGCCTGATGCCCCCCAGAACACAGTTGGCCCTCCTGGCTGCCAAGGCACTGCTGACTCATATTCAACTTGCCCTCGACCAGGACCCCCAGGTCCCTTTCCACGGCACTGCTTTCCAGCCTCTCATTCCACAGTCAGTCTGTACATCTGGGGTTGCCCCATTCCAGGTGCGAAGTCCAGCACTCTCCCTTGTTGAACTTTATATGATTTGTCAGCTAACAGAATTTAAATCAGTCATTCCAAATTCTGATGAGTGTCCATTGTTTTTTCTTCCTTAATCCCGAACGAAAAAACGAGGTAGCATTTACCTTTCAGGGCAAACCAGTGCACAGTATGTAGACAAGCTGCATAGATCTAGTGGAAGAAGGTTTAATTGAGCAAGGTTCCTTTAGGTCCCTGCAACTAATTACATTTGTAGGCACCAATGGTAGAATGAAACTAAAATGTCCTGAGAAGAGCATATAGACCTCACAACCTTAGAACTGAAGAAGGAGGGTAATGAAGCTGGTGAAGGGTCTGCAACAAAAGTCTTAGGAGGAGTGGCTGAGTGAGCTGGGGTTGTTTAAGCTGGAGAAAAGGAGTCTCAGGTGGAGATGTTACAACTCTCTACAACTACCTGGAAGGAGCTTGTATAAAGGTGGGGGTCAATATCTTCTCCCAGATAACAAGTGATAGATAAGAGGAAATGGCCCCAAGGGGATGTTTAGATTGGAAATTGGGAAAAATTTCCTCACTATAAGAGTGGTTAGGCATTGGAACAGGCTGCCCAGGGAAGTAGTAGAATCACCATTCCTGGAAGTGTTCAGAAAACATGTGGATGTGGCACTTGGGGACATGGTTTAGTGGTGGACCTCACAGTGCTGGGTTAACAGTTGGACTCGATGATCTTAGAGGTTCTACCCAACCTAAATGATTCCATGATTCGATATTGCATTATGGAGAAGAGGGGGGGATTCCCAAGCATGCCCGCCCTTCCTTCCGTCAATCCTCCAGCCAGGGATACAGTGGGGTGCATGGTTCTTGACTTCTGAAGGACCATCTTTTCAATGTAAAGTACTGCTCTGACCTCAAGGAAAAATCAATTGGACATGTCCTATGAGTTGTCCCACACTGTCAAAGTATCTCAGATTTTAGGGGCAAGTTTCATGTGCTCATTCCACATTAATTTCCTGTTATTTTTCTTTTGAAAGTGCTCCAAAGGTGGTATTCCTATTTTTCTTCTGTTCTATGAATAGGGAGGAGTAAAAGGATGTGAGATTACATCAGAATATTTAAAAAATTAAATGATTGTAGAAGTCAGCATACTTAAGCAGAAAATCTCTGTGAGAGTAAGAGAACTAATTCCATGATCCTTGACCTGAATGCACTACAGGCTGGGTATATGCCAAATATGCTCAGCACATTAAGATCTGGAACGTGCTGCTTAGTTGTGTGAACTATGATTCACAGCCTGATGCCAGGAAATAAACTGGAAGTTTCAAGGACAGGAAGCTCTGAACTGTCATCTCATCTCCCCTGTGCCTGTCTTGGTTCCAGGTGAATTTGATTTCCTTTCATTAGAGGTCAAAATGATGACTGGAAGTGGCTTAGGCACCAGCAAAACCAAATTTCTTATCTGGTCAATGGCACTCCCTCTGTGGCAAGCAAGGCAGTGAGCAAACCCCTGGGCAGAACATGCCACCATCATCTACAGGTGAGTGCTCAGACTAAATGGCACCGACCAAAAGCATCAGACCTCATACCACAGCCTACAAGACATCACAATTCCCTGTTCTTTGAGTACCTCTGCAGATCATAGAAGGGTTGAGGTGGGGATGCAGGGCCATAGGGTCTGTTTTCTGTTCAATTTGAGTCATCACAATGCAGTTAGCACTGAGCACCCGGGAGGTGAAGAGCCCAGGGGAGCTGCTGTATTTGTCATGACAAGAAGATTTTCTGGAGTAGAAGGAGAAATTGGAAAAGGTCTTTCTATAACCGGCTTTGCTTTTTACTTCTTACTCCTTTTGAAAAGAATAGTTTTGCTGTCTTCCATTTTGGGAAAGACTTCTGGATCCCTGGGATCCAAGCGTTATATTGAGGAGTTATCTGCACTGTGGAGGAAGCCGAGTTCCTCTGCCAAGCATGTGCCTTTGCATGGCTATTATCCAGCTATTAAGTTGTAATAGATTTCTTGCTTGAAGATAAAGCGCCCATTGTACCATCACTAAATCCTTCTATTGTATCTCCTTATGTTGCCATTTGGCATTGAAATTCTGTGGAGTTTGAAAGATATCTTGATTTTCACCCACAGGTGAGAAGGCAAAGAAGGGAGTTCACATACTGGAACTGCTGTGGGCAGACAGATTATAAATAGCTTTAGGATGTCCCCGACAGGTAATTTACATCAAAAAAGCAGCACCATAAATATCCTACTGTCTTCACACACACACAAATCTTGACTGTATGGAAGAATCACACAAAAATTGCTTATTGAAGCAGTGTCATTTTGAAGAGTTGAGGATTTGTAATTCTGCTTCACCCGAAGATGAAAGAGCTCCTGTAGTAGTGTGTGGAGCTTCTCCAGCTGGGCCTAAATTAGTGAGAAAAAGTTTGTGTTCCCATGCTAAAATTTTTAGATTTTTTCTTGTCATCAGCAGGAATTGAACCCAGAGTGCAACAGAGAAACCTTTCATGGAATGAAAGCAATTCCTGCTGCTTGGGAAACCCATGTGGTAGATCCATCTGGATCTTCTCCTAGAGTGCCATGGACACAGATGAACTGGAGCTTTTTGCACAGTCTGTGCTGTCCTTTTTAAAAACAAAAGAGTTTGAAACACTTCACCTAATGTCTGGCTGTAAAGTGAATCAAAATAAATTAAAATTGTGAAGTGCTTGTACTAATGAGAAGTGGGAGTTGAAAGGTAACAAAAATAGGAATGCGAGTCTTCTTAGAAGATTTCAAAGCACTCAACATAATGCTGGATAGTCATGAAGCTCCACTGAAAGATGTTACTAATGCATGTGTGAAACCATATTCAAAGATACAGATTGAGGTAGAATGAGAGTGGTGATGTAAAAGGATGTCAGAAGGATGAGACACTGCAACTAAAAAACATTAGAAGCCATGCTTTGATTCAGGCTATTTTCAGATTCCTGGATAAAAGTGGAAATTTACTCTCCCCTCTTCCAAATATAAATCCTTCATGAAGCCACACAAACACGTCTTTGTTTAGATCGGGCCAATGTTTCTGTGGGAGAATGTGAAATTTCATCAAGAGGTTTCTGATAATGCTAATGGCATAAAATTCCTCTTACCTGGTATGTTCAGATTAAACATTTTCTAATAAAAACAAGCACATAAAAGGTCCCCTTATACTGCATAGCTCTTTTGAATGATCAACATATACTGACTCAAGAAGAAAAGGGTTAACTTTCAAAATATGCCCTATTTTAATGAGAATGAAATGAATGAGAAAAGCAAGTAAATTTAGACTAGAGAGAGAAAAAAAGACATTGATAAAAAAAAAAAAAAAGAAGCTGAGTGCATGGAGGGACTTGTAGAACAAAGGTTGCTCATCTTTCACATGTCATTTACTCAAAAAGAAATTTCATAAAAGACTTCCTAAGGACTATCTTCAATAAGGGATCCAAACCCCATTTTCTGACAGTGATGCGTTATACTGGAAGGAGAAGGAAAAAAAGCTTCTTTTCATACAGGTGCTAATCATGCCCATGTCCATATGCTGAACTGAATAATCATAGGGATAACCTTTGCAAGGGACCAGTTTCTCTTCAGGGCCATCAGCTTTGCTGCTGAATGCTTCCTCCACAGCCAAGACAATTGAATCTTGCACTGAAGCATTGCCCCAACACAGAACGATCTCTTTCTTCTTCTGTCTTTTCTGATGTCCTTGTCCCAGTGAACCTGGGCTGAGTTAAAACAAGAGGCATCCTGTAGATGAAGAAATTATGATGACCTGCACGACTATCAGGAGACAGTCAAGAAAAAATGCAGTGTTAGCAGATGGAGCCCAGTTCTGACTTATACTGAGGACTAGAGTTCAACAAGCCTGAATGCCAAACCAGACTCTCTGAATATGAATGAACTTTTAAGTGATGTAGGGTGTTTCATAAACATTGCTAGTGGATGTGATTTGATTTGTGCTTTATTAGGCCACCAGTATTTCTATATATTATGTGGTCATCCTGGTTTCTATTCCTATGCATTCCACATGTACTTGTTTTCTAGGGCATTTTTAGTTGCTTGAATAAAGCCTCAAATAAATATAAATAAATTCAAGGATGACATGAGGAGGAGAAGAATATTGCAGCAGAACAGTAATAACAAATATAAGCCCATACAGTGTGTTATGCCTTACAAAACCACACCAGGGCTAACAGAAATACTAAGCTGGCAACTGGACTTGCTGAAACATTGAGTGAGTTGGAACTGTCTCTCAAAGGCAGGAGGGAGGGTTCTGATACCCATTTGAAAGGAGCTTCTTAGGAGAAGAACATGATATATTCTTTATTGTACTCGTTAACTCAAAGCAATGAAACCCATAACTTAAGAATTGCTTACAAATAGAAAAAACTTGGCTTATTGGTCATCAGTGGCTAAACTCCCAGCTTTATAACACAGTGTAATGGGACAGTGAGAGACAAAACCATAGTTTTCATGAGATGTAGCTCTTGCCAATGCTTTGAGCTCTTAGAGGGGACCCTACACTGAAGCAGCCTCAATGCATCAATCTGGGTTTGGAAGAAGGGAGAAGAGCTGTCACTGTTTAGCAGCTTCCAAACCCTGGTCTCTGGGGCAGCTTCTGATGGTTGGGGAGAGTTGCCTGGTAACAAGAAGCTGCCACTTTCTCATTTCCAGCTGTTAAACCGCATTGGAAAGAGCTGAATAATACCAGAATAGAAATTTAGCTTACAGTTTGTCAGCTTCAATATAACAAAATCGGAGTTATTTAATGGAATTTCTAAATTGCTTAGCAGATGAGTCTTTGCAGCAGAGCTCTAGCAGGGCCATGTTACGAAATGAAAACAGGGCTTTCTGTAATCTTTTATTGATCAGCTCCTTGTTCCAACCCCTTGGGAGGTGTCAAGGATGGGGAAAAGGTAATAGCAGAAGGAATTGGACTAGAGCAGGACAAGAAACATGCTCAGACATAACCAAGAAAATAAGAAGTCCTTTTTTTTTTTTTTTTTACTTTTTGGAAGTGTATGCAAATATATGTATTAAAATATCAACATTTAGATTTATTTTTTAATGGAAAATAGAATATCTGATGTGCTGATTTCTCCATCCAAATGGAAATGTGTATATTTATCTGTTTGTTGCTGCTGCTGCTGCTGCTACTACTACTACTACTACTACTACTACTACTAATAATAATAATAATATCAAGAATCCTGAATTTAATTCTAAAACATAAGGTGTTCTGGGTTTTTTTAGGAAGGGAAATTCTAACTGTCCAGTTTGAGAGGGACTGAGAAGTGAATGAGGCTTGTTAATGTCTTTGTGGGAGACAAAGATAAATGGGGATGAGGCCAGAGCAGATGGTCATCCCACTGTAAGCCTGTAATCATTGAGGGAAGGAGTTCCCAGATGTCATGTTGTTGAGCAGCCTTTGATGGACTGCTGTGACATTTCCATCTCCAAAAGTCGGAGAAAAGGAGACATCTGCAGAAACCCAAAGCAGCAGCCCAAAAGGAGGTGTGAGGTACAGAGGATGGCTCACAAGTCCTGGTGGCTTTTGCTTTCCCCATTAAACTGTCTTTGTCTTAACCCATGTGTTTTCTCACTTCTATTCTTTACAGAGAAGGTAATCAGGCATTGGAATGGGCTGCCCACAGAGATGGTGGATTCTCCGTCCCTGGAGATATTTAAGAAGAGACTGGATGTGGCACTTAGTGCCATGGTCTAGTAACTGTGGTGGTAGTGAATCAAGGGTTGGACTTGATGATCTCAGAGGTCTTTTCCAACCCATCTGATTTTATGATTCTTTGATTCTATGATCCTTCCAGTTCTCTCCCCATCCCAGGCCGAGTGGGGGGGTGAGCTTCTGGCTGGGGTTAAACCATGACATTCAGCAACATGTTATGTTAATCAGGAAAATTAGGGAGGGAGAGGGGTATCTAGGTAAAGTATCACTTTCCTTTTCAATTACAAATTGCTCTGAAAGATATGGTAATGTCACAATATATTACCAGTGAGAGCTGGTTTTGAGCCTGTGCTGTGCTAATTATATCAAATATCAAAACTTTCTAACACTGGTACCTAAAATGGGCAAGAAGTATGTCAAGAAAACACATTTCATTCATGTGCAAGCTGATCTTTAGGTAAACGTATCAATGTTCTCTTTTTCTGCAAGAAATCTTCTGTGGTTTAGGTAGATAGTGATATTATGAGAAGCAAAAGCAGCAGGCACACATAAACATAAAATGAATCTGTACCTCCATCCATAGATGCATACAAATATGAACATATATGTATCTCCATATCCACAGGTGTATCACCATGTCCCAATATCCTACAAACACGAATCAGTTAAGCTACTTACAACACTCCTCTGAGACAGGAAGGTATTATTCCTGTTTACAGATTAAAAAGCTGAAGCCTCGAGGTGAGGAAGTTCAGATGTAACACCCAAGAAGAGCTGGAATTGACTTTAGTTTTTTAAGTCCAAGGTGGAGTTTTAGTGTCCAAGGTTTACAATACCATCTTTTCGCTGCTTGACTTGATTTCAAAATTTCTATGGCCAAGAGAGAAAAATCATGGGATAGAATATCATTCAAAGAAAAGAAGAAAATTATTGTTTCCTTTTAAGCTGAGAGACAGAAAATCTTACCCCTATCTTAGCTTGTATCAGAGCAGTAATTTAAAAATGAAAGGCTGATTCTTCAAAAAGCAATGTATTATTGCTATCATTGATGCCAGCTGGGTCTGCAAGTTCTACCACAGTAAGGGGTGAATAAGCAGTTGAGAAAACCTGAATTACACTCAGTCCACAATAATTAAAGTCCTTCCTGAGTCTTAAGGGCTGGAACCAGAAAAGCAATGGTCCAAAAGACCCAGTTCAGCAGCATGGTATTTTGTCATGAGGAGACACCAGTGCACAAAATACAGCAGCAACCCCCATTTTAAAAGAATTAACAGGGCAAATCAGGTCTGGAGGGGCAGCAACCCCTTTTACAGGCTGGTGTAAGCTGCAGATTAGTAAATCCCCTCTACAGGATGCAGGCTGGGGCTTTCTTCAGCCTGTGGTGCTGACTCCTTGTCCCTGAGGAGCACACCCTCACTTCCTATAAGGAATGCTATGAAGCAGTGGAGGTGACAGAGGAGAGAACTGTGATATTGTGGTGTATGGAGAGGACATTCAGAAGGGAACATGGTGTCTCCTACATTAGCCTCTTTCAGAATTTTAATGATTATTTATACAGTATATTGTATACAGTATACAGAGATCGTGTACTGTATACAAGACTCATCCTAACGCTGGATAGTGACCTCTGCTGCAGATTCTTTGCTAGGTTTACTCAGAAATTACTTGTATTGACCCTCTTCAAAGGAAACCCAGTTACCCAGTGGTTGCCCTTTGTCTGTAATCACTTTGCTTTCATCTATGGTTTGGCATCAGCTGCACCAGGAAAATGCACAGAATTACAGTTTGCTTCTTACTTATTTAACCAGAAATTCAAATTTTAAGTCCCAGAAATTACATATTGGTTATAATTATGAAAAAAAATTCAATTATCCCTTTAAGGAGCTGGTGTTAAGCAAAATACTCCTACGTCAAATCTGTTGCAAGAAAAACACCTTAATATCTGGGGGGAAAAAATAACAGAAAATTCAGTCATTTTCTGGCTATAAAATAAAGTTCAGCTGTTTTCTTACTAAAGTTTTCCAGTCCTTATTTTTATTTTGTGCATTGTTTATACATTGTGCTCTAGAAACGTTTTTTTTGCATAAATGTTTGTATTAAGGGAGGGAGGAAAGGGTGGAGAAAAAACTCAACAAATAATCCAGCATATTTAAAGGCTTTCAGTGTGTACATATGCTGCAAGGAAGATTCCCACCGTGTGGCTTACTCTATGCCAGGTGCATTTGCTGCCTGGAAACATAGCACAGCTTTCCACGGCACTGGCAACTGTTGAAACTAGAACTCTTCAATGTGCCCATCACTTGTGCTGACGCCAGCTCTTAGGGCAGGTGCAGTAAATGTACAGCAAATCACATTTTGGGGGTGAAGCCCCCTAAATCCCACGTGCCATATCCTGAAAGCAGGGGACTCGCTGTGTGTGGACTGTATGAGGGACACACCATGAGCACGGGAGCTGCCCTTGCTGTGCAGTGTGGTGGGGTTGCAGCAAGGCCAGCCAGTGCTTTTCAAGGCATTTGGTGGGAGATGAGGCAAGATGCTGTACCTGCTGCACTGCTGCTGCCAAGTGTCTCTCATGGGCAGTGCCACACTCAGGCAGAAAAGGGCACATGAGCTTTGTGTTAGGTGCCAAACATAAAGTTAAGAGCCTGTGGCAATGCCACTGGTGTGACTCCTGCACGTCTGTTAACCCATAACACACATGAGATCATGTGTGGTCCCATGTGCATACATCCTACATGGCTATACATGTTCATTGCACATGGTGGATCAAGGGTTGGACTTGATGATCTCAGAGGTCCTTTCCAACCCTTCTGATTCTATGATTCTATGATTCCGTGGTGAAGATGACAGCCCTCTGTGGTGTTTGTTCTGGGTTTCTCGACTCAAAGCTGGGGCTGCATCATGTAGGGAGTAACAAAACCTGACCCCAGAACCACTCCAAGCACCAGCAGACACTTACCTGTGGGGCACAGGCATACAACCTCCAGCAGCCCTTTCCTTCCCATTCTCCCCGCGTGCCGAGGTATTTCCAGAGTGACCCTGCAGCCTGAAAACCACTGACAGGAGCCAGAGACGAGCTGCACCACGAGCCGTTCCCATGGGATGATCCCCGCACCCCGATCCTCTGTCCCCATCTGTTGCTGCACCAGGGGTGCAGTTCCGTGTTCCAGTCCCTGTGGGTGAATGAGGGGGCTCCTCTGACGCCCATCAGTTGCACGGGTGACACTCAGCTCCTCCTCCTGCGCCTGGAAATGCTGCCTCCACCCCAGGAGGGCTCCCTCCAGGCGCACTGCCTTTTTCCTTCCCTGTGCTTAACTTTAAATATGCATCCCTATAGCATTGTGCAGTTTCCGATGGGGGCTGATAAGCAGATTGCAAAGGCTCATTTCTTTTCGGAAAAGGCAGAAAACCAATGCAAATGACATTCAGTGTGGTTTTTGATGTGTGTGGCTTGATGCTTATCAGCCCAATTATACAGCAGGGAAAGAAATGCCAGGATTGTTCTCCTTGTTCTACATGGAGTTTAGCGAGAAAAACTGTGAAACTCTTTGTGTTACAGTCAAGGGTAACTGGGGCCTTCACATTTCCAGAAGTAAGGTGGGTTCTCTGGCCAAATTAAAGAAAGTGGAGAATTGCCAAAGAAAACATTTTTGTCCAGCATAGCTTATCTGATGTTACCAGCATGTAGTGATTCTTTATCATAGCAAGTTATTTCCTCTGTTAAACATAGAAGCAAGAGCAAGTATGGATAAACAATGCATGCAACCAAACCCCAAGTGTTTAATTATTTTAGCTTACTGTGACGGGAAGCAGGGGTGGAGGGTGAAAGAGATAAAATTAAGCATTCCTCAAAGAACCCAGCTACTGCTTTCTGTGTTGGAAGTGTCTCCATCAGAGAAGGAACCCTGAAGCACAGAGCAAGTGACTGTCCGGTAGCCAAAAGCTCTCACAGAGCCCCCACTGCTGCAAAAGGCATTCTGTACGAGGTTGGGATGAGTGGTTCAGGGTGACCCAGGTCTCATGGCTTGGGAAATGCACAGGAGGAATCAAACATCTTACCTGCCTTTGGACACATCTGGAACAGATGTTTGTGTCTGATCCACTCACCCCAGGCTTTCCTTAAGGCAAGTAGAGGGATGTAGACACTGTTAAGGGTATGGTTCATCTGACACTATTTCAGGTGTCTGGTTTGGGATTAAATGATTCATAAATAAATAATAAATAAATAAATAAAATTATGTTTTATCAGAAGAGCCCATAGATCAGCACAAGGCAGTTGTGGTAGTTGCCATCAGCCAGGTCATCGCTGACCACTTGGAGCTGTATGGCTTTGCTCACCTGACTGGTGACAATGGAACGGGAAACCAGAGACAGGGAGTTTGTGTGGTAGCATCCCAGTATCTCCATTCCTGGACCAGACCTTTGTCTGAATGTCCAGAGCAAGTTCTAGGTTGTGAAAGCTCAGTGTGATGGAGCAATGACAGCTCAGCCAATCTTCAGGGCTGGCTCAGGTAAGGCTGCGTCAGCACCCTGGCTCCCTTCCCATTGCCTGGAGAGTGAGCCGTGAACAGGGATGTCATTTTCTCACTGATAATCTGCATACAGTTGGCCCTTTTTTGCACATAAAAATGTACTTTGACATGCTAAAATCCAGCTCCAGCCTATACCTTTTCAGTTAAGTTGGGCAGGGTGAGGCACAGCTTCTTCAAACAACATATACTGATTCACAAGCTAGGACATTCATTGGCACAGTGGCAAAATGTGTTTGCTCACCCTTATGTACAACAAACAGGTGCTAATGGCAAAAACATGTTCAGGTCCCAAGGCTAAACGGAGTGCTGAAGAGTTGTCTGCCAGCAATCCTTGGATGTCATCCAAAATTACCTGTGGCTTCTTGAGTTAAGTTCAGTTGGAACTGAGAATCAGCAAGAAAAGAAGTAGAAAAATTGACATATAGAGGAGTGTGTCTTGGTAGCCTATGTGTAGGGCTAAGGGAACACTACAGAGAATATATGTATTTAAACATTTATACATTTTTCAGTTGCCACTCAGGAGCCATGTTTTAAATTCATGTTGCTAAAAGTATTGATTCAGGGTGAGATCAGTAAACACTGAGTCTCCATCTGGAGCTGGTGCTTTGCCTTTCATTACGCTGTCACACAGCGGTGTGGAGTTGTATCTTATGGGGCTTTCTGAACTAGATCCAGTCCAGACAAGCTATCAAGCGTGTGTTACTTTGGGCATGCAAAAAAGTCCTTTGTACATCTGAAACTAAGAAAATCCTAAATCTAGCTGAGATTTGAGTCTGCTGCACCCAGCAACTTGACTGCTTTCATCCCACAGTGACACAGCTAAGCAGTGACACCTGATAGCAGAAAGCCCAAATTGAGTCAGTCTTTGCTTTTGTGTCTTCATCTGTGGGAAGTGTACAGAGGACTGAGATTTGAATCCAGTGGTCCGCAGTGAGGAAAATAAAAAAGCCTAAGGGATGGCAATTGGTTTGGAAGACTTCAGGGTTGTTTACATCTACTCCCTTTTCCTTTTTCCTTGTTCTTTGGTACTTTGGGAGTATTGTAGCACGGAAACAACTTTAAGTGGAAAGGCTAGGCCAATCATGGAGAGATATACACTGAATGAGGTTCTGGCATCAAATAAATGTCATCCTACAACCAGCAGTTGTAGGAAGGGTTACTTTCATGTGTGGGATTTAGACTTATGCAGCCTATCTTGAGTCAAAGGACCTTGTGGCTCCCTGCAATTATAAATGGAACTGACTGAATTTTTCATCAGCCATGTTTATATTTACACATTCTTGTCTGGTTAAAATTTGGGGGGGTTGTGGGTAATGTGTGTTTTGTCTCTGGGACTGCAGCATATTTAGAAAAAGAACCAAACCTGAAATGTCAGCTATATCAAGAGGAGACAACAGTGACTGTTTGGGATTACTCTAAGCACTTTCTTCCCTACAAAACTAAAATAATAGATTTATATCTGGTTTTATACATAGGATAATTTATGAAGTCTTCCAGGAATTCTGTACTGTTCAGATAATTTTCATTGTCATTGGAGGAAACAGTAAAGTTTGGTACATTACTAAGAGATGCTTCCGTCTTCAAAATCTGCTGAAGACTCGTGCAGTAACTGTTTTCCCCACTCCTTCTTCCATCATGTCCACGTGCTCCTTCACTACAAGGCTTTACTTCGGTACAGAAGTCACATGTCAGTGCAGTGGTCATGCAGTGAAGTTTTGAGATACTCTATTTTTCAGACAGAGTATCAAAAGTCTCTCTCTTCTGTTGCCTCTGTGGTAGAGACCAGGAATATACTTGATTGTATTTGGCTTTCAAACTTCAGCCTGTGGTAGGAAGAGTCGGAGAGTGCACCGTATGGGAAGGATTTCAAAGTCCTGCAGTATTTGCATCCCTCTGCTCCAATAAAATCAGTGAAAAAACTCTTGCTGACTTCGGTGAAAGCAAAGTTGGGTGATCTCTCAGTGTGTTTGAAAGGTGTTTTGTATTTGTTTCACTCAGTTAAATGGCTGAACAAGATATACATTAAATTAGAACCTTTTGGACAGCTCTTCCCGCTCACATACCAAAGCTGATTTGCTAGAAGATGTAAAGCCCTACATTCTCTGCAGAGGAAGGCAGTGGATGAGGGGAATGCTGCAGACCCTCACAGCAGCTCTTGCAGTGGACCTCAGACAAGACCACCTCATCCCTCCAGTGCCCTGTGCTGTTCCCACCGCAGCTCTGGGAGCTGCAGGGCTGCTCCTGCAGGGAGCACTGGAAAATACAGAGGTCTCTCATCTCAAGTCAGGGTTAATTTTCAGAGCACAAAGGTTTAAAAATGCAAAAAGTGTGGCTGCTTGTCCTTAAACCTTCCAACCCCAACTTCATGACTTATTGTCCCCTCCAAACCAGGCCTGTCCCATCGAATGTCCCAGCAGGTGATGCTCAGTCTCAGCAGGTAATGCTCAGGGGCACTGCAGCAAGTCAGCCAATGTAGTATGCATTTTGTCCCCCTGAAAAGGGACATAGCCTGCTCACATGCATCGAAGTTGGCAGAATGGTGGTGTTTTATTGTACACCACAGTGTTCCATTCTGCAGGTCACTTCAAGCCTAGTTCTGATTTTAATGGGACTAATTGCCACAGCCCAGTGAAAGGAGAGGCGACGACAGCACGAAGGGTTCTTGCTCTGTCGTAGGTGTTTATTAACACAGGGACATGTGAGAGTACAGAGTCAAGGGCACTGTCCCCAACTGAGGGGAGAGCTAACCCTTATATAGGGTTCAGGGTGGAAGGATCTGGAAACTGGGAGGAGCATGGGACTAAACAACCAATGGGGATTCAGCAACATGCATAAATTAACTAGAAGCCAATAACATGGAAGGAGGGAAATGGCAGGACTGCCCACACTGTGGCAAATCCCGGCCAATGAGGGAGAGGGAAACCTTGACCAATCAGGGAGGAGAAAATTCACGAGGGGACTAACATGTTCAAATATAATATAACAAATATAACTGGGGTACAAACATTAAAAAGCATGCATTAACAGTAAACATTATAAACATTAGTCAAACAACTACAGAACATTCTATTCATTTATGAATCAGGCTTAAACTGCCTGCAAGCGTCCGTGTTATTAGGTAAGAGTCCTTTTAGTATTTTTCATATATCGCGCGCCATTTCTTGTATTCCTCTTGCTTCTTTCGTTTGTCCTCCGCAACCAATGGCAGTACTCAATAGTACCTTTGATAGCAAGTGAGTAAGACCCATTCATTTGAGTTAACAAAAGCAAAGTAAACATAATATTTTTCTTCTGAAAATAAATGGAAATAATATCTTAAAAAAAAAACAAACCTAAAATAGATATTTAAGTAATGAAGAAGACCTTTCCTTATGTTCTTTCAATTTATATTCATTTTGGCTCCTTCAACAGCAGCTATTGGTGATGAAGTAATTGAAAAAGATCGTAAATCACTGAGTCAGAGCTAAGTCATGCAATACCATGACCTATATATTCCTATTAGGTGACTTGCTACACTTGTATGGCTCCAAGTTGAAAAGAATGTGTGTTTCTCTAGGAATGTATAGCTTGGAAAAAGTATATACATTATAATAATTTAAAAAAGCATGCAGCTGAACATAAAAAACATGTCTGTGAGTTATTGCTGTTGTACTTTTTCTCAAAATCCATCTGTTTATCATAAATTTTCATGTCTGCGCAAGCATATTAAGAGATATTGAGTGATGTGGTAGTTATTGGAATCATTACAAAACCAACAAATCTGAGGAGAAAGCCAGTTTTTCAACATTTTATTTATTATACAGGACAAGCAATAGAAGACACTGGTAAAATTTTGAAACTTCACAGTTGCAGTGAGTAAGCACTCCATAAGAAAAGCCCAGTTTTGCAGGAGGTTTCAAATACATCCATAGTGGATTTCAGGGCAGTCCTTATATGCTGGGTAAATCAAAAGGCTGATTAGCATGGAGGAATTGTGCAAATAGGTAGCTTGTGGTTCTTCTTGGAGTTATTTCACCTCCATTTTCTTCTGTGAACACACAGATTTCTCAAGAAGAAGTCAGTGTTTTCAAAATATCCCTGTAATGAACTGTAGGCAGGATTTTGCCTGTTCAGGGATCAGGCTGCTGATGAAATTACCTTCCCTGAGAACCCAGGGGTGTGTGATCATGTTGGCTGTATATTTAGGTTCAGAATTATGTTAAATTCTTGCCTTATACAGGCACAATTTCTATTCCACTATTCAACACAAGAAAATATTAGCAACAAAAACATTTTCCCAGCTTAATCACTAAGAAGTAAACTGTGGTGTTTGGTAAGTATGTTTTAAATGGGAAGAGGGGAAGACTTCACAAAAGATTAATTATATATAATTTGGTGATATTTTAAAAGCAAACTGAGCACTGGAAAAAACCACTATAGGATAAATATGGCCTCTATGAGCTGTTAAAAACCCCATTATGGAGTCCTGCAGGCCTTTAGGACTACAGCTGTAAAATCAGCAAGTCAAATACCATGATCAAATGCTTGTATAGACAAAATCCTCTGACCTCCTTTCCAGCCCTCCTTTGTCTCCATAGCAATTCCTAAGAAAACTCAGCAGTGACTGCCTGCACATCCTTGCAGAGAAGCAAGGAAACCCCCTGTGATGGTACGAACATCCCAGTGATCTATTTCATCCTGCCATTTGACTCAGGGAGTAAAGTTCCCTCTGAGGCAAAAGGAAAGTGAGGAGAAAGTGTAGCTCAAAAATGGTGTGCTGATGGTAGGAAAAGGTGAATGCAGTGCAGGAGGTGTTTTAAGCAGATCTGAGGGAACTGGTGCGTGTGTGGCTGTAGTGGAATGTGCCTGTGACAATGGTGAGGTTGTCAAGCTGTCCAAGTTGGGAATCATTGTTGCCTTCACCAGTGCTACCAGGTGCAGCAGGGGAGGCTCATGTGGGTGAGGGAGCCATGAAATGCCTGCTAGAAGAAGGTGCAACAGCCATGGGAGGGCTCTTTGCCTGTAGCCCCTTTTCCTGGCCTTCCCCCTCTGCACTCAGCAAACCTGGAGGTGAGGAGAAGACTGCAGGAGCTGCAGCCAAACAATGGTCTGAGATGGAGGCAAGTGAGGTGGCTCCTCCTGCCCACAGGAGTATTGTCTATGACCATGGACCACATGGTTTCTGGAGTTCACAGGGGCAGCAGCAGATCCCAGCTGTAGGGAAGGGGTGGGTGGGATGAAAGTTGGTTCCCCAGAGAGTCTCAAGGCTGGTGGACAGCACAGTCCTTGCATGGACACTGCGAGGGTGAGGGTCTGCTGAACGTACAGGGCTCTCAGCAGTTAAGGAGGCTGTGAAAAGAGGTTTGCTGGGAGCTAGGATAGAGTGCTGTCTTAGCTGGAGCAGAGGGATAGGGATGGTGTAACCCACAGGGTTATCAAAGAGGAGCATGCTAAATGGGCTTCAGTTGAATGAAGACTACAGAGATCTGTCAAAAAGCAGGACAAACTCCTGTCGTGTCGTTGCATGGTTGGCCAGTGATTTAAGAAAAATTTAATGCAATTTCCTTTCCAAAAGAAGATGTTGTTTTGAAGTAAGCCCGAGCATTTCACAGATGTGCCAATATACTGGCTGACAGAGCTCCTATTCCAGAAGAAGAATATATTATTTCTTCTTGATAGGAGGTCAATTCAAGAAAGGAATGGATTGAAATCACATTCCAGTATATTTGTTATTTCCAAGCTCCTAACTGAAAAAAACAGTGTTGCACAACATTTTTTGCAATTTCATCCATGATTGTTCTCTGAGGGATCAAACATTACAAGAGACACTCATGTGGACAGCCTGGGCAAATATCTTCTTAAAAATTCCATCAGGATGAAGAACAAGATTTTCTGGAAACTTAGTGCAAAACACTGTCCAAATTCCATTTGAAGAAAAAGACATGTACACAAATGAAACACATGGAGAAACTTTAAGACCTCAGTGGCAAATCCTGTTCAGCTTTAACCTCTGCTCTCAGGTGGGAAGACTCATGCTCTTAAAAACACTATAAGTACCAACACCTCTTCCTCCCTTCCACACCTCCCCTCACCTCCAACAGGATCTTGTGGTTTTAGCTTTTCGCTTTTGGAATGTTCAGCATAACATCTCTTCTGCTCAAGAGAAAAGGCCTGGGGGCATCAGCTGGAACACTGGACTGTCTGCACAAGTCACTTTTAGCCGTGTCCTACACTGCTCTGCACAGCTTTCTGTGGCATGAGCCTGACCCAGAGAGCCTTAAGCAGCACAAATGTGACATGAGTTCTTCAGAGATCCTTGGCCATGGTACAAGGCCCTTGTTAGTTTAGCTGTGAAGAACCATCCTGCAAGTCCTGCTTTTGTGAGAGGGAAAACAGAGAGCTCCATCCTTACCAGCCTATTTTGCAGCATCCAGGGTACGTACATGGTGTGAGGCAGCACAGCTGGCAGGGTTACAAAAGCAGGTACAGGTGACACATGGAGGAACTGGGAAGAGTTTGAGTGTCTCGGAAAAGACACAGTGATATGCCTTTGGCTGTTTTAGAGTTCTAGTTCTGTTCCCTCTTTTGGGGTTTTCTGTCAGGGTTTTTTTGTGTTTTGTGGTTTGTTTGTTTGTTTGGGGGGTTTGGTTTTCTTTTTTGTTTTTAATATGAATTCATCTGTACATGGGATAGGCAATTAGCATAGCCATAAAAAAGTCAAGTGCAGAAGCTGGAACAGTACTTAGGGTTATCGTGGTAGGATGCAGAAGGTCACCAAACAAAAAAACTTACATGAAAACAGACTTTGTTGAGTCTTCTGCTCCCAGAACCAGCTTGAGTTCTTTCTGGGACTTCTTTCTCCCTTATTACTTTCTAGGCTGACTAAATTTCTTAGTAATTCCTCGCATTCAAAAGCAAACTGTGGCTACAGGAGCACATCTGCCTCGACAGTCACAAAGTTGTGCACTGTTGTTTTTCTTTTCCAGCACCACCAAGCAGTCCTAAGTCACGAAGTTTAGATCATTGCTTGAAGTTTTGCACAGGGACTTTGCAAGATGAAGGTGTCAGCTGCAAACACCCGCGAAAACCAAAATAGCTTGAGGCATCATTGTCATGCACTGCCGGTAGCCATGTGTGTCCCACAGATCAAGAGTAAAAATGTTACCAAACCAGAACCTTACCCCTAGCCCCAGGTGACAGGTATGTTGGCAGTCTCACGTGGTGTGAGAAGCAACCTACAGAGAGCCTGGAGCAGTATCTATACCACTTCTGAGCAGCAGTTCTCTACAGAAGTCACTGTAGAGCTGTCCTGAATTAATCAGCATTTAAACCTACCATAAAAATTATCCTTAAATAACAGCGTTTAATGGGGCAGTGTTTACAGGGAGCATTCACAAAGTCTCAGAGCAGCAATACCTAAAGGAAAATTTAGGTTTGCTTTTCCTCCCAGGTGGCAGCTGCCAGCTATGCACAGCTGAATTGCAAGGGTTGAGCTCCAGCCTGCTTTATCCTGAGGTTCCCAACTCTTATCTTTTTGTCACCTAGTAAAAAGCATGTTCAGCTTTACCCCAGGCTACCTCATTGTGTAATCTCAGATAACTTCATTGCCTCCGGCACAGCCCATTGCAGCAGACCCAATTTAGAAGAACTATCACCTCATGCACTGGAGCTGCATCGTGCTGGGCTTCTGATCCCCATGGTTCCACCCCTGCTAATGTTGCTGATATTCCTGTTTATGCAATACCACTGGTGGGGGGAAGCCCAGATGTACACCCCTTGATCTGTAACTATGACAGCTGGGCTTCCACTCCCCGTTCCTCTGTGTCACACCAGGATCAAGTTTGTCTCATCCCAGCAAGCAGGAGGAACAGTTTTTTCTGTCCAAGACATATACTGAAAGACTTCTAATTCACAGTTAGCCTCAATAAAGGGAAAAGACTGAAAAATTGCAATATTTTGTATTTCATCACAGGGTGACTTCATGTTTACCAGTTTCTCCTAGGAGTCCATCCTGACCTATGGCTGCTTTGGAAGCTGGCTTTCATTCTAGATGCAAATGTGGTCTCATTTACCAGAACAAGACTTAACACTGTAAATGTTTACGATGCAATCAAGCCTAACAAGTCCTCCATTTCTCAGTATTTTCAAGGTGATCAGTAGGCAAAAGGCACCACTGGCCAGCTGCTCCTACCCACCAGACTGCTCACTGATAAGCAAAAGTCAGTGATTTCTGCTTCTTAGCAGCAAAAAGAATGATTATTGTTTCTGACTCAGCTCAGAATATTTTGTCATGTCTGATTTTGCTTGAGGCTCCAGCCCTTTATGCCAAGTTATGTTATCACACAGCAAGAACAGCTAAACAGCCCCAGATGGCCTGGTTGGTTCACATTAGCTTCCCAGGTTTTTAGCAGCACTGTCATATACTCTGTTACTCTTGGACAGTATAGAGGTTGCTTTCTCAAGCCAGGTTTGTCAGCAGTCTAGGTGGATTCTCCAGGGCTCCACTCTGGGACTTGGCGTGCTTTAGCTTGGCACATGTTTAAAGTACAAAGTGGTTTGAATAAATCATATGCCGTATACTACCATAGAGGAATGTGGACGAGACTCTTGCGGTTATCCACAACATCTTTGCGGAGATTTTGGGAAGAAAAACAAATAGCACCCTTCCAGATATTTTCAAATGCTACCTCTGACTGTGAGGGAGAAAAAAGTTTAAAGAGAAATTAAGCTGTCATGAGTTGTTTGGACTAATAGCCATCAGGAGAAGAAAAAGTTAGCTTCTAAAAATATAGTTTAGCTGAAACCTCTGTGGCTGGTTTGGTTTTGGGTTTTTTTTGTTTGTTTGTTTTTTGTTTTTTTTACTGATCTATGCAGTAATATACATGTAGATGAAGGCTAAATGAAGGATAAACATTCAGTGACTTGAGAAGCCCTGTTTAGCTCTAAAATATCGTTTCAGCACACAGATGTTGCCCTGCATAAACTGACAGACATGGCGAAGTTGTTACTGAGTGATGTGGAGAAGCATCATCATCCATCACCTTTTTTAAGGTGGCTCCCTTTTTTGGTAACAATTCCAGCTGCAATCTCAGTCAAGAGGTCTGCAAAAGCTGAATTGAAAGAATCTGCAGAGATCTTTCAGTGTGGTATAGGATAACAAATTTACTAGATTTATTGAAGTGTTAGGTTTGGAATTTGCTATTCCAACATTCCTTCAATTGGATGCAACAGATAGTTTGACATCTTGTTCAAAAGAAAAATCTGGTGTCCATTATGGGCAAGTGCTATGTCATATTAAGCGGAAATAGGAAGACACCATTCTTTTAGCTCAGTTTGGGTCATTATGACTATATCCTGCCACTGATCTATATCTGGGTCTCTACGTTATGTCCATTAAGAGGCCTGAAAATGTATCAATGGCAGGATATAGCCCTTTGTTCTTTCATGTTACAATCACAAGAAATTAGAGTGGGATCTGGCTCACAGGACTCTGAGCTGGCTGCAGCTATTAGCTTTATGAGAATGGTTTGTAGCCCTCAATGGGAAAAGCCACTGGAAAAACAGGCTGTCGTCTGATAGCTTCCAAGCTCTGATATTGCCAAGTAGAATCTACTTTCTCTTCGTACAAGCATACCAGCCATTGTAGAGCTTTGGTAGTTGCTAAAAATGTGTTCTCAGATCCTTCTGGCAACACTTCTTTACCCACCTCCCTTTATTGTATTTTGATCCCTCATCAAACAGATGTTTGATTTCCCCAAATGCTCTTGCACACTGCATTAGTCCCATACATGCACGCTTGGCTGGAGGGCAACAGGGAGGAGGGAGGGGAGAGCTCAGAGCAAGTTCCTCTATGAGTGTCCAAAGCTGCCCGGCTGCTCAGGGCTCCTCAGAGTCTTTAAATTCCCAATATCCTTGCCACATACCCCATAACCTTGCATATTCTGTAGTTATATACAGTTCAAAGAGCTGGATGGGCTCTTGGTGATCCCAAGGAAAACTCTTTCTCTCCAGTGTTAGGTCCAGCATCTTCCAGTAGTGGGAAATGGTAGAGCTAGAAACATTTCAAACCCCAAATACATTTGTTATAGCTTGAAAACATAGTGTCAGCTCAGTAGAGCAAGGTTTGATCTGCTGTCATAAAGTCTCTGTAGAAGTAAATCTTGCTAATAATGTCTTAGAAAGGTATCAGCCTTGCAGTCAGTGATTAAAATCGGTTAAACCCACTTCCACTCACAACCCATTTGATTTTTTTGCATTTAGTGCTGACCAGAAACCCATCAAAGCTCTCAAAGTATTTGACTAGAAATACTATTTTTGAATTTAAGCCAAGTAAGTTAGATAAATTAATTTCTCTAAATATTTTCCTTGCAATTCAGAATCCTCTTGTGAAAATTATTTAGGCACTGATTCTATACTGAAAAAAAAAAAATCTCCTCTATAATTTTGCAGTCTTTGGGGGTAATTGAATACTATTAATAGATCAGATTAAAATTAAGTTCCCTTTTTAAAACTAGCTTCTACCACTAATAACAGAAATTTAAATGAACAGTTTATTCATACAGGACACATGCAAGACTTCAAGACTGTATTTTTTATGCATATTATTTTATTAAAAGATTCATGATATCCTTCTGAACCTTTCCAGAAGTCAGTTTTAAAATTAAATACATGTTAATGAAAGGAGGATAATTTTGATGATGATTTTGTGGACAAATATTTTCTAATCACAGAAAAATCGCAACTTATTTCTCAACTTTTTTTCCCCATTTTTGTATAACATTAACAGATGTGAAGAACACTGCAGTATAGAAGTATTCAAAGCAAAGTCTTTAAGCATAACGTTATGTGACGCTCCAAATGATTTATAGGAGAAGACTGTTATTGTACTGCTCTAATGATTTCTCACATGGGCTTTGATTCCAGAGGATGTATGACTGAACAGCCTGCCAGCTCCTAATTAACCAATACTAATATATTGGCCATATCTAATTGTTAACATGCCTATTTTTAAACATTTGGTAGTTTAAAACAATATTAAAATCAAAAGATCTTAGTGTGACCCTTTAAAAATATAGGGCTCTATTTCACTGTCAGTGGCAACCTTTGCATATCACAGTCACTACCAGGCTGACAGCATTAATGTGCTGTAAAACATGGGAAGTTATTTTAAAGCTGTCCCCTTTGTCAGGTGCAAGGCCCAAAATCACTGGAAAGGGCAATGAGCAGGGCACACCAGGTGGGTTGACCCTTATCCCTATCTCTTGACTCTTGCATGTTCATTCCTGCCATCCCCAGGTCCCTAATTACTATATAGTTCATGGGGTTTCCTTTTGCTCTTTCTTTCAATTGGAAAGAAGAACATGCTGTCCCCAAGAGCTGAAGGCAGCGAGCAGCACAGGTGCAGAGCTGTAGGTTGGCTGGGAGCTGTAAGCCCATGGCACATCTTTCACTTCTGGTCCCTTTCAGGCCTTTACCTTCTGGCTCATTGAAGGAATCTGTGAGGAGAGCAGGAACACTTTGAAATTTGAACACAAAGAGGCAGTTAAGGGGTTCAGGAAACAATACAAGCTTGATTGGTAAAACACCATCACGTTGAGCTTCTTCCCTTTGCAAATCTCCTTACATAAGTGAAGATGCAGAATGATGTCTCCTGACAGCTCCAGCTATCCCTGCGTAGGAGTACAGCTCTGAATTCAGTTTCCACTAGAGAGATCCCTTTCTCTTTTACTTGGATAGTGGTTAAACACAATATTTAGGTTTTATATTACTTCCTGCCTGAAGCAACACCTCCCCTGCATGCCCCAGATTGCTGCTGCTCTATGATGGAGAGGCAAAACACAAGCTTTTGTTTTGGACCACTTACTGGTTTGGAGGCATTTGATGCCTCATCATAAGCCAGTGCTGAGACTCAAAGCTCTCCTATGTTGCACACACTATTAACCAGCCAGCAATTTTGAAAATATTTTTATTGCTGCTAATTACCCTTCAGGGAGACTGTAAAACAGTCTTTATGGCAATCTCTGGGCTGTCTATGCCTGGAGGAAAAATATGTGAATGATTAGCCACATTTGCTAACCAGAGCATCACAGCTATGTCCCTGTGCCTGGGTTGTGCCAGGCTGCTTGGGGAATGTTTACAGCTCCCCTTCTCACAGCTGTTCTGAACAGTGATACTCACTTGGGAGGGAAAAGAGACATAATTCATCAAATATCTTTCTGTTTCTGAAATTAGCACTGCATCTAACCTTCCGCCAGTGAACTTCAATGGACTGAAGACATTCTGATTTAAAGTAACTACACCCTCACTGCAGTGGTTTGGTCGAAGGCAGCCGAGGGTTTTGGCATGGTGCTGTGGGGAGAGGCTGTCCATGCAGCACTGAGGCTACAGCCAGATTTACTCCTGGTGTCTATCTCCACCATATCACCCATGACATCCATGCGAGCAGGGTTTTGGGGAATTAGCTCCTGTGGCTATAGGGGGCATTGCAGAGCTTGACCCGTGCTACCCTGCCAGGGCTCCCTTACACCCGCATTAAGTCCACATTCAGCCAAAAGAGAGTTCTCCCCCTACTTTACCTCTGACCATATGAAATTTTCCCCTTTCTTTAGTGCCAGCAACAATGTTGCTTTGTTGCCAGCAACAACTCCACAGCTGGCATGTGGTGGGAGATGGGTGAAAGAAGGGTGTTCAGATGGCCGGGGGGCTAGAGGGGGCATTCAGGCGCCTCTTTTTGTCACCAGAGAGAGAGAGAGAATGAGAGAGAGAGGGAGTGAAGTTATAGTTGAACTGCATCATGAAGTTGTACCTGGGTATCCTTGAGCAACATGCCTGGCTCTACATCTGCAGAATAGGTGCTGTCACCTGTCACTAAAGTGTAGCAAAGAGCGAGCACTGCACGCTGCTGCAGCAAAGAGAGGAAAGGAAGAGGAAAGAAAGAACTGCACTCAAAAAACAAAAGACAAGTGGATAAAGACATTAGCACAATTCCTTCTAAGGGACTAAGGAAAGGAGGGGTGAAAAGTAAAGCTGATGGGAGAAAGTAACCATGTCTCAGCAGCCTTAGAGAGCCTTGCAGAGGCAGGGCTGCCCAATGTTATTGAAAAGAAGTCAGTAGGCATCACAAGGCTGAGGAATATGCCTTTTCCATGCCACATTGCCACCCCTGTCCTTCTCAGTAAGGTGCCCAGCTCCTCACTGCCCTCAGCATCCTTCAAATGGGGATGCAACTGCAGATTTTCCCTTCACACTTCCTCTTGGCCTCCACGCAGGCACTGAAAGAACAATATGCTGGTCCCTGCCTCCACCCATGGAAACCTGGATCTGCTTCTGGCCCTGACCGAGAAGAGTCATGCTGGGCTGGTGGTGTGAATAGCACCTCATTTTGTGGGTTTGAATGTTGAAGGGCAAATTAAGGATAAAACATTTTTTAAAGCTTAAAATGACACGCTTTTGCAGGATTTGAGTCATACTTGAGGTATTTTAAAACTCCCTCATAATGCTTTATTTTATTTTTCAAGAATAATAAGTAAGATTGGACAAATTAAAAGCTGTGGCCCAAACAGCTTGGGTGGGTGTCAGTAAAAGACTACATCACCATTTTCCAGTTTGGATCATCCTCCTGTAGGAGACTTTTGGAAATTATCTGATACTTGAATGCTCCTTGTGCTCGAGGTTTTCCTTTCACAGCGTCACTTCTTTGTCACTCATCAAAGTGCAGTTTTAATGAGTATTTGCTTCACTGTGGTGAGCTTGATTTTTAAAGGAAAAAGGCTTGAAAGGCCCAAGATCTGGCAGATCCCTGTCAGACTGAACTGCAAAGTGAAGTGAAAAGCAGAACTCTTAATTTTAAGTCCCAGATATAAAAACCTTTCTATCCTGGGGGACCTTGTACCCAACCAACTTTCTCTCTTTCAGGAGCCAAAAGTTTCAGCATGAAACCCTTCCTGGAAAGACTTGCATGCATGAGCTGATGTGATCATGCAAAGAAACTTTGTCTGTAACCACAGAAACAGAAAATCAGAATACATCCAGTGAGCCTGAGATCTGTTTCTGTCAGGAAACATCCTCTTTTGCTAGGTCTGGGTGCCTGCTCCTTCTTGCCTGTGCCGTGGTTGATGCCGTGAGCGCTGATCCACCAGGAAAAGGTACCAGCAAGTGCCTGGTGCTGTCCACATCAATTAATGATTGATGGCCACCTCATTCCTATGTTACCCACTCCCTCTTGATGTCTGGGGCTTCTTGGGATTGGGGGCAGCAACCTTGAGGTGTTAAGCAATGAGCAGCAGTGTTTACAAATAACAAAGTCAAACTACTGGCATCCCTAAAGTACACTTGGATATGTGGGTGAGTAACAATGTTTCCCGTGAGTGCTGCCACTGCTGCCAGCTGTAAATGGATGGGAGGTGCCGGGTTGGTGGTGTGCCTCCAGGGTGTGTGTGCTGTTGGGATGGATATTGAAACCAGCTACCAGGATCCCAGGCAGCGAGGTGGTAAGTGGGGCTGGTGCCACTGCAGCACAGGAGACAGGGCTGGGCGCATAGAGACAAAAAAAGTGCAAACTGAAGGTCTTGTAGAGCTTGGAAGAACATGTGCACACACAACATACACACACACACACGTACTCCTGCTGCCCACACCACACTGAAAGGCAGTGGATCTTCAGGGGTGCAGCCACTCCAGGAGACTTCATGGGCCAGAGGCAGAAGAGCTGGGGGTCTTCAGTTGAGGAAAACACATCCTGATGCCCTTGGCATAGTCTCTTCAGCTCCTGTTCCCCTGTGGCCTTCTCCCAGAGTAGGAGTCTCACAAATAACCCACTCAGAGAGTTACCTTAATTTTGACAGCCTTCCAGGCCTCAGCTGTGAAGCCACAAAATGCTTCCAAGCAATGTCAAACACAAGGGAAGCAGGTATCTGCTGCTGGCACTCGCCTTTTTGTGGAAAGCTTTCTCAACACACAGGGTAACATCAGGTGTGAAGTTGTTGAAGGTGGCGCCTTCTTCTGTTTACATGCATTTTTCTGGACTCTGTAAAGAGCAATAACAAAAGTGTTAAAAGAAATTAATTTAAAAGTTGCCAGGAGGCAATTGCAGACAAGCCTCTCTCATGACAAGTCTCAACTTAGATTATTGATTTATCGTTTGTGCACTACACACCTTCACATTTCAAAGGCCAGGACGGTTTTTTGCAGCAATGCCAAAACATGAGCAAATAAACTAAATATCCACAACCAGAAGTACTGTATGGGAGGTTCAGTCTTGGGAGCAGCTCTGCATTTGGGTCCTGCCCAGCATGGGCCACTAGCCCAGGGTGCCCTGTGGGATAACCTCATTCAGATAAAATGATGGATTGCTACACAGCCTTTCCAAGGAAGTTACAGGCTTGCTAGGAGCCTTTGTCAAAATGAAATCCTACTGAATCATCCCACTGAGGGTTTTGAATCAGGCCCTTCAGTGTCTGAGGTTAAAGGAGCATGGATGAGATAATTTTCAGCAGAGGACAGGAGAGGAGTTAATGCATGCATCTCATTTTCCATGACATTTTTCTGTATAGAAATTGGAAACCCTGGACATTAGCACCCCAAACTCATTGTGCTTCACTTCTGGAAAATAGTGAAGATGAATAAAATGCCAAACTCCAAAGTCAGGTCACAAATCAATCAGGTACCTTCCCCATGAGTAGCATCTTTCCCATGCTGTTCCCACTTTGATATCAGCCAGTGGGTTGAGATGGTTATACACTCTGCTTTCCATGTTGATTGAGGATACAAGGTCCAGGTTGGTAAAGTCTTAAACAGTAAGACTTGAATATATGAAAGAGACATCAGGCTAAAATTTCAAAAACTTACCAGTGTGATAATAAAGAGAATAGAAAATATGTTTGCTGCCATTCAGGTAATGAACTCCTTAGGGTCATGGTAAATTCAGTCCCAGACTGATGCAGTAATTTAGACAATAATTCACAACAACCAGCAAAATCAGACAAAGTTCCTACTGATTTCAACAAAGGCAGGTTCAGTCCCAGAGGACACTGTAGCTTGCTTTGGCCAAAGGCTTACAAATTTAACCTCATGTTTTCCAGCAGAGTGAGCCACATAAGCACTCACATCACTGTGACTCAGGGCTCTGAGGCTGCTGTAAGTAAACATCTGCTGAAGAAAGCATGGGAGGAAAGGATGGGACAAAGTGGCCCTGATTTCACTACGGGGCTCACACATGAGTTTCAGGTGCCCCACTAAAGCCATTCTCCAGCAGTAAGTTCCAAAGTGCCCCATACATTTAAAGATGACTTTGGAGATGAGTCCACGCAGAGGACCTGCCAGGCAAGGACCATGGGTGTGTGAAGTGAAGCCGTGGGTGTTGGCCCTAACCTCCAGCTGCAGTGATGGTTAATCATCACCTGGTCCTGGTCCTGGGCAATCCCCTATTCCTAAATAATCTCTTTTGTGATAAAACCCCAGACTATTTACCACATAAGGTGAAGTTTCATGATTGCTTTAAATTGGTCTAAATGTGGATTGCTGCTGATGGGAACCATCTCATTCTCCCCTTTGCTTCTGGGATGGTTGCTGCCCTCCCCTGTCCTGCTGTAACTACTCAACTTTTTGTGGTTTTGCTAGACACAGTTTTCAGCCAAAGCAAGTTCACTGCCTTACCTCAATATTCAGCCTCACAAGCTGCAAGTTTAGGAGAGAAAAACCTGTTCAGGGGGGACTGACCCTTCAGCCTATTTGGGAGCAGTCCTTCTATTCATCAGTATCACAAGTAAGGATGAAATCCTGACTTTTGTAGTAGAGGGGAAAAAATCAGCAACAGACAAGATGTCTGGAGCCACACAGCACCAGGATAAACAGGAGAGAAAAATATAACTGCTGTCATTTGAAACTGGGATAATAAACTTTATGGATACGGTAGATGCAATCCCAGTGTACCACAGTAATTTAATAATTTATGCCTTCAGCCGCCATGCAAACTTGCTTATGCTGATCATGAAACTGTATCCTACAGTTTGTGAACAGCTATAATCTTACCAAAAGTACTAAAATAGCTGAGTAGAAGCGGTATCAGCTCTTCCAAACTGTCTGATTTGTGTTCGCACAAACTGTTCTGGGTGAAGGTCTGGGATGCTGAAGATTTGGGTATCATGTACCCCACTGGGAAGGGTACCCAAGCAGCTCTGGCCAAAATCTATCTTGCTGCAGACCTGAGCTGATCTGAAGCACCCATTTATAGCCCAGCTCCTGGGGACGCACAGCAGGTCAGGGCTGCTGGTTGAGGCTCAACACTGTCCCCAGGTTTACAAGCCTTAGTTAAACCAGACTCCCAAATACAAGAAGGACTAAAGGGTTTGGCAGGTAGGAGCATGTTGAGACTATGCGGAGATTTAAAAAGCAATTTAGGGAGCAAATCTCTGTAGATGCACCCTTCTGACCAAAAACATGAGCAGACTGATTTGCAGGCTTGGCTCCATGTCCTTGTCCAGCAGCTCCATGAGGATACAGCCAGCTAGTGGGGCCCAGGGGTGTTGCGTCCCCTCTTCACCAGGTGCCCTCCTCCCAGCCCGAGGGAGGCAAGGCAAGGTTTGATAGCATCACTTTTGGTATAATGAGTTAGGGTCAAAGAGAAACAAAAGCAGTAGCTGAGGGTTTAAACAGTGGAGCAATTTGACCCTGGAGTGGCCACCAGACCTCTTCTTTTATTTTGAGGCTGTGTGGAGGCAGCAGCTGAGAGGTGTTTCTGTGGGCTCCCAGTTCAGCATGAAGGGAAGCAGTTAAAAGAGCCAGTGAAGATATTTAGTTTCCCAGGCCCTCCCAGAGCGAAATTCTGGTCATAGTGAAGCTGGCAGGAATGCTGACATTACCTTCCACGGAACCATGATTTCAGCCCATAGGTATTAGTTTTTCCTCTCCTCCCAATACCAGTGCAGATATTAGAAAACCACAGTTATCAGGGTGCTGCAAATACACACTCCATGCCACAAACCTGTTTTCTTTGTCAGGAGGGACACAATGAACCTAAGAGGGTAGGCTGTAAAGAAGCAAGGATGCAACACAACAAAGTGCAAACAACCCAGTGTGGAAAAGACCAGGAAAAACAGATTCGGTCCTTAGTAGGAAATAATATGGTGTTCTGCAAAAATAATCGCTGACACATGCAGTTTAAAGCACGCTATGAACTTTTGTTTTTCTGCAGCTGTAAACAGCATCTTCCAGCAGTACAATGCACACAGCCTTCAGCTGCCTCTCTGCCCAAGAAGCATGTAAATCAGATAAGATGATTTATGACCAGCATGACAGACAGAAAGGCCTTTCCTGACAAAAGATGATTTTCTTACTGAATTAAGTCTAAGCTCAAACCAATTTCAGGTGATAAAAGGAGAGAAATGGCGATGTGTGGTATGGGACGGGGAAGACAGCAACGCTTCTCTTACTTTGGGCTTTCTCCAGCCTAGGACAGAAGATGCACCAGGTCCAGCTGGGAGAAGGAGAGCACTTCCACAGACTAAAACTTCTTTTTCTTGTTTTTTACATCCATGTGGCACCAATTCACCAGGTCATTTGAGAGGGACCAAGTCTTGGTGCCACATACATGACACACATAATCACAAAAGCCCTTTCCAATGGGTGACTCTTACAGGCTGATCCCTTGGGCTTTGTCTGATAATTAGCTATGTGATTTAAGGCAGAATAGTTATGAATGTCTGATGCTGAGGAAATGCTGCACAGTTAATGTGGCTGCTTTCTAAGAACATCTCATTGCAACCTGGAGTGCTGGCTGTTTCTGTTTGAAATGATGAGGAAAAAAAGATGCTGTAGTGAGTATAAATGAAGTCAAACAGGAAAACAAAACTGATGTTGACATCAAAAATATGGATTTTAAAGGACATGGGTTTTTAGACACTTCTCTTGTTGCAGCCCAGAGGAAATCAGCTGTGTTGCACATTTTTTTTAAAGAAGGGTTCAGACTTGAAGCCTGACAAAGGACCCAAAAACCATGCGAATGGAGCAGAACACAATCCACTGCAGCTGCCAACCCACAGGTATGAAGAGAATTTGGCTCAGTATCTCATCTGGTAACTTGACCCGGGGAAAGAAAACCAAAATTTTTCACAGAAGACAGCTTGCTCCTGATAAAATCTACTGAAGATTAATGACCTCTCTCAAGACAACTGCATTTACTTGCTGCAATCAAACATCACCTGTTTATTTTTGGTGTTTCTTTCATGCTTGATGTGCATGTGAAGGTTTGCAGGTACGCTGAGGCCTCCCACCTGACCAGCCTTCAGGACCTTGCACAGACAGAAGCTCAGCACTGAGCCCCTGCCAGACCTGCAGCTTCCTGCACTGACCCTGAAGTAAATCATCTGAGACAGTTAATGAGATGTGGACAATGTGGAGTCCTTGTTCCCATCATCACCAACTTTCTAATCCAGAGGGAAGTTCCTCTGCGTGGAAAGTATTAGGCTCTTTGAACTGGTTTGAATCTGCATTTTCCACCAAGGTATTATCTCTACTTGGAACAAGGTGATCTCATGGAAAGCCTTGGGAAAGTTTCCTTCTCCCCTTCAGTAGAACAGAGAGTTTGAAAAGGAGGGAAAATGGTCAAAGCTTTGATTAAGTGGCTTAAATTTTGATGTCCACCCACACTGCAGCCAGGGCAGCTGTCACCTCCAGCACAGGGAAACCCAGCTGCTTTCACAAAAGGGGCTAAAGTTGACAATCAGCTCTGCTAGGGGGATGTCCAAGGTTGCTCTGAAGACCTTCCAGGAGAGGAGACCAAACCAGAAGCATTTCCATAGTCAGACCTTCTCAAGCCTGGGTGGAAATCTCACGCACACCAGGAACTGCAGGACTGAGTAGAAATAGCAGGGCCAGATGTGCCTGGACAGACACTAGACGGACATGTCTTAACAGCAGTGAGGATCCTGGCACAAGGAGGAAGGGATTTGTGTGAAGCATTTTTTCCTCTCAGACCTGCAGATTTTAAGAGTTTTCTCTATGACTGAGGTGTCTCTGGTTCAAAAACTCTTCTAAATCATCTGTATTCCCTTAACTGTCACAGTAATTCAAATAATGAGTGGAGCATTAGTTTTCAAACTGAGTGGCAGTTTGAAAATATGCCAATAAAAAGTACCCAAAGAAGTAGTTCAAACCTATAGGATGATTCCTCACATGAAAGCTGACAGAAGCCCCTGTCAGTGGCAGCTCCTTTCATAAGAGAGGGAAGCTGAAGGAATTTGACCTGGGGAAGGCCTCATTCTGGATCTCCAGGAAAGACATACTGGAGTTAGTGTGAAAACAAGTAGAGGCTGGATATCCAAACTGTTCTTGCGTACAGAAAGGTCAGAATGTTAGAAACACGTCAAAGATCCATCAAGCCCAATATTGTTTTTGAGCCAGTCAACAGCAGAAGAACCACCCTGCCTGTCTCAAACTTGCCTCTGGCCTTAGGTGCTCCTAGTTTACACAAACACAGGGGCAAAAGCCAAGGGTCATCGGGGAGGGGGGAAGGAGAGGGAGGTGGTGCAGCTCCCCAAAGAGTTGTCCTAGCATCAGCAGCTTGGAGGGACTTCCGCTCATGTAAAGGCCTAAAGGAGGAAAGTAGACTGTCACCCTCTGGTCCTCATCCAAAACACCAAAAGCCCTCTGGTCCAGCACAATGTAGCATTGCATTGTTGGACTGTGACAAAAGACATGTCCACAGCACCATGGGCTTGCACAAGCTGGGACCATTAAGGACTGTCCCAGGACAGCATCACACACAAACTCATCACAGCAGGGACAGGGAGAAGTGTCTGCAATCTCTGGAGACTCACTCTTTCATCCTGGCTCCACTAATCATGGCCCTAAGCTAGGACCCCATCTTCTTCTGATTTCCAAAATTAGAAAAATCCAGGAAAAATATTTAAAAGCTGTTTTCTCTCCCCTCAGAAGGTTGTTGGTACATATTTAGACTGGAATATTCCTGAAAAATCAGATTTCTGGCTTGCACAGGTGAAACACTTATGCTGCAGCACTGTGGCCTTGGTAATGCTGTGCTGTGGGTCACAACAGGTTCTTTCTGGAGCGTGATGGTTATCAGAGAAGCCTTTAAAGGCTTCCTGAAAGACACTAAGAAAAGGCATCCATTGTTCATGGACTTAAATAAATACAGGGAACCCACACTGACACAGGGAAAGGCTTAGGAGTCAGAGACACGTGAACCATGGGCAAGCAGTGCTGGAGAGCACAGAGTTTGTATTTCTGGTTGCTTAGCCTTTGTGGTTTGTCCTGAGGGCTTTTTCCTTTTTTTTTTTTAATGGATTACCACACCTAGTTTATTTTGATTGCCAGTTTGAATAGGTATGCCAATGGCAAACAGTGGGATAGAGAGTGATATGTGCATATCCAAACAATTTGCTTTCACACACAGAGTCATGGTTAACACTTTGTGTGTGTGTTCATCAGTTGGGGGTCCTCAGAGACCCAGATTTATGACAAAGTGCAGAGATACTGGAGAAATGTCCTAAGAGCCAATTGATCTACACTTACTTCTACAGTTAATCAGTTATAGTATTTCTTGTTCTCTCAGTTGTTTCAGTAGCTGTGAGCACATAAAAGGAAATAGATTGGAGACAATGGGAAAATGCTACTCTCAACTTTAATACCTTGAGAAATTTTTTAATACTAACTGGATTATATTTTGCAATCTAAATCTTAGCACTTTGTTTTCTTAAGCTGAGGCTGCCAGAATTTCACACTTATGCAAAAGCAGGGCAATTACCATGTCTCTCTGCATCAACACCACAGAAAAGAAGTCAACATTAAACCCATCCTGTCCAAAGACTGAAGCTTTCTACACAAAATCAGTCAAGAGCTCCCACAGGAACAATACTGAGCCTTCTCCATGGGGCTTTCTAGTGACTTAAGCTTGCCAGTTTAAATTTCTATTTCTCAACTTTTTTTAAAAGAAAAACATGCAAAAAAAAGTACTTTGGCTGGGCTCTTCCATCCCACTGGCTGAGTGAATGTGCAGAGCCAGCACCTTTTCTGCCAGGCAGCAGCTCGGTGCCTCTCACATGAGCTCAGGGGATTCTTGGAAACTCTGTGTCCCCACAGCCAGGAAGCAAGCATTGCTGGGACATTGTGTAAATCTTCCTGTAAGTCACTGAATGCTTCTTCGAGGTCCCAAAACAGAGAGGGGAGGAGTCTTCTTCAGCTGACTAAGCCTTCATTCATGTTCAGCTGAGAGGCAATCCTTCCTTAGCCCTCAAAGAACCTCCCTTCCAGTGATGCTGCTTCAGCAGATCCCAGCTTGGGCAAAACATCTCCAGGGCTGATTGCTGCTTTTAGGATACACCATGAAGCTCTCATCAAACAGAAGTGCTCGCTTATCAATTGCCAAAAGCAGCAAATTTCAACCAAGTTGGATCCTTGTCCCCAGACCTGTTTCCATTTATACCATCTCCTGCCCCGTGCCTCTGCTGGGAAGGAAGTTCAAGAATACAGAGTGCTCTTAGTGCTGGTGACAGGCATGAACTTCTGCATATTTTCCAGATAAGTCAAAAGATTGATCTGTATTAAAATTAGAGTCTGCCTGCGGAGGACAGTTCTCCAGCTCCTCTCCAAAGATGGTGGTAGTGCTGACACAGTTGAAGCTCCTCCACCTAGCTCCTGTGTGCTGGTAAACAAAACCTTATGAAAAATAAAGAGTTTCAAACACTTTGGTATAGAAACTTGGCTCTGGCCCTCATTAGGATTGCCCTCCAGGGCAGTTCAGCTAAAAAGGTGTGTGTACCACATCTCTACAGGGAAAGCAGCAGGAAGACACCACTTAGAGTGGTCTCAACTCAGCCTTTCCCCAGAGGGAATGAGGAGTTTCCAGGAGTTTCCAAATCATGAGTCTCCTCTAGTATGCTTTGGTGTATGGTCTTTTTCCAGACAGTATTGAAAGGAAGAGAAAACAGGTGGCATCCAGTTAGGAAAAAACAAAATAATCAGGTTTCCACTGGAAACGTATTGAGAGGCCTTGAGCAGTTTCTTTATGGCTTATTCTTAACTTTATCTTCCCCAAGATAAGGCATAGTGTTTGTAGGGGCCAGCTGCAACACCAGCCAGCTGTGGTGGCTGCACCACTGTGGCCTCCTCTGCAGGGAGCTGCACAACAGAGTTCAGAAACTGTCCCTGTGCCAAAGAGCTCACTGAGTTGAGTCCAGCATTGTGCCAGGTAACAGGAGAAGGACAAACAGAAACTTCATATTCAAAAACATGAACCCTGCCACTTTTAAGTCTTCATCTCTGCCAAAAAAATTAAAAAATCAAAAATTGCTGTGTATCCACATGGATACTCAGATGTACTTGGAATATTCGTCCAGCAGTAAGAGACTCCTTTAGAAAGTCTGTCACTTATAGGATGAATGAAAAGTTAAAAAGGAAATAGGAGGGCAAAGTAATTTTCTGTTTGGCCATGAGGGAGCACCATTGAGCTATCCACATCACAACCCAAAACTAATCTGTCTTAATTTTACAAGCAGTGCTTCTGCAGGCACAAGCTGCCTGTCATTTTACATTGACCATCTCAGGAGATTAGGTTAACCACTGTGCTAATTTAGTTTTGGTGATGAGTCAGGCCATGTCTACCTGTCTTGGCCATTTACCCCCCTCTATGATCTTTCCAATTTCTTTCATGAAAATCAGCATTTCATTGATTATGCCCATATCATGCCCTTTACCAAGGTGTCTCTGGGCCCCTGGTGAGTGCAGACTTTACTGTGCAGACCAGTGCTACCTACAGCCAGCGCCACCACACCAAGGATGGGCAGAGAGAGTAGGACAGGCTCAGATTGCAAAGTGGAAAACAGGAATTTCAAAAAATATTTACAGGTGTTACTGGGTAACTGAATTTGAGCTCCTAGTGGCAGGTTTTCTGTTAAACACATGAAAAAAAAAGATAGAAACAGGTAAGAACTGACAAATCTGTTCTTGGACACCCAGGTTTTATTGGATATTATCCACCTCTTGAAGACACTGAAGAATTGAGGAAGAGTGCAGTTTGCTGCCAGACGGAGACATCGTCTGGAAAACGTCAAATCATGGCCTACAGGATGTCCACTTTCATCCAAGGCAGCTATCTGTGTTGTTTTTGTGCCCTGTTGCCAAGAAAATCTGTTGGTCAGAACAGGCTGAAGAAATCCAGCTTGCAGAGATGCCTTCCTGGCCCCCTGCAAGCCCATTGCTGTAAGTGACATATTTTCTCCAATAAAAATGATCTCAGAGAAAAGATTAGAAAAAGAAAGACTGTCTAATGAAAAGCTGTTTCCAGCTGCAGCTGCAAGGCTGATGAGACCTACTCAAAGGCAACACTACTCCTAGCATTTCAAGGAGCTTGCAAGAATATGAGATGAAGTTCTTCAACCCCAGAAGACATTTATTTACATCAGGAAAATAAAATTATGTTTTCCAGAGCTTCTAGGGACACAAGCTGTGCTGAGATCCAATGAGATTTACTTCCCTGTGCAGCACTGCCAGGGGCACTACAAGCATTACCCAATATTTGCTGATGTTGTATCTGATATACACTTCTTTTCTTTTTTTTTTCCTTTTCAGTGACTTACTTGATTTCAGCAAGAGATAGTGTTGTGCTTTTGAGGAATACAGCGGGACTTTCCACAAGCATGGAAAGCTGTTGGCAGATGAACACTGGTAACTTGGAAGAAAACATGTCAGTCCCATTGATGGAGGCAGGGAGAGAGGGGAAAATGTTACTAGAGAAACATGGAGTAAGTGGGAGATTTTACCCAGCCTACAGACCATTCCACAGCAAACCTCATGCTTTATAAGACGGAAAATGTTCTAATAAACGCCACAGGGCTGATGACATGGAGGTAAGCCCTATGGAAAGGAAAGCTACAGTGACCTTGGAATATATTTTGGATGCCTTAGTCTGAGGAAGAGCAGCTATGCTGCAGACAGCCCTACACCACTGAGGACTAAGTGGTAGCCCTCAGGGGTCAGCACTGTTCAGAATTTTCAGTCCTCTGGCTGTATGAAGGTTTGCTGGGAGGTTTTGAAGGAAGGCAGATTTCTCATTTCTTTCATAATTCTTGTACTCAACAGACATGGTGTCTTCAGATCCCCCTCATTGAAGGGCCAGCTGACAGATAGAAAGCTCACACTCTAGTTTCTGCTAATCCTGTGAATATTTCAGTGAAAAACAGTCCTCTGGTTAAGATACTGCAACCTCTCCATTCAGTGCTGTCAATGTGTACCAAGCAAAGACAGCGGTGGCAGTGAGTGAGCCTTAACTGAATGCTCATGTGTGATAGAAGTACATAAATGTCCCCCATCATGCAATTCTCCTGCATCTGTCTCTGCTGAATTTAAGTTTACAGTGTCAGCAATGGAGTCTGTGGCTGTTTTTGCACCTTCCACCTCAGAGGTTTACAGATGCCAGCTCACATTGTCCAGAGGGTTTGTAAGGCCAATGGCTCTCAGCAAGAAGTGGAGTAGGCAACTGAGAAATTTGGGAACTGCTGTCCTGTGCCAAGCAGGGCTTTGAGGTGTTATTTTTTAGATTAAGATTCCAACTCTTCGTTTTGGTAGGACTTGAAAGGCTCTAAGACCACACAGACCTTCCTCTCATTAAGGAAAGCTGAGCAGGATGCTCAGCTCCTTCTCTGTTTCGAGTGAAAATGATTCGTAGCTCCAATGACTTACTTTGCCTGACTCCACAGGTCCTCAGGGGCCTTGAAGTCAACGTTCTCTGGACTTGCTCCAGAAGCAGCTCCTTGGGGTCAGGAACTCTATAGGTAATGACAGATCATCTCTACTTCTCCACTTCCACAGCAGAAACACATCATGCTTAGGAGCAAGTGTTTGGGGTTTGCTCAGGGCTCAGTCAGGGAGACACCAGCAGCAGCTCTCAGGGATTGTGTGAGGTGGAATCCCTTGTATGCAGTGAAGAGGGTGTATGTACACTCCCCTTGTGCCTCCCAAATTCTTCAGTCCAGAGAGTGGCTTAGGGGAGAGGAGACAGTGGGGTGCTGGAGCTCTTACTGGGAGTGAGAGCAGATCTTCACCTAAACACAAAGATACACATGAAGGAAAAGGAGCTTGGCTTCAGCATAGCTCTTTAGAAATGAGCATTAGAGATCTCAGCCTCCCCCTGCACCAACCACAGCACCATTTAATGAGTACTAGTCCCCTGTATAAGGCACCCTGGACATAAGGGAAACCGGGCTGAAGCTCTGTTTTTCTGTTTTAATTAGCATCTGCTTCTCAGCTGGTCCTTGTCAGCCCTCACAGCCAAGAATGAGACGCTCCAGCATCTGGAGACAGACATCTGAGCAAGCCAGTGCCTAAAACATCCAGTCTCTGGACACGTAGCTGAAAGCAGCCTGTGCCACAAGCATGCAGCTCCTGCCAGCCCACCTCTGGCCAGCCCTGACCCAGTGTCTGCCCAGGAGAAAGGCTCAAACTGCTGCCACTTAGTGGTGTTGCAGAAGAGGAGCTGGCTGAGAAATGCTCTGCTCCCAGATCCAAGCATTGGCTGGAAACTCAGGCAAACATTTCTGAAGAAGAAATGCAGATTAAGTGTCATGTGCCTTCCAGGGAAAAAACACACAGTGCAAACAAAAAGGGATCAGCTGATCTGCACAGAGCAGGGGGGGAAAGCCACACAGCCAGCATGATTTATACTTCCTCTTCCAGGATGTGTCCTGGAGAGGTGCTCCATAGCCATATGTTACAGCCTAGTCAGTGCCAGCCACTCTGGCAAACTCCCTGGGCTCACACAGTCCTGCAAGTGGTGACTGGTACCTACGGCGAGCAGGGTCTGCTCCTTCAGGGATTGCTGCTAGCAGCCACCCCAATGCCATGGGAGGATGGCAACAGCAGAAGGGACTGGAGAAGTTCAGCTTTGGGTTAAGGCATGCCAGGGAAGAGGTCTGAATGCATGATGCCAGGAAGGGGGCATGAAAGAAAGATGGTGGAGAATGTTTCTACCCTGTCCAGATGAGGTCCAGATCCCTCCCCAGACCAGGTCTGAGTGGCTCCCAAGACACAGTTGCCTGTTTAGCACTGTTCCTTCTCTCTCCTGCCTTGTCCAGCCTGGGAGGCAGCCCAGCCTCTCTGGTGCCTGGACGCCAGGACAGAGGCAGAGATGGTTTGCCAGCAGTTCCCTACTAAGGACTCTGTACTGCTGATAACCCCATCTGATCCTTGCAAAGTACAAAGGATGCTTAATGTGTAATAAGGAAGTTCTTGGTCAGACAACTGAGGGCCTCTAAAGTATAATTCACCAGACTCACAAGATTGATCAAATATAGTAGTACCTAGTGTTTTGCTTTCAAACACAATAGGAGGACATCCCCACTCTCAAATTTAGGAATGCCAGCCTCCTTCACATTTTTTAGAAATCTTTTTTTGAGAACATAAATCATTTGGGCCAGCTCTAACATGGATGCTATGGTTACTGTATTAATGATGTCAGGCCTCATGGCCTTGGGTTTTCTTCCTAGCCATCCCGGAAATTACCACAGGGCCAACTGTAGCTCTGTGTTTCCCAAACTGTGATCTGCACCACAGGAATTGCTTGTGGCACTGAGGACCTAAATAGACAGTCACTTCCTAGTGTGAGTTTAACAATTAGGATGTGCAGTTCGCCTACTCAAACATGTTTTCCTTCCCACTTTCAAAAAGAGGACAAAACAGGCAAATCAGTAGAGCAGAAATTCTTAAGGTAAGATCAATATCCCACCCATGCAATACAACAGTAAATACGAAGTGAATTGAAAGCAATAACCAGGAAATTCATTGCTGCTTGGATGCTCTAGATCTAAGTGATACCACTTGAGAATTGCCATCCTCCCCATTTTGATCTGTTTGACAGTGCTGAGACAGCGAGGAATTTGCCTTTCTTGTCTGGCTGCCCTCTGCCAAGAAGGAATATTCTTCTATTTGGCTCAAGTATGCAATTGAAAGCAGTTCAAGCTTGTTTGGGAGGGGGCACTTTGTCCAGGCAGCCTTAATGGTGCATCAGGTGATGTTGAAGCAGCCCCAGCTTTGTACCTGATTAGGTGTGGTCCTGTCCCGCCATGGCAGGCAGAAGAAAAACAACACAGTTGGAGCCTGCAGAGCATGTTCTGGCAGTAGCAGAACCCACAGTGGGCTCACACCCCACCTGGGTCAGTCATGTGTCACCAGCTGAGCCGGCAATGCATGGAGTGCTGGTGCTCACAGAAAAGTGCTCATGAATTTCTCCTGTTTTGGGGTAGCTGCTGAACAGCAACTGAGCAGGGCCTCGAGGTTGTGGGACGGATCTTGCATGAGATCCTGCACCCCCATCTAGTGGCCTCAGCCATCCCTGTGACACCAAAGGCAGGAGGGGAAAACCTTGTGAGGAGATCACACTTGCAAGAAAGTCACTGGTTGCACAGGAAGGGTGAGTAAAGAAGAGAGAAGAGTGACAGTGCACATCAGAGCAGCTGGGCTTCCCTCCTGTCACCCTGGGTAGGGTTCATCTCACCAGCTTCAGATGGCTTTATTGTAAGAGATCAAGCCAGGTTCTTTCTGGTCAACAGAACGGAGATGAAAATTTTTAGGGTTTGATTCATTTCATCCTAAAGTAAACATTCTAAAGTGTATTGTGAATCACACTTTAAAGGGGCTTCTCTCTTTCCCCTGACTACTAGAGGATGAGTAACTAACTGAAATGTCAGCATCTACATGCTGGACATCTACATTTGGAGAGACAGATGGCATCTTCTTTGTCTTATGGCTGTTATTCAATTAATTAGAATACAAATCTTGTTTCTCATGAATGTCAACAAGACATCAGAGATCGTCTGTTTAAGTAACACTCTGACAGTGCTGAACATATTCAGAAGAACACCATTCCCCATCTGCTACCAGAAAAAAAACCACTTCTGGTTAAAGCAGTTCCAAAGCCCCTAATGTCCATTTTTGAACACTCAGCCTCTGTCACATACAAATACTCAGCTGAATGAAATTTTACAGGCAAGGATGTTGGCGTAATTGTCTATTGAACAAAAATATCTTTGAACCCCAAGGGTTACCTCCAAGCAGCACTGAAATTATTCAGTTTGTAAGGGAATTAAAAATAACTACACAGAGAGGTCATCAGCTTTCTTCCACCTCCACCACAGTGTTGAATCACTGCCCAAGTGACCTCCTTGACCAAGTGAAGACAGTGGTGCTGTCTCACAGACAGAGGAACTATCAGAAGCAGTCAGAAGATATGATCTGAGGGACAGGTGGGATAAGGGGTAGCCCAGAGGTCCCTTCCACACTGAATCTTTCAGTGATTCTCTAATTAGTGGTGACAACCAGGACTCGGGCAGTAGTAAACACAAGGTCTGAGAAATTAGGAGGGGCAGCTGGCTGGGCCTGGCACTTTGGAGAAGAGGAAGGTGCTGGTAAGCAGGGTCTGTCTTCATCTACTCTCCCCAGGAACCAGGTGAGAAGAGATGGGGATAGTTTTGGAGGGGGCAAGGCCAAGGAAGGAAGGCAAATAAGTTGTGCTGAACAGAGGAACCTTGCCTGCAGAGCCCAGAGGGACTCCCAGCAGCCCTGCCCTGCAGCACCCACCTGCAGGGAGCCAGGAAAGTGCCCCACTGTCCTCCTTGCTGGCCCCAGGCAGCTGCAGGTGGTCCATGCACACACGTCTGTGTGGTGGCTCATAGGGTTTTCAGCCAGGTGTTGCTCTGAGGAAACCAACAGCTCTCCCTCCCAATAGGAATTACTTAAGCAGAAGAAAGAGGCAGAGAAGATGAATTACTGAACAGCTTAATTAAGGGAAAAACATTCAGCTTTTGGAACCCCATGGGCAAAACCAGTTCCAGTTCTTGTGCTTGAGCCTGCACAAAGCCCCTTGGCTCTTGCTTTATGTTGATTGTTTCAGGTCCCACTTTAAGAGTTTAGCAGGCTTTCCAACACCAGAACACTGGGCCCTTTCCAACTCAGGAAGATGGGTCCTGCCTCCCTCCAGTCCCCTTGAGTATTCCCATACCTTCCTCCTCTTAATGTGACTGACTGACACTATTTGCCCAGGACTGCTAGATTCTTCATCTCCTCTCTTCTGCACTCACAACTTCTAAATAAAGCAAAAAGCCCTTGGAGGCAGTATTTTCAGCTTCCTGGTACCACTGGCAGAAATCATACCAAGGTGAATTCTCTGTAAAGAAGAAGAATGACAATTTTCAGACAAAGGAAGTTCAGGCCAGATGTTGAGTGGGAAACTTGCCTTTGAGCCTCTGGCAGTCTTCACCAGGGAAATTCAAAGCAGCAAAGAGCTGGTGAGGAGGGTGCCAGAGCAACTACCGCAGGTCCAGCTCCTTGGTAAACCCTGAGGAAACATGGTGCTGTGCCAGCAGGAAGAACCATATCTCGTAGCTGAAATTCTCTCTGATTTTGCCCAGTTCTCAGACTAGAACAGGAGCAAGATCCTTGGGCAGCTGCCAGCCTGTACACATAGACAATGCAAAATATGAAGATGAGAAAGGTGGTCACCTAAACAACAGCAGATATTTGGGGGGAGAGGGTATGCATGCAGGCAATACAGGCTTCAGAAGAAGGTTCTATAACAGACTGCATGTGCTGCACATGAGTGCTGCATGTTGCTGATTCCAATAGGGAGTGTGAGCTGGGACGGTGTTAGAAGCAAATGGATTTGGAGCATAGCTCCAAAGGGGATAAATTCCTTCTGCTGGCAAAGTTGTCCAGATGGTTTGTTCCCAACTCATCAGGTGTGCTGATGCAAGTGTTTGTGAGACTGATGTAAACCTGGTCAGGTAGATGGTCCAGGTTTTTCCAAAATCTCCTTTTTTTTTTAACAACTCCTAGCTATTTCACTGATTCGGTTGCATCAATGCTATTAATGGGATGCTGAACCACAGCCAGGGCAGGGAGCAGGAATCTCTTTAAGGGACCCTTACCACAAGACAAAACATATCATGGAGTTGTTCTCAGAACACTGTGGCACAGCAGGAGGAAAAGCATTTGCATCTCCAGACATCACAGATGAGTCTGTCTATTTTTAACGTAGTTTTTCTCAGCTGTGAGCCTCTCCAGTCATTGCCATCACATACATAGAATGTCATGGTTGCCAAAGGATAACTTGTGTAGAGGATGAGAAGTAGGAATTATAGTTTAGCTGAAAGACAGAAAAACTTGCTAAAGGAAGCAAAACACAAGATAGCCCCTCCTTTTTTTTTTTTTTTATGCACAGTTTCTGTTTTCATCAAGTATTTCCCTTTTTCTTCCTCTATAATTTTCCACCCCCAGAGAAACACACGGCTACATTTATACAAAGTGCCTTTCTTAATCAAATATTTACACCTTTGGTTCATGATGACAATCCTATGCACTGCTGTCACCTCTATCAAAACTTACTTGTTTGCATGTCAGAGTCCATATTTAGGCAGTATTTTTGTTGTCGCCTAAAGTGAATAATAAAAACCATATTTCCTTTTGACAGCTTTAGAACAGAACAGTGCAACTGTGATAGAGGTTAAAAATTATGAGTCAATTTCATAAAATAAGTCAGACACCTCTCAGGCCTCAAACTTGAGAAAATTTGTAAGTGGTCTTGGGAATCAGGCATGGTCCCAGCTGACTAGAAGCTGGCCAATGCTATCCCAATTTTCAAGGAGGAGGACCCCAGAAACTTCAGGCTTGTCAGTCTCACTTCAGAGCCTGGTAAAGTTGTGGAGAAGATTATTCTGGCAGGTATTGAAAAACACCTGAAAGACAACACAGGCATTGGTCACAGCCAGCATGGCTTCATGAGAGGAAAGTCCTGCCTATCAAACCTGACTTCCTTCTATGACAAGATAACCCACCTAGTTGATCAAGGGAAGCCAGTTGATGTAATCTTTTTTTATTTCAGTGAAGCTTTTGATGCTGTCTCTCACAGGTTTCTTCTGGACAAAATGTCCAGCACACAGCTGGATAAACACATTGTGTGGTGGGTGAGCAATTGGCTCATGGGTCAAGCACAGAGGGTAACAGTGAATGGGATAACATCAAACTGGTGACCTGTCACTAGTGGGGTTCCACAGGGCTTCATCTTGGGCCCCTTGGAAGGGATACTGAGCAAGCTGGCAGATGATACAAAACTGGGAGAAGCTGTTGACTCCCTCAAAGGCAGGGAGGCCCTGCAGAGAGACCTCAACAAATTAGAGGACTGGGCAATCACCAACCATTCAACACTTCAACAAGGGGAAGTGCTGGATTCTGCACCTGGGGTGGGGAAACCCTGGCTGTACATACAGACTGGGGAATGAGAAGCTGGAAAGCAGTGCCACGGGAAGAGACCTGGGGGTCCTGGTCAGTGGCAAGTTGAGCACGAGTCAGCAGTGCCCTGGCAACCAGAAGGGCCAACTGTGTCCTGGAGGGGGGGGGGCATCAGGCAAAACATCACCAGCTGGTCGAGGGAAGGGATTGTCCTGCTCTGCTCTGCACTGGGGCAGCTTCACCTTAAATATTGTGGCATTTTTGGTCACTGCGATATAAGAAAAATGTTAAGCTATTTGAGAGTGTCCAAAGGAGGGCAACAAAGATGGTGAAGGCCCTTGAGGGGAAGCTGTGTGAGGAGCGGCTAAGGGCACTTGGTATGTTCAGCCTGGAGAAGAATGAGGAGTGACCTCATTGCAGTCTACAACTTCCTCATGAGGGGAAGAAGAGGGGCAGACACTGATCTCTTCTCTGCGGTGACCAGTGACTGGACCTGAAGGAATGGTCTAAAGTTGTGTCTGGGAGGTTTAGGTTGGATATTAGAAGGAGGTTCTTCCCCCAGAGCATGGTTGGGCACTGGAACAGGCTCCCCAGGGAAGTGGTGACAGCACCAAGCTTAACAGAGTTCAAGAAGCATTTGGATGATACTCTCAGGCACACGGTGTGACTCTTGGGGATGATCCTGTGCAGGGCCGAGAGTTGAAGTCAATGATCCTTGTGGATCCCTTCCAACATATTCTGTGATTCTGTAATTCACTCTCAACAGTTACCAGATCCATGTACATCTAGGGTACGTTCTTGGTCAGATGCAGCATAGCAGTGTTTTCAAAGCAGTAAAAAGCCAATTTCTCTTTTTACCATTTAAACATTTCTTAATTTTAGCCCCGGCTACTGGTGAGCCTTTTGTAATGAACACATCCACATTATCTTTACAGGCAAACCTGCTAACACCAGGCAACTCTGTGGTTAAATTAACAACCCTGCATAAATACAGTAAACCGAACGATTTGAAATTTTCAGGTAAATTAGAGTGGCTCAAATGAAGTAGCTGATCAAAACCAGGGACTGAAATGGAAAGGCATGTGTGATTTTTTTTGCAAGTTATGAGGTCTGGTTTCCATCCTCAAGATGAATCTCCCAGGATCCTATTTTAGTTAGTTTAGGAACCTGGAACAATTATTTGATTGATGACTGCTCTTCCCAGTCTTTTCTTACACAGACTAGATCCAGAATCTTACCCATACAGGAATATGGCACTTCTGTTTTAAAACCTCCTCTGTTCCTTGGTACCTGCTTGAGCTTTAGAATAATTTACTTCTTCATGACAGCAGCCCAAAAGCCAAAAAGAAATGTCTTCAGTCAGCCCTGGTGGCCTTTGTCTCTGGCTGTAATGCATACACATGGTGGCCTATGGGAAGATGCCATTCTTTATCTCCAATTACCATCCAGTATCAGCCCCACCCTCTGGGACTTCCTTACACCATATCCCTCCTGCTGCATCCGTGTCCCACACCTAATAATGGGAGGCTGGCAGGTTCACATATTCTCCTGCTATCCAGGCCAGTTTCTCACACAGTTGTTTGTAAAAACTGACATTACCTCCTTGAAACTGCATGGAGTATTGCAGACAGGGAATGGAGATGGGAATCACATAAATATTCAGGTGCCCCAGACAGATGTGTCACAGAGCCAGCAACTTAGGTCCTTGGGTCCTGTCACCACAGCATCCCTGCCTTAGCACCTTGGTCCAGCAATGGAGAAAACAGGCATGAGGAACTTCTTTGGCATTAGGAGTCCCCAGAGAAAACAGCTCGGCTTCTAATTATTTTTCCTGTCAAAAATAATTTTATTGCCTTTCAGGCTGGGACAGAGGAGAGAAGGAAAGAAAGCTGACCTGACATGCCTACTTATGCCTATGTTTTGGGTTTTTTTAAATGTTATTTTCTTCATTCCAGATATAAGGGATGCTGTCCCAAGTGTCCCAATCAAGTAATTTCTCTTGTGGGCAGGATTTGCAGACTGTTTCTGAAGATATCATAAACATATGCTGCAGATAGACAGGAGACAGAGGCTAAGCAAGTATTGGAAGCCCAGTTTTAACACAACCCCCTCACCAAATGTGTTAAGTTCTGCTATAAGAGAAAGAGCTTTCAAAGATTTCCTATTCACTTAAGCTTAGACACGTTACCAGGAGAACAAAATTATTGCAAATACTGGACGAGAGTGAAATAGACAGACCTGGGAATGATGTTACAATAATTTTGCATTTAGCGCTGCTCATTTCTTACAAATCCTGTGTCAGTTTACAACCTCATCTTACGTAAAACTTTGCTTTTAAAACAAGGATTACAGTTCCTCAGCAAAAAACCCACACTTGTGCAATTGTGGTCAAGCTCACCTTCACCAAGACACTACTGAGGTGTCTTCACCATCAGCTTGGTTTTTGTTCCTGGATGTGGTTTATCTGTTAAACCACAACTGCTTGCAGCAGCTCTTTCCCCCCGCCCCCGCTGGTTTCTCGGAAGCACATGCCTGTGTTCTGGAGACAACATCTGCTACAGTGGTGGAACTAACCCCGAACATAAGCTGAATGAACACACCCTGAATGAGCCAGTCAACAGCTTTCTATTCTGGAGAGGCTGTTTCCCAGCTTTTCTGCAAACATTCCCCAACAGCACCAGTGTGTGCAGCTTGTCACACAACATCTCAGAGCCAAAGCTCAAAGCACATGAGTATCCAGAGAGGACTGGTAAGGCCCAGAAGTCTGACTTGCACAAACCTCAGCATGTCCATGGTTTTGTCACAGAACAGGTCCTAATCAGAAGAGTAGTGGGTCCACAGGTCCATGAGCCAATCAATACGCATGAAGAGTGTTGTGCTCTCAGTTCTTTCCTACTGTTCTTTTAATATGGTCTCATCCCTCCCTTGCAGCAGCAACAGCTGCACAGTAACACAAGCAACCAGTTCAAAACGCTGATCTAGCTGAACAGTAACTGCTTTCTTTGCAGTTTATGGCTGGCTCAGGTGCCTGGTCTGGTTCACTGGGTGCAATGCTGACAAGAAAAGGGTGGGTGGGGATGGGAAGAGGAGAGAGGATGGAACTCAGAAGCCCAGAGATCGGTTTACACTCACAAGATCTCCATCCCTGGTCCAACTCTAGACAGTGGATGCTGTGCCACCAGTCTGCCTGTTGGCCAGTGTGAATTTAAACAGACTCCAAATGTAGACACGGTTTTCAGAAATAAAACATTTCTTTTAATTGGCAAGTAGAACACACATTACAGGTCATTAGTATTTTATAAACAATATTAAGTTACAAATACATGTTAAAAATTGCAGTTCATGGCAGCTAAAAGCTTGGAGTCCAAAATGCATCTTTGCATTACTTCCCTTTCCCCAGTCTGCTGGGTGAAAATGAATAAAAGATCATATATCATCTACTAGGAGGTGGTCTACCATATACGCAAACAAAAAGAAAATCTCATTCCTAAGAGCATCACTAACAAACAGAGGCATTTGAAGTACTTCAGCCATCTTAAATCATGTCAGATGCAATGAGGACACAATTAAGAATTACTCTGTAACACATGAAGCAAAGACACAGACATCTTCACATTAAACTAATAGTTCAATGCTTTCTGATCCAATTCAGTTTAAAACCAGTACTAGGTCCTACCCCACAGAGGCCTAAAGTCCATCATGCAGGCTTCCAAGCCATCAAAACTAGATGTTTGTTTATCAGATCCTTACACAGAGAAAAAATACGGTGTACAACTAAACAGCATACATAAATATGTATTTTATATTTAGCAGATCTTTATTCCCCTCCTTAATGACTTTTGTTGGTATTAGTGAGATACGCAGCTCGTTCCATTTTCACTACCCTCAGAATATTAACAAGTTACCATTATGTGTGTTAATATACTAAATATCCTTTAACAAATCTCTTTTAAAAAGTATTAAAAACATTTTTGGAAAAGTAGAAATCCATTTTCCAGAAAAGCAAGTGGTACTAGGATAGTGTGGACTCCAGTGCATAAACATCCTTTCAGAGAAAATCCATCTTGACTGCTTTTGTGCCCGGGAATCAGCGCGTCTCATCTGCCAGATTTGTATTCTATTCTCACTGTGGTGGTAAAAGGTCATCAAAATCAGCTTACTTTGCCTTTCAGTTGGCAGACTTTCAAAGATTACCGTTCACTGGACTGCATAAGAGACACACGAGTTCATTTCTTTCTTACTCATATTTATGACAGTCAGTTTTATTATACCGCTGAGATTGCATCTTCAAAACCAGTCTGCTGAATGTGCCTGGAGAAATGACTTAGTATCTCAAAAATATCAAGAGTACCATTCAGATCTGAATTACTATTAAAAACTGTGCACGGTTAGCAAAAATTACGCTGCTGTAAAAACAAAAGGCCTTCTCCTTGGCCTGCTCAGAATACAAGCTACAATGCAAGAGATTACACCAGAGGGTTTTTTTCTCTGCTTCTTTTCTAAATGCAGGCATTAAAAGTAAACTGTTACTACGCTTTTCCTAAAAGAGCACGCAGGGGTGTGGCATAATATACATTAATCAGGAACAAAAAACAGTAACAAACAACCAATCTAGAAAATGCTGCATATTAGCAACACGCTTGGTTTCCAAAACATAAGGAATTGCATGGGAGTTGTCAAGATGAAGTCCACACACCTTGATCATTGAACTGATCACTAGATTCCAAGAAACCAAAGCAAATTCAAAAATACACATGACAACAACTGCCTAGAAGGCAGAGTTTTATCATCTGTCAATAACCAGATGAATAAAGTGCATAGCAAATATTATAACAGTTTCTTGAAAAGAGAATACGTTTACCAAGTCTCAAAGTTTGTAAGCTTGACACTTATCCATACGTTTTGCTACATGTGTGGCTTCCCTTTTGTTTTGCTATTTAGCTTCACTGATCAACCCTTCAGCACTGTCCTGTGATTTCCTTTGTACTTCATATGGAATGTGCTGAGATCTCTGACTGTTGCCTGATGTATGTCTGGAAGCTCTTGTCACCAATAGGATGTTCCCTAAAAAAAAGAAGAAGAAAACTACTATAGAGTTTTCTGTCAGGACATGAAAATCTCAGAGCAGAAACTTTTTCCCCAAGTTTGATTTTCAAAAGGGTAATTGTAATGATAATGCTGCATCTTACTTCACCTAGAAGAACTGACTGATCTATTTGATCCTCTTTTTTTGTCAGTTATATGCAGAATGCTTTATTTATGTGTACACAAAATAGATTCATGTGGTTGTATCAGCCACTTTTCCCATTTTTAAACCAACTCTCCAAGATAAGCTGGTAAATACATTCCTCTTCTGTTATTAAGTGCTCAGCTGATGTTCAAATTTTAAAAACAACAAAATAACAAACCCACACGTTTTTTAAAATTAATGAAATTGCATAAAAACCAAGTACTTAAAAATTCCTCACAAGTCTTTAAAATATTGTGATATCAATCCTAAGTCACAGTCCCATGTATTTGCAGGATCTTTTTTGGACAAAATATGGTGAAGGCCAGAACATAAGCAAGGGAAATACCATTTCTCAGGACTGTTGCCCTGTTTCAACAACCCATTAATACTTACTGGCTTCCATACTTTGTCTTCTTAAATTTATCCCTCTTATACTGAGCATGCTCCTGCTCTAAAGTTGCAACACCTTCAATAATCAGCTTTAGTGTTTTATACGTCTCCTTAGGGTCATCAATGATGAATGTAGAATATTCTTCCTCTTCAGGTCCATCATACACAGATTTGCTGCCACAGGCCTCTGGAGAAAAAAAAAATAAAGTCCAGGAATAGATATCAGGCAGCAGGGAAAAGAGCAACACGTGCAGACTAAAAATACTCCGTTCTGGGGTTCATACAGTTCCTTGGTTTGCTTCTCTATGACCACCACAGAACTGTGGCTGACATCTACAGAAGTTCTCTGTCCTTTTGCTGGGCTGCTGGTAGGCACAGAGGTTTGTCCTGTGCAAGTTCTCTCCTCCTCGTCTCCTACAGAAAGGGCAACAACTGGCTTGGTGGGAAGTTGTCCTTCACTGCACAGGCGATGCTTTCCTGTCAATGACCACTTAGCAGAACCCCATGCACAGTTTAGAAACTGACACAGGCCTGCCCCTGAGCAGGTCAACCTTGCAGCACAGTGGCAAAGTATTCACTTGTGACAGGTTCCATTGCTAAGCAGCAAGTACAGACTGAATTCCAAACTATTACAGGTTGAAGGAGTCATGTTTTACCACTTTACCCCTAAAAGATTCATACAATAAGCATAAGCATAACATGCCATGATTACTGCCTTCTTAATGAGATATCCAAAGGGGAATGTGACACTACCTTCTGATCTTAACAGGGAGCCTTCCTGGCTAAGATACACAGACACTGACTACACATGAACAATTGTAACATATTCCTTGTGTGATCTACTCCTGCGCTGCAGCCGAGAGTATTAGAAGGGGAAAGATAATATTTTGCTTTGTCTCCCTTTTTCCCTAGCTTCCTAGCTTTATTGCTGTCTCAGTTCCAGCTTTCAAATTCCCCTGCCCTTGCTGCACTGTCTGCACCAGACCCGCGTCCTTTTCCCCAGTGCCGAAACTCGATGCTGGCTCTGGTAATGAGGATTCGGAACAGGGGAAAGCTGGGCACTGTTTCAGACAGCTCGGAAGTGGTGGTGACCTTAAGTTTGCAATTGCACAGCAGCCAAGAACAGATTAAAGTGCTTTCCAATCTGTGTGTTTGACACCATTGGCTTATCTCATATTATAAAATGAAGTCCTATTTAAAGATCAGTGCCACAGTGAAGGTTTCCCCACCACTCCCTGTGCTAAACTGGGATTTCAAGTCTGGCACTGTGTACACTGGATACTTTTCTTGGCATGCCTGCTAGTACTGACTTCCTCTGCTGCCTCTTCTTTCTTTTATCCTTTACAGCACATCTCTGCTCCCCTCAGCTCCTGAGGGTTTCCCAGACAAAACTCCACTTTTCAACATTTCACGGACATCCACAGGTCATCCTTGACAGGTAATTCCAGAAGAGCCTTCCTGAAAAAAACATTTGTATCCAGCCTGTTCTTGGGATGTGAACTGGGGAATGTGCACATGACTTCTGGTAACATAAAACCATATTCCACTGAAACCGCAACTTTGCTTCTTGTCAGGATCAGTAAACTTCTGGTTCAGTGCTGGCTGTGATTTGTCAATTCAGAGCATCCAAGCAATGCTCTGTGTCTATGCTATTTTAGGATGATGCAGTTAAGACCATATTTCAAACAACTGTTATTACGCAAAGAACTTTTAACAGACCATGAGACTGCACACTGCACCAAAAATAATTCACACAATGGCCTCAAGACAACAGAAGGGGAAACAAAGGAAATGGCCACTGTGTTTTTGGATGTGACTTGCAAGGCTAGTCTAGCTAGAACATTTCATGAGTATTTTTGCTTTTGTAAGTGTACTGGAGATGAAATGACCTTTCATTCTCACCTTGCATTTTCTCCAGTTTTGGCATATACAAGTTGAAAAGAGAGTAGATGCGCTCAGTTTCTCTATCTCCATCTATGTCCAGTTGTATATTTGCTGGCAGGCCTCTGCAAGGTATCAAGAAGAGAGGCAGAAGTTATATGCTAGACAGTATATTATGGTAAAAAAAAAAAAAAACTTAACAAGAAAGAAAGTAAAAGTGAATACTCATGAAAGCCAACAGATTGTGTGCAATAGAGTTCAAAACTTTCTATATTCCCCAAAGAAGAAGCAGACAAGTTCAAATCTCTTTATGCCTGTATTTATCCAGCACGCTTTCAGTCTAACTTGAAAGGAAAGACTGTTTCAATCTCCAGACATTTTGGTGAATTAGTCTGCTATAACCAGATGGAGGAGCCAAAGCACTGAACTTCCAGCCATCCAAGGTCCCACATTCTGAGACTAACTACCACTACTGTTTAGATGAAAACTGTTTCCTACAAACCAGACAGCATGCCTTCATTTATCAGAGAGCATGAATTGGTCCCTTAGAAAAACTTCAGCACTAAATCTATCAGCACATGATTATTCCAGGAATTTGCAAACAGGACATTGAAGGGATTTTACTTATGATAGGTGAATCAGAACCAACGTATCTTATCCCACAGTCAACTCCCATCACTGTCCTTTAACTCTATAAACGTCAAGATTTTGACCAAGACATGCCGACACTGACAGTATCAGGAACACCAATAAAAACGGCCTCTGAAACCACCGCGACACCTGCACACCCGGCAGATCTTGCTAACTGCACACCTGCAAGTCACCCTGCAGAGACACCACCTAGGGTAGGACCCGGACTGCTGGCACGTTACCAATCCTTACCCTGTGCAGGGTGTGCAGCCAGGAGTATTGTCTGCAGTAGCTTTACAGCAAAGCCAGTGGCCATTAAGATAGGCAGAGGGATGGTAGACCGTGAGGCGCTTCTTGTTGCACTGGCTGACTTTGGTGAGGATATCAATCCAGTCCTTGGCCTCCACACAATTATTTGCTTGGATATATAGGACTCTTCTTTCAGGCTGAATCACCTGGAACATCTGCAAATAAGCCACAGAATGAATCCGTGAACCTGACTGGACTCAGAGTGAAGATTTATCAGAGGAAAAACACAGTATACTAAAAGAATGCACCGATAAATAGATTTTGACACAAAACCAAGCAGTAAATGTGTCCTTAAAAGAACAAGACCTTTCACGTGGTACAAGGAGTAAGATACCATTCCTGTAGGGGATGATTTACAAACAGCTAATATCAGCTTGCTGATTGGGCCTCAACAAGATTTGTTGTCAGCCTTGGGGATGCAATTTAGTAATGCTGCAGCTCCAAGGTTTGGAAGGCTGACAGAGAAACCCAGTGCTGGTCTGAAAGGAAATGCCAGTCAGCAGGAGACAGGAAAGAGAAAATCAAGAGTTTGGATGCAGCCTTAGTGAACAGCTTTGCTTTAACATTGCTATTTCTCTTAATACCTATTTCAGTGTGACTCTTGCCTTTTAATAACTTCCATGCTTCTGTTGCCAACTATAGCTGCTATTAGAAAATCCCAGCAACAGTGTTTCTCTTTAATTGAACATCAGGTGGTTCACATAATTACACATTAGTTCTGTATTATGAGTTGGGCATTGAAAATCTAAACTAGAGCTCTCCGGCCTGTTCAAAACAGCTTGCAACCTAAAACGGCATTTAGTTTCCTCCTCTTGAAGAAGCAAGTTTTTGATGCAAAGCCTTATTGCTTGATTACACTGATCATGCACTAAGCTCAAGTTAGTGAACTTAACTGCAAATTTTGGAGAGACAAATATCAACCATTTTCATTTCCTCTAGCTTCTGCAAATACTTGATTTTAATGCGCTTTCTTCTCTCTCTCTGAGGTATTCCTAAATTATCCTTCCCCCTCTACTTTTTCATTTGATTATTCAAATGATTAAGCATTACCTTGCCCATATCATATGGAATATAATTTTCAAAAAAGATGGTTTTCTGTGCTATTTTAAAAAGAAAACCAGAGAGGCACACCCACACACAAAAAACCCCAAAACAACAAAAACATATAAACAAACCACCAAACAAGCACAACACAGAACAAAACCCACACCAAAACTGAAATTGACCTTTATCTATTACAAAGACCTGAAACATTGGCCTGAATTCTGCATCTAGCCGGTCAGGAGAATGTTGCTGACTGGTACTAAGTACAATCCTTCCTTTGTGACACTTTTCTGTGTAACATCCTTTGAAATGGCGCACAAATATACTTGCTACTTTGTCGACGAGTAGGGCTTTTTTAACCACAGTGTCTCTTCTAGCAGGAAAGGGAAAACTCCAACAGCCCTTTTGCCGGATCTAGTATCCGTAAATGCATCAGACAATAATTAGAAAGTCACAACACATAACGGCCATGTAGGAGCTGCTCTGTGTGATTAGTCCAGCACTGCCAAAGAAAGTCCTTCTAATACAACTTTTCAGGACATTAATGTCAATTTGAGTCTGGGAAGCAGGGAAGGAAGAACGAGGAACATGGGAGCGTGCAGCTCAACCCTCTATTAATACAAAGATATAGGGAAAAGAATTTTAATGTTGTGCTGGAGTAAATGGAGCCTCCTGCATTGCAACAAAGGAACAGATTTAAGGAGTATGGCTTTGTGTAAGAGGATACCAACAGAAGTGAACTAACATATGGCAACTGTTAATGAGAAGCCCACAACCAAGCCAAGAATTTCAAGTGGTTGCAAGACCTTTACTCTACCAAAACCACCAGTTGCCTCTTGAACAACACGGAAAACCTGAACAGTACTTAAAGCCACCCTCACCTCCCCCCAAACTGTGCTTAAGAATGATGAAGGCTACTGGCCTTACTACCAGACAGGCAGATTTATCATGAGCAGAAAGACATGCTTGATGCAATTCAGAGCACAAATTCATAGAGAATATTTATAGAAAACAGGAATCTTTAATCGCATTTAGCACCCATGATGGAATATCCATTGCAAATGCATCTGCTGTGGTGTTTTGAGAATTCTGTTCTTGCTGCAGTATTCTATTTATGTAGGGCAAGAAAAAGTAGGAATATATTAGCACAAGAAGGTGGTAACCTTACTGCTTATAGAAAGACTCTGAACCTTACTTTCCAGAACAGATGTAGTCACCTTCATTTCATAAGTAATACTGAATTTAAGCAACCAAAAGAACACAATATGTCAACACAATATAATGTCAACAATAAAGGTGTATTTTTCCCATAATGAATCTTCACAATACAGGCATATTTTGGATGCTCAGTCTAGCTCAGTAGACTCAGCATAAGTTACAGAATTAGAGCTCAGTTCCTCTCCACAGACAGTGAGTTTTATCTCAACTATGTGGCTGCTTTTAGTTCAGTCCAGTCACTGCAGAGTACAGCTGGCAACAGTTCATCACATGTTACAGCTGCCTTCTGATAGCTTGAGAATTACTTTGCAGCTTGGTTGGGTTTTGCCTATGTAGTTGAGCAAACTACAGTACAACTGAGACATGTTTGAGAAGCAGGTGGAACTGAAGCTTTTTAACAGAGGTTTTAACAGACAGGTATGCTACCAAAATAATACCTGAAACTGGGAAAATACTGAGGAGCCTAGAATTGTATTTCTCTTTAATGAAGAGCTGTTGTTTGAGGAACCTAGTATCTAGGGCAGATTTGAGCACTGCCCTGCACAATGCTCAGAAGCAGAAGAGATGGCAGGAAGGACCAAAAGGCAGAAAAAGCTAGAAGTAACAACCACTTATGTGTATGAAGAAGTCTGTAGTAGATGCATGTTTAGAACTGGAAAAAACATTGAGCTGTTTTTTTTGCTTATTTTTAAATACAGCTTTACAGGCAGAGGTGTATGGCTCCCAACATCACCCAAACTGATCAACTCTGTTCCTACACGATGGCTGGTATGTCTTGCATACAGAAGTTGGTGGGAGTGTTCCATGCATGAGAAATACTGCTGTATTTTATTTCTTAATGTCACAATCAAAATGGTAAACCATACTAGCACAGCACAGATGTTCTTTTGACATGTGACCTAACCCAAATTAAACATATATTTATAAACACACACACACACATGTACTTTCATTAACCAGTAAAGAAACCTGATAGCTAATAAAGAAGTTGTGATCCTTCACAATTATAAGCAGCCAGATCCCTCCCAACAGAGAGGTCTGACAGAAAGGGCAGGGACTCGATCATTTTACCTGTGTCTGACATTACAGAGCCCAGACAGCTGATCAGCAGCGGTCAGGACTGAGTGTGCTGCAGATCACGAAATCCAAAGACTGCTGACTGGGCTGGTTAAGAATCTGAATGGGCTGTACTTTTGGAAACTCCTGCTACTATATACAGAACAAGCAGCTGTGCTTGTACATCTTTCAATAGAAATTTAATCCAGGTTACAGAAGGGAAAAAGGTGATTAGGCTGGTGGATCTAGAGCAGCCTAACAAATATATTAATGAAGATGACCTACTTACATTTTTCATTTTAAAGGATTCCTCCTCCAGTCTTTCCACTGCCAGAATGTTTTCAATTGGAATGCTACACAGAGGGTGATCACCTGCAGAATGCACAGACACAGATAATGAGCAACTTATTCACAATTCAACTTCACCTTCTGCACTTATTCTAAGGGCTGATTCTTCTTTGAAGATCATTTTGACTGCACAAAGAAAGAGGAAAAATCTTCCCCTCAGCAGGGATTTGCTAGCATGGTCCTTAAGTATTATCTTGAGTTTATTCCTGTTTTCAGCTGCACTACCTTACAACTAACAAACCTCTCGGAAACTGACTACTGCAGCAGGATGCAGTATATTTACTGAGAAGGTGACAATGAAAGAAATCATTCCTGTCAGCTGAACTGAACTATGTGGATGGTGGTGATGTAAGATCTCAAAGTCGAGTGTGAAATAATGATTGCCATGATCTGAACATGTTTCCTTATCTGTCCACTCCCTATGATGGAAGGAAGTGGTATTTGTTGTGTATTACTGAACAGATAGGAGCAATTTTCAAAAAGCAAAATCCTTGCTATTAGGCAACATTAAATGAACACATTTTGAAAGTTCAAAGGTTCCAGGCAAATCCTTGTGCATTGCATCCAGTTGTGCCCATGCTACAGAATTTATGAGAACAAGCTGAGATGCATCTGAGAATGTTCAGTACAAACCCAAATCCCATTGTAAAGGTCACAAGTTTTGTTTCCTAGGACAATCTACTGGGCAACCATGAAACCTACAAATGATGCTGATATTACACAAATGCTATCAAATACTTTGCTGACTTACAGGGTACTTGGCTATACAAGAAGCTTCTCTAACAGTCCACACAGACATCCTAAAAAAACTGGCAAGAACATACAGGCTGACAGGCTTGCCTGCACTGTTACCTTCTACAATTACAGATCTAGATCTCAGTCTTCTGTTCCTACACAATCCTTATGTTTACTCTTTACTATTATATATCAGAAGAAGGCTGGCAAACCTTTGTTACCTTTGCTTTTCTGATAGGTAAACTCATGGTTTGTCAGGCGAAACCATCTCTTCTTGAAGTTTTTCATACCAAATCGTTTTCTTCCCTGTGCTCTCTTGATCATGAACCTAGTAAACAGGACACCAATTGTTACAATACACCAGATTTTATATGTACATGCTTATAAATATATGCATAGATATAGAAAATATATTTATGTATTGAGATGTATATATACATACACACAGACATGTTATGGCACTTGCAAAGCTTAAGGAGAGGACACTTTTCTAATTATTGAGGTCTTGTCTTGGCAAGGAAAGGAGTCACATTTGGGTAGGTTTAGTGCATCTGTTATTTAAGTCTGTCCTTTTTTCAGATCTAGATAAGGGGCAAGACATGAAACTTGACTTGTAGTCTACATAGGGGCTCTTGTTAGTTGGCTGAACTGCAATTTGTGCTGTTGCTGCAGTTATAAATACAGCTAAACAGTTTCCTAGTACAGCAGAAAAAAGCAGAATATGGTTAGTACTGCTCTGCTTGACCTGTTGACTCCACAGGCTTTATTGTTTTGGGGTTTTTTAAAAGTTGTAAGAAAGCTCAAAAAGTATGGAATATGTTTAGTAATTAACAGGCAGGTGTAAGGCCTCTGGAGCAGAGGGACTGTATCCTTACATGCTTTAATCACTCTCAAGCTCTAGAAACAAAATCAGGATGTTCCACAGTTTCATTGTAATTTCACATTGATGCTGCAGTTGGAAACATGTTTTCAGTAACACACAAAGTAATCTGATGGCTGATAGATATCCCCTCCCCCTTTGTTTTGGCAGATGAGGGGTTGTTCATTTAGTGAGTTGTCAGTTTTAATTTATTTCAAACTTAAATGAGTTTATTAGAAACTACAATGCATCCACCACCTTCCTAAAATTCACTAAATCAATCCAAAAGCTTCAAGGTGACTTTGGAAAGCCTAGTGACTTCAGACTGCTCAGCATCACTTTTGATAGATAAAAACGTGTATGCATATGCAGTAGAGAGTTGCTAACAGCTACTCTACACATAACATTAATTATTGTGCCAAATACAGAACTGCATAATAGAGAGAGTAAAAACTACTTATTACAGAGTAGTTTTTATCAAGTAGGAAGGCACTCTACAGCACAAAAAGCACACAGAGAGAACAGTCAATTACTTTGTTGAAGATTTTCAATAGCAGAGCTAAAATGCTTAGAACAGCTAATACTGCTTCTTGCTGTTGGTATCTTCAGTCAGAAACAACTACAATACATCTGACCAAACTGCAGGTCTGTTTAAAGCTCAAATAGAAACCCAAGCTCCTTCAGTGCTTAACTGTTTTGTAACCAGCTGGGCTGGTGGCCTGATGCTCATTCTGAGTTGTGTGGGCAAAAGCTGACAAGGACTGTAAACAGCAACAGATTTCTTTTTAACTGGTTATAGTTCCACACCTCTCATTCTTAAAATGGTCAGACAGTTACTGCCTTGGTCCTTAATCCTGGAATACTTGGAAAATATTGAATTAAACCATGTGATTTAGGTCATCACCCAGCCCCACTGGCAGTAGCCCTCAGATACCAAGATTAAGGCAAATTTCAAAGGAAGAGCTGATATCCTTGGGCAGGACAACATACTCTTCAAGTTAGTTTCTTGTCCTTCTCATGCCAACACTTAAAAGGTGACTTCAAATTGAGAACTCCTACAGAGCCTCCTCTCTTTGAAAAACACAAACTGCATATGGCAGAACTAAGAGCATATCCCTAATTAAATTCTTCATAATTGACATAGCCACAAGAAGAATGCGCTCTTATTTTCCAAAAACAGGTAAAGCAGTCAAAGTCACAGAAGTTACAAGCTCTTTGTTTCTAACAATTGGAGAATGTGTCAGAAGTCAGAGCAAATAGAGGCACAAAGGGAGAAAAAGTTCAAAACAAAACTAATTTCAAGTACGAGTTGCTTGGAGATTTTGTTTCTTCTCATGGTAGACCTGAGTCTGGATCTGCCTTAGCCTTGCTTGGAAGCATGAAGGTGCTCTTTTCACCTACAAAAACAACTAGTTCTCCTTTTAATTCTCTTCCTTTTGAAAAGAACCAGGCAGGCAGCTGTTAGGCAGTGATGGCAAGACTGATGTCAGCAAACCCGAGTGCCTATGCCTAATCTTTGGTAGTGCACATTCATTCAAAAGTACATATGCAAGTAAAAACATTGCAAAGGCAAATAAAAATCCCACTAAACAGCCATTCAATCCGGAGAAGAATCAAATCAAAGACTTATGAAAATTCCCACCCAGTTCCCATGATATAACATGGCAATAATGCAAAGAATCAGGAAAAATAGGCTGCTGAAGGCCACTCCTTAACCTTGAGAACAATTTGATGAATAATACTAAAGAAGTGCCTAGAAAATGTATGGTCTCTTCTTAATCACTTCCAGTGAGTTCATCAGGATCCACACAGTGCTTCTTGGAGCCTCTGCTTACAGATAAAACTCCTTTATTCTCTACTTACAGTAAGGTTTTTGTTTTAAGCAAAAAAAAAAAAGAGGTCAACATCAAGAAATAGATAACAAAATGTTCTCTGCTGGGTTTACACAGGCATTTCAGGATTGTTAAACAGAGTACTTCCTCCCCAAATTTAAGTCAGACAAGTCTACTGCTGCACAGGACATGCTGTCAGCCAGTAGCTACAGCAAAGCAGCAACTGCCTCTACCATCTTACCTGCATGAACTATTACCATCAACTTTCTTTACTGTTAGTTTAAGAGTCCTTACAACAGCAGCCACAGGCCGAGCAAGAAAAGACAGAAAAAAATCAGACAGGAGCAAAAGAAAGACAGAGGCAGAAAAAATGTTTTAGAGTTAGAGGGAAAATGTTACAAACTATAAATTTATTTTGAAAAACAAAAGAATGATAAATGTATGTACAGAACTAAAATAGGCAAAATTGCCTTTAGGGACAGATGCTTATCAGGGAAGTAAAGTGAACTGTCGAGGTTAACTGGATGAGGTAGTCATGTTTTCAACAAATATCTAGTTTTTGCATTACTTAAAGTGACCATGAAAGCTTACTTTCAAGCAGTATTTCAGCTTACTCAGTGCTGAGAAGAATTTGGATTTCTTTATTTGCCTCCTCCCAGCTCAAACAAGCTGTTTCCACAGTGCACTCTGATGATCTTAACTACTCAGTTTTGTAAGAAAAAATGTCAATTGGTATCTAAAACTAATACAGCATATGGAACATGCTTCCCAAAAAAGGAAAGGTACTACAACGAGAAACTGTTCCAAGTGCATCTCAAATTTTCCTTGAAATGGCCATGATAATGGTTAGCATATGGATCTTATAGGGCAGCAAAAGCAAATTCCATATGCAGGCTTTGCCCTTGTTAAGATATTCAGCATCTGCCTTCACACTGGAATTTTACAGCTTTTATTCACTAGAGTTCAGGAAAAAAAAAATCAACATGATTTTAATACAATGCTGATTTAAGTTTATTTTGCCTTAGCGGAGCTAATTAAGTTTTACAGGCTTCTCTTTCTTCCACTTATTTCAAAACAAAATTAAATTAAGACATTTAAATCAAATGAAAATACATTAAAATCAGCTATAGCAACAACAGAGAGCAGAAACAGCAACACAAGAATTTTCCTACATTCTTCTCTGAATGCATGGATGGAATAGAGGTGGCAGAAAAAAAAGACAGCTGTCTTAGAATGGTGGCAAACACACAAGTCGAGGGTTTTGCTGCACATGCATACTTACCCTTCTTTAAGCAATATAGGCTGCTCTATGCTCTTGTGATCTCTTCTTCCTGAAGATGAAATTAAATCTAGAAACTAAGAGGTGAACAAAAAGCAAATATAAAAATGACAGGACCACATCACCCAAATAAAACTCTTTAACATCTGTACAGCACAGAGCCATAGAAAATATTGTAAAGGTAGTTAAACAGAAGGTAATGGCAGAAGCTTGAGGAATTTAGAAGGTTTCCTAGGTTGTAAACTAAAAATAGCACAAATGCTCTTAAGCAGAAAAACTGCAGATGATCAACACTTCTTGTGCTGCTTCTTTGTTATCTTTCACTTGTTTTTGGACTTTTCATCACAGATCTGCAGCATGCTACAAAGCACACAAATCTCAACTCTAAGCAGCATCCTATTAATCCAACCTAATTACTAAGTATGAATATGTCCAAAGAGATTCTACTACTGACATGCATATAATTCGATAAAAGTTTCTTGCATGTCACAGTTATCAGGAGTCTGCTTTTTTCAGCAAATTTCCTGGTTTACTAACTGTGTGTGTGACATTCTAGGTTTCCAAGCTTCAGCTTCAGCAACACAGCAGGATTTTCAGAACATTCATATGCATTACTTACATTTTTTACTGCATCTGCATATTTCTGCTCATTGAAATAGTCATAAAATGTAGCCATGTAAGATTCCTTGAAATTGGCCTGAAATACAAAGCCAAAACCAGGCATATCATGATAGAGTTTATACAGAAAATATTATTGTTAACAGCAGTAGGTCAGGAGGAAAGCCAGTGCTGATAAGACAGGGTTTTTTCCTGGCCAGAGGTAAAATAAGCAATTATCATGTTATACAGCACACATTCAGTAGTACTAAGTTTTTATTCCAAAAAGGTAGCAGAATGCATTTCAAATGTTCAGTTGCTTAAGTTAGTAATGCATTATTCAAAAACCTTCAAAATTCTTCTTTGGTTTTTAATCTTTCTCCTAAAAGAAGCTGACAAGAAGTGTGAGAAAAGGAATTCTACTGTTTCAAAGGATTCATAATTGAGGTACACAGTCACCTACAGTTGCCTGTGTGAACCCTAACCAGACCACTAACAACCCCAAATTATCAGTGGCTATAGCAGTATGGTGCTTTAGGTACACTTACTTCAATCAAACATCCAGAATACGGACATCTAGACCTAATGTCACAACAGACAGACAGAAAACTGAACCAGAATGAAAAGTACAGCCCTTCCCCTTATTGGGTGAATTCTTCTCAGTTCAGTTTTAAAATGCTGAAACAATCCATAAGCCCCATTGAGCTGCTAATCATATATCACAGACAAGTAAAGAACTTCACAGATTCTCCTGATCACTTTCTTTCTTCCAGATGGAAGGAATGCAAAGCTCTGAAACAGACTTCTAGGTTGGTCACACAATTTTGCTTTACTGAAATCTAGTTCAGATTAAGACAGATTTAGTTTTCCTCTAAACATGAGAGGCTTATAATCAAAGCAAACATAACCAGTTTTGCATAAGCCTGGTGCAACTCAAGCATTTTGAAGGCTTAATTATAATTAGTGATAAAAGAACAACAAAAAAAACCACTTTCACAAATTAAGCTTTTAAATTAAAATGGCATACTTACAGATTTAGATTTTGATAAGCTGCCTAGTGTTTGAATGGTTTTAGAGATAAGTGTCAAAGTTCGAGAAGTCTGAGGATCCTAGGAAAGAGAACAATATTATATGGACTAGCTATTTAAAATATAGAATAGAAGAGGGTAAACTATATTTATTCTTTCTTATTTCACTTTCAGAAAAGTAACAAAATTAGAAAGGACCAATAAAACAATGAAGGAAAAAAGTTGCCTTTTTTAAAAAAAGGCTTTTAACTCTTAAGCCATCATTCTTCATAGCTACTCTACTGATCTGAGACACAAAAGCAATCACTCACAAAACAAAACCAGAGGTTTCCTGAAGACTGCCCATGTCCTTCCCACTTGCAATGAGAAAAACCACTAAAAGTCTCCAAAACATTTCCAACACTGCTGACAACCAAACATTATTGTAGTGCAGCAAAAATCAAGCAATGTCCATCTTTTCCACAGTGGTTTAGACCCTCTATCTTTTTCATCCCTAAATTTCATTGTTCTTCCCATATCTCCCAAGTTCTACACATACTTAGCCATTCAACATATGCTTCATATTCAAGATCTTTGAACTAACAAAGGTACTTTCCCTAAGGGTTTTAAAAGAATTAAAGAAAAAATCTCAATATACAGACTGTGGTGACAGAACTGTAAACATAGTTAGAAAAAAAATTGATATAGTACTTACTGGATGGTGTGGTGTAAGCTGAAAGAGGTTTGGAGAAAGAATGGCAGGAGCAAAGAATCTCAGGAAAATAAAGCTGCTGACAGCTGTATACCTCACATCTGGGTCACCTATTTAAAAAAAGACCTCTACTCAGCATTTCAATAATCCTTCCTTAAAAACCTCCTGAAATTATCAGAAAGCCTTCAGAAAGCTAGCTCTAGCATGTGCTGGAAATGTATATATTTGTGACTTACAGGATTAACTGATGATAAAGGATTTGGAACCAGAGATCATCTCGCCTAAACCAAGGAAATGTTAATGACAGCCTTTTTAAAAAAAGAACTGGGTTCCTGATACAAGCTACAAGGAGAACACCATTCACTTTTGATTTCATACAAACATCTGCTATCTATGCACTGAAGTAGGGTGAATAATTTACACAGTTTATGAAATGTTCAGCACAGAGGCCAACTCTCAGTTATCTAGTTATAGCCCTGAGCAGAAGTGTTGTACAAATTCCTGATGTTTCTATTCCAGTTTGTAGTTACCAAAAACACACCGTTTATTTATTTTAACATAAATCGCATGACAGCACAGTTAATGTTTTTTTTGCTTGAGCTTTTCTACTCCAGAGCGATTGTTTAAAAGCTGCATTTTTATTACTCTAAAACTTCCTTACTGTAATCTGCTTCCCTTCCTGAAAATACATAGGTCAGTTGTTTTTCCAATTCCAGTTTTATATTCCCACACACTCTCAGAGCCAAAACATCTAGGAGGGAGTGGAAAGAATTCTCTCTTGACAGCCAGAAAACCTTTGCAGCACATGGGCTTCTAGGGCAATGAGTTTGCAATAACTCCAATTTATAGAGTGGCCTTTATTACAGATTGACATATGAGGAGAAAGTAATTCTGCTGCATGGAGTCTGCAAAATGAGCCATTACAAAACCCTGAATATTTGCAAACTGAGCATACTCTGCAAACACTGAACTCAAACACATTCATAATGATCTTTTTAAATGCTGTTTTCCGCTAAAAGATGTTTACGAAAAAAATTCAAACTATCATTAAAAGTCATATTCTTTGTGGAATGAATAATCAATGGAAAACCTGCATTAACACACTCCAAATCATACTTTAGATAAACTGCTGTTCAGTTACTAAATCCACCAGGGATTTAGTAAACACAGACTGCACCTGTGTTTAAAAGCTATCAATTACATAAAATAAAACAATATGTAGAAACTCACCTTGAAAACGTTTGGCAGCTGATTCTCTCAGTGAGAAGAAAATATCACACATCACCGTAGGGCAGCTTACACCAGATTTTGTAATTACAGTAAAAATGCGATCAACATATTGCCTCAAATTTTCCTGAAGAAGTGTAAAAATGTATGACAAAATTAGTGTAAGTTTCTGCTGTGGCAAGTGGCACTATTCCTGGTTTTATTCATAATGGCATCATTAAAAGATTGCCACTTTCAACATCATACACTTGGAAAAAATCTCACACTCAATTATACTCTATTTGGTAAATGTAAAGAGTAACAATATCATTCCTATCAAAACCAAACATTAAATTATATCATTCCTTCCCATAGCACCATTTTCTACATCATCAGCAGAATCACAAAATCATTAAAACTGGGAAAGACCTCTCAGATCTGGAGTTCAATCATTAACCCAGTAAAAACAAGTCCACCAGTAAACCATGTCCCCAGCTGCCACAATCATATGCCTCTTGAAAATTTCCAGGGATGGTGATTCCACCACTTCCCTAGGCAGCCTGTTTCAATATCTGAACACCCTTACAGTGGAGAAGTTTTTCCCAATATCCACTCTAAACCTCCCCTGACACAACTTGAGGCCATTTCCTCTCCTTTTGTCACTTGTTGGGAGAAGAGGCCGAACCCCACCTTGCTACAACGTCCTTTCAGGTAGTTGTAGAGAAAGATGAGGTCCCCCTGGGCCTCATTTCCTCCAGTCTAGCCACAAGCTGAGTCATCCTTGTCCTCAAGGGCAGTGGCAGAAGTGATTAATTTTCTACAGGTTTATAGCATAATGTAAAACTGTTGTAAAACAATCATAGGGGTGGTGCTAAGAAAGCCTGCACTGTATTCTAATGAATGACAAAATTATTTGCAAAATCAAATGTCTGAGGACCTCAGTTAAACTTGACAGTGTAAACAGAGATTGTATCTTCAAAAATCTAATGCATACCCTGTTATTTTCCAGGTTTTCACCATCTTTTAATTTCACAGGATCAATTTCACAAGGTTTATGGACCTGGCAGATCTAGAAAAAAATATATGGAACAATATATATATAAGTTTATCTACAAGTAGAAAAAATTTTGTAAAAAGCATAATTCTTAAGTTTTTTTGAGGTAAAAGGCAAAAGCCCATTTTATAAATACTATTTTTCTTTTTGACAAAGTATCAAAAGTAAATTATATTATCTTTTTTTTTTTTCCAAAAAGCAGAAGCATAAATTAGTTCTACCCTTCCCTGCAACTGAAATGCAGAAATTTTCTTTAGACTTTTGCAAGCAAAGCTGTTCAAGAAAAGCCCTATTTTTCCAAAATAGTCAACTTCGGAAGTATATCCATATTCTTTAAAACTTTACACTTTCTGATGAAACGCTAAAGCAACAACAGCTGAAGAAATTGCCAAATCATTTAAAGGAAGTCTGTGGTCTGAAAGCATTGCCCAATTATTGCACTAAAATACCCACACTCACCACTCTGGACTGGATAGATAATAAACCATTGTTATAATACATGCATCACATGCAGAGTTATCTAAGAATAACTGTATTCCTTTATACCCACTGGATTAAATGTGTTACTTATAGCTTTACAGTAGCTTTCTGTTGCATATATTCTTTATTCATTAAGTTATTACTTTATGATTTTCTCAGAAACACTATATGCTAGGTTTTATAAAACAGTAATTTAGATTAATAAATAGAAATTTTCTTTTTCATTTAATACAGTCCAATTGTTTATGAGTTAGGCGACTCAGTTGTGGCTAAAGCAACACACAGGATTTTCATGTAGAAACAGACTATTAAGAATTACTCCTATAAAGTCATCTTAAAATGGGAATTAATAAGCAGTATTTGCTCCCTGGAGGCATTTACAGGGATATTTTATCAAATAAACAGTCTAAACTGTTCTTACCTCATCTATAATTGGCTTTAGTGTAACTTGCAGGTAATGCATCCCTGCCAGTTTCATTGTCTCGTCAATGCACTTGGAAGTCAATGAGTTTCCTCTGAAAATGGTGTTTGGATCTCTGGAAGGGAACAATTTTCTGTAATTCAGTGTCTTTGTAATAAACTGCTAATACATGAAAATAAAAGCAGCAGTGAAAGGTGACGAAAACCTGGGTTTGAATACGCAAGCGAAACCTCCCTTTAACACAGCCTGCCATTAAATGCAGTCCCACAGCATTTAGGGCACTTCCAGGGTATAACTGAAAAGCAGTAGTCATGGAAAGTCCAGAGGGACTACAGATCTTCTTTGTATTAGTGCAGTGTGCTCAGTGCACTGCCCAAACACACAGCAACATGCAGGCCCAAATCAAAGGAGTTCACATAAACGGGGGAAAATCACCTGTTTTCACATCCTACTGAACAGCATTAGTTTTACTAAAGGAAGGAGGCAGTGATTACAGTCTCACAACAACAGCGGACATTACACATGACCTACTACTTCCACCTACAAAAAAACCCACTTGTAAGCTGGGAGGGAGAAGAAAACAGAGTCATCTTTTCTGAAGGACTTACAGCACTGTTCTCTGATAACACTGTTAAAAACAATACAGATCCCAGTTCTGCCCTGAGACCTGATGTCATGTAGACTCATCTCGTGTTTTCCTGAAAAGCCCTTTGCACAGAATTCACCTTGTATTAGACATACAGCCACTGTGATTTGTAAAGCTTTAGCCAGCAGCACTATCATGTACCTGCAATTCCTTGCACAGCAATTTATGTTATTCAAATAGGTACATAATCAGTGACCTCATCTACAACCCATATCATCAAACCTTGTGCCTAGTGACAGCAAATCAACCTTGATATGAAGTTATTTGCCTGCTCTTGTACATATACTGATATCTTTTCTGTTGTTTACAGCTTACTACAACTGTACTCATTTACAAGCAGTGAATAACAGGATGAATTACTTTGCTGGATTTGTCATTTTTTTTCACAAAAAAAGTAAGCTCACTGCCTGTTACAAATGCCAGAAAGCCCTGAAAACACACACCATCTCTGCTGTTTTATCACAGGAACATGACTGACTAGAGAGCAGCAAATTTCCTCATACTGCAGCAACCAAGCTCTTTCAGCCAACCTGCAGTACAGAAAAAACACACCTACCTAGAGGAAGGAAAACACTTGATCCCTCAGACACTTTGAAAAGAGTCAACCCACACAAAGACTTTATTTTGTACAGAGGAAGCTCTTACTTCAGAGTCGGTATCTGCATTCCCATTAGCTCCCAATTGTCTCTTCTACTGTTAGTGAAGAGCATCACTACAGAGGCACAAGGCTTGTGGCAACAAATGTTCTTTAGGATCTGCCTGGTGTGAACACTCAATCTTACACTACTGAACTATCAGCCCCCCAGTAAGTCAAACAAGGGACTTAAAAGAAGCAACCAAAACAACCCAACTTTGTTTTCTGCTATCCCATGCCAAATCCAATCCCATCTTATTTCCTTCATCTTCTAACTGGAAAAATTAGACATATAGCTTGTCTTAAATATTCATTATTAGGAAGAAACGTGCTTTTTGTTTTGAACAAATTCAGCAAACGCTCAGCACTAGATGATTTACTTGCACATGATAAAGCTAAAACGATTTCATATGAACAGCTGAAGATAATGTAGAATTTCAGTTATCATCAACTATACTTAAGACTGAGAAGAATGAAAGTCCTTGCATTTGATCTTAAAATAGTCTTGCAAGTAGATTTCACAAAACCCGATGAGAATTCCTCCAAAAAATCAAACTCACCAGATCTTGAGAGCAGTGAAAGCATTTATAAAGAACTCTGCTACTGAGCTGGGAAAGAACAACTCTGACATTTTCTTTTGAAACTGCACGATTTTAGAAACTGAGTGGAGGATCCTAGCAGTAGCCAATGCAGAGCAGGTATGTTTGATAGCAGTTTGGTTTTTGGTACTTACTGAGTTCTCTTCACTTCAGCATTCGCAATGGCACTTATGAAAGGCACAATTCTGCCATAGTGTAAGAAAAGCCTGACAAGAGGTATGGCTGCTTCCTGTTTTTCTCTGCAAACTTCACCCAAAATGTGTGCAGCTGATGCTGAAACAGGCTGAACAGGGGAAAGAAATAAAAACTTTGAGAAATCCTTCCAGAAAAAGCATCCTTTCTTTCTTTTACCATTAGCTCCATAATGCTGAACCCCACATAACAGTTGCAATGGCCAGTTACCCAACGTCTGTACATAACATAGGTGATGTTACATCCCAGTTTTTGTGGGCTATAAGTTCTGATTGTAAGAGGGCAGCAATTTAAAAACTATTACAGTATAGTCTCCTCCCTCTTTCCCCCCCCAGTTTTTAATGGCTGTCTTTTCACTGAATGTCAATTGCCTGGGAAGCAAGTGAAGTGAGAGAACTCTATCTAACCCTCCGCAATTTCAAGTCTCAGTTGGTACAGAACCCAGTTCTTGCACTGAAAAAATAAAAGCACTGCTACAACTGTTAAAAATATACACAAGGGCACACAAGGTCCAACTCTGACGCTTCAGGAATAGTTCTTGGTTTGGGTTTTTCTCAATTATGCAAGCAAACATGGTCCTCTTCACTACAGGAAAACAACTGGTCAAACTGAAGTTTACTTTGCATTTTCACATGTAAAATAAAAAAGTCACAGAGAATATGCTGCTGCTAAAACCACTGGTGTTCCTGGGTGTGCCTTTACCCACCATACTGCATGCAGATAAAGATCTCTGCAGGGACTGAAAACAAGCACCAGGTATATGCAAAGCTTAACAAGGCTCTCAGATGTGAAGAAAAAGCTGACCTCTCTGGTAACTAAAATCTATGGTGCCAGCAAGATAGTGACAAACATTCAGAGACCCCTGGGATGTTGTTTACCTGTTTATCTGCAGGTATACAACAAACAGCACAAGCAAATTACCTCAACATCTGCAGATTTCAGCAGGACGTCTCTAAGTGGACTGTAATAGTCTGAGGAAAAAACATGGTCCTCAGTGTAAACCACATTTAACCTTAAGGAACCAAGGTCATCAGGTTTCAATGACTTGTTACCATTATCTCTGGGCTGCAGGAAATACCTGATATGCAAAAAATAAGACAAAGTTTGTGCTGAAACACAAGATTATCTCAGGCTATACATGAACACATAGAAAATGTACAGACACACAGAGTATTTATATATATCTATAAAATCCTTGAGAGCTCTGAATCAGAGTTTTTTAGTAAGTTTGCCAGTCTATTTTGCACCAACTGCAACATGGGAAGTTCTGAACATAAGTTTTATGTAGTTATGATTAAAAACCCACACACTAAAACCATGGCATTGATGATGAACTGCAGTAAATAATATCATAAAAACAACACATTAGAACTCCCACATGCAACACAGAGGCAGACTGAAACCTCTAATCACATTATCAAAACTTCTTGTTCTTACACTAGCTAAGATTACTTTGGCTTGCTTACAAAAAAGATACAAATTAAATCCATTTAAACTTTATCACATAGCAGTAATTACTCTAAAGTCTTCAGAACAGACATGTTTCTACTTATTTTCCAAAAGAAAAATGTCAAATACCATGCTTCGTAAGAACTAGACTGTCGCAGAAATTTCAAAGGGAGTCTCAGTTCTCCTAGAAACTCATCACCAAACTTCAGGTTACTGGCATTCCAAAGATCAACCCTATATTAAAAACAAATAAAAACATTAATAATAAGTTAAAAATAAAACCAAATAATTCCAACCTTTTCTCCAAATTTGTTGGGTTTTTTCCCCTCAAGGCTATGAGTTAGAAAGACTTAAAACTGTACAGCAGTGGTTTCCAAACAGTAAAGTGATAACCTTACCTTAGATTTCTGAAGTCTTGCAATTCACCTCCATGAAACACCAGTGAGAAAAATCATTTAGATTAACTTTTTCTCAACTGCACTGTTTCCACTATCCATATTGATAAAGATTAGGAGGGCTGGGATAGTTTGGCTATTCCAGGAAATGGAAAAATAGAGGTAAAATGACATCAGGGGAAAAAAGTGCAAATTTAAGGACTCCATACTGTCAGTCCCTGTCTAATTTGGTACTATCAGCAGCTAAGCGGCAGCTTTATGGAATTAGGGTGAATGTCTATGCAGTCCTTCCCAGCGTTCTAGTTCCAGGGAAGATTCACTATCTCAAGCTTACATATTTTGGGCACCTACACTAGCCCTGTAGAGATATTCAAAGCCTCAGGATAGTTTCTGCCATTCTGCATAATCCATGTATTGACTGGAGCTTACACAATTTTTGGCACTCGGTCCCTCACATTTGGGAAGTTCTGGTATGTATCTCTAGATGCTACTTTCTTATGCTCTTTAACACTAGGATGGAAAAAAAAAAAAACTACACTGAGATTCAAAGCAGGAGTCCTGGTGTCCAACCTAGCATTTTGAAGATAAATGCTACTACATCCACCTCTAAGCAAAGGTTTCAAACTCCAAGGTACTGGTTTCTGTAATATTTTAAGGTTTCCTCTATAAGGCATTTTTATTATAAAACAAGCTCAGCTGACTATTTTGCAGCTAAGTGACAGATTGAATGTGGCATAATCTTTGGGGGGACAGAGGGAAAGGTACATGGGAAGAAATACAGTTTTTTTAATAATGATGATTTTTAGAAGAGCAACCTAAATTTTGATGAGGTGCAAAGTCTTTGTGCCCCAAAAATCACGGACATATTTACACAACCTTCCTAGTCTCAAGCAAGTCACAGCAGACTTGTCAAGGCATGGATGTTGAGGACCCTGCTAAAGGCTTATACACTCTGAGCCTTGTATCTGCCAGCAGTGTCTCATGCATCAAATATCATACATTAGACATACCATCATCTCACATTGCACATGTGCTAGGTCAAGTTCTTCAAACTCTGATATTTGACAGTATTTCTGCAGGACAAGAATGCTCCAAAAGGAAAAAAACTTCTTGAAAACTCAACCTCCTCTTCCCTTTATTCATATTTGGTGGGTTATTATCTTGCTAACAAGTTCAAGTAGCTAAAAGTAGCTTCAGGAGTAAAAGAATCTTTAAGCCTATTTACACTGTCAAAATTTACCAAGTATTTACAGGTTGCTGGTTTCTAGTTTATCCAAACTCAAGATGCCAACTAACAATAACACATTCAAACAGAGAGCCAATGGATGTTCCACCCTGTTAAAGAAAAAAATCAGTGCCAAGGATCTGTACAAGAGGAACTAGGAAGTTAAAGTAGATGTCACACTACACAGTAAGCAAAGCAGGCATGCAAATTCTGAAATTATTGGTTTGTGCTCTTGGAGTACAAAGAGCGAACAGCATTCATTAAATATCTTAATACAGAGACCTCAAGATTACTTGTTTCCCAAGATTTTTAAAAGGCAAGATTATGACAAGTATTATTCTGAAACTGGACAGATTGTAGTCACAGAAAGAAACAAACAGTAGAGAGGGGGAGGAGAAACAATGAGTTCACCAGAACATCTGGTCCCCAAGTGTTGATATGTCCTGCCTACAACTTCCTACACCCACTCAAAAAGAGAAAACTTTCATAGCTTTAGAGAGAAATCATGAGAGATTAAGTCTCCTCTTTACCCTGTGGTACTGTATTTTTCTCTAGAGAGAAAAAGAAAACAAATCCCCAAACCCATAAATTGTGTGATCCATCCAGAGGGCATGGGTGCAACCTAACTCTCACTAAACAGTGGAGGAAGTGAGCGGGGGCAGAAGGGGAACCTGAGACGGAAACAAAAACACTCTGTCCTACAGGGGACAAAACCTCTGAGCAGAATTTGTCCAACCAAGATTAGTACTTCATCTGCTTTTGCTTATTATTTAGGTACTTAATCTTTACCCGACTATTTTGTAAGCCTCCTCTCAAACTGTTCATCTTTATCACACTGTGATACACTGATTTTCAGGAATGACAGACTTTTCTGAAGCTCAGTTCCACATACATTATTGTTGCAGTCATTTGTCCAGAAAATATACTTGGTAAGTAAAACAACTGTACAATTTCATTTAGTCCAGTAGTACAAAATAAGAATTACTGAAATATTATGCATTGTGTAACCACTGCTCAACATTGCCCAGGGTCCCCTTCCAAACTACCACAAAAACTATCAGAGAATCCTAGCTTTCACTTAAAATCAACGTATGGCTGAGCATCATGGTTATAAAGACTAGACTGGGACTCCCAAGACGTGGTTTAGTTGCTCATTCCATCCCATATATCCCATAGGACATGGAACATGTTATTTCCTATCTGCCTACACCATGCAAAGTTTTGAAGAAATGCAGTCTAGTGCTAGGACTACAACATCTGCTGTGCTGCAACACTGACACCGCCAAACCAGCACAGTGCCGCGACCTGAGACACTGCCTGACACACAACCTGCACTGCCTGGCACAGATGTTCTCAGGAAGAGCACAGCTTTTGTCTCTCTCACATATGAGTAGTTTCCCTTTCCTGCCTCACAGAGCCGTGGCAAATACAAATCCATTAATGGTCTTGTAGCACTGCAATACTACATTGACAAGCTACATGAACCAGCAGCTGTCAAATTAGAACAGCCCTCAACCCATTCATTTGTGAACATAGATGCATTTTGCTTGCTAGGACTAAGTACTGTTCCCTCTTCCCAGTACTCCTCCTTTCCCTACAGCCAGTTGTACTTCTGAAGGAACTAGGGAACATTTGGGAGATGTCTCACTGCCTCTCTCATGGGAATACCCGGGGAGGAAAAGGGGTGCTACTATTCTCCCTCAACCTTTCTTCCTCCAAATGCTAGCATAAAGGCAAGGGGAATTTCTGATCATCTGATGTAAACACAGCAATTTTCATCTACAATGCATCCATATCACCAGATGGCCTAAGTCTCCAAGTTTCAATGTACGTGATGGTATGATGCATGTGATATCTTCAAGTTTCGTACCTCTTACTGTTTTCTTCTCTCCACTCTTATACTCATCTGTCCCCAGAGATGCTGTTGACTGGGCCTCAGCAGGGCTTAAAATAGTATTGAGAGGGTGGCACGGGGTGGGGCAGGGTTGTTTTGGTTTTGAAATCAGAATAGCTCTTTTCCTGTGCAACTGATTTCACTTTTATCATACCAAATCTTGCAATAAGGGGTTAAAGTTTGGCAGGCAAAAGAGAAGAGAAACTGCCTCTGCTCCAGAAAAACTCTGAGTTCAAGAGTTTCTTTCCAGGGAAGAAGGACCTTATAAGGGTTGCTAAAAGTAAGAGATAAAAGAAAATACACTCTTTAACTGAGAGCGTCATAGAGCCTCTGGGCTCTCCTGGGAAACTGAGGGAGGAAGGGAGGGAGGAAAGGGGAGCAAAGACATAAAAAGCTGTGCTTAATGACAACCACACATTAGCATACACACAGTATATACAGGATACAAAGGAAAACCATCACATACACCCAAGATACAACCTACATGACAGTAGAGGTAAACGAACATACAGATGCAGAGATGAAGCCCCATCTTGATTTATCAACAGTAAAACCACACTTGCCACTTTGAAAACAGGATCTACTACAAAGTTACACAACTAAGGAAGACAGTTTTGTACTAATGAATTATTTTATATTACCTAATCTCCATTTTGTCAACTTCATCAACATCTTCAATATCAAAATGGGATTTCTTGTTGTAGCTACTGGGTCTTGTAACCTAGTAAAAAGGAAGAAACTTTAACAGCTTATCTGATACAAGAACTTTCTGATATAACTCGTACAAAGCTTTGGAAGACCACTGTCTTTCACTATCAGCAGAGACTTCAGTGCTGATACTGAAAACATTCATGCAAGTGAATAAACATGTTGACTAAACAGATTCCTGACTATACAAAAGTGCTGGCTACACAGTCACAACCAAGAGTAACTAGATACTCCATAGTTTCTTTACAGAGAAAGAACATCTTTAATATTACTATAGCACTTCGAGTTTACATTAACAACAGAAAAACACCACTGGAAGGAGCACCATTTTTATAACCCATCTAGAGAAATAAAAGGGCAATTAATATTTGGGTTTTAAATACAGTTGTACAACAGATGCCCTGAGGCACTCTGAAGAGAGTGGAGGAGGAATGAAAACGACCCTTAAAAACACTTTGCAGTGTATCGACTTAGAATTAGGAAGTTCTGTCTGCCCTGATATCCTGAAAGTCAATTTAACCTGCCCATACAACAAACACAAAGCAGATTAATTTTCCAAGAGACCATTGCCTGTGTTGTGCATATCAGAATATAGAACCAGTTGTGAAGTTCACCAACCATATTTCCAAGACTGATTAAATAGCAAAGCACAGGCCAAAAAAAAAAAAAAAAAAAAAAAAGGAAATCTGTAAGTGTAGTACATTAACAAAAAAGGTTTTATACAAACATTTCTTAAAATCTGTTTTCTAGCATGACTATAAAAAGACTTTGATGGTTGTGTTTTTGTACAGTGTGTCAGAAACTTGAGAAAAAGGCTACCCCGCCCAGCTGAAACCACAGCAGGAACTGATCAAATGCACGGGTGTATGATGTGTGGGTTCAGCTCTTGGTTGCACACAGAAGCTCAACTTTATTGTAGGTTTGAATACACTTGCAGCTTAATGCTTCCTACTCACAAAAACTGGCTTTTATTGTAAACTTGACTTCTTGGGTTTGTACTGTACATGAGAGGCAGATGGCACAAACAAGGGAGGAAACGATATAGCTGCCTAAGTGGAGAGGAATCAGAAAAGAATCTTTGGCACAGGACACTCAGAGTCTTTTCAAGGTGAAACATAGAAACTAGAAGGTACTGGCAGCACTGGAGAACAAACGTCATAGACTAATGAAATAAAATGCCCAAAAGCACAGTGGATTTAAATACAGTCTACAGCTTCAGCACCTAAGTACAGATTTCCTCACCCTAGCCTTGCAAACACTGTCTTCACTGTTACTGCAAATTTTCCTACAAAACTGCAAATGACATTTGCTACTACCATTGTGAAGCCAACGGTGTCATTGTTAATGAGGATGCAAGCTTTTAAGTCTTATTATCTGTAATACATGAGTTGTTTTAAAAAGCTAAAGCATAAGTGTAACTTATGGCATGTCCCTTTTAAATAAACACTTTTCTAAGAAGTTTTGCTGGAATCTACATGTATGAGTATCTCTGTTCACCTGTACAACTGTTTAGGATGCACATTAATACAGCTCAAGAGTGGTATTCCTAAAGAGATAGCTGTATGGAACTGAAGGTGAGGAAACTCCCAGTCCACGGTGCTGAACTAGCCGCCACATAACATTTCACAAAAGAGGGGGCACATTTCTGCTGTGTTGGTCCCCTTCCTCAGGCAAAGCTGAAAAGTTGTTTATTAGCTGCTTGTTTGTTTTCCAGCACGTGCAGGTTCACAAGCAGGTCCCCAGCACTCCCCCCTTCAGTTCCTGCAAGAAGGCCATTTTCCTGTTGCAGCATGCAGAGTTCCACATCACACTGCAGCTGAAGTGGTGATAAAAATGGTTCCTAACTATCAGGTGCAAGTTTCACTCACAACATCCCTTAAATAAGCCCTTCTATTTCCCAAACCAATTGTAAGCTATTTTCTGTTTAGAAAACTAAATCTACAACTTTTTAGGTGTAGAAAGGTAAGCTCCCATTCACTGCCTTTTACAGATCAGCTGCTTCTTGGAGGCATGGAAAATCACTGTGCTAGCAGACTTCAGGAAAGCTGATGAAGCTGTTTGGAAGCAGAAAGTGACACCGCTGTCAAAACCATGGATCTGTGCAGCTCCACAGGAATTGGAGCACTTTTCATGCACCAGCCACAGGTCTGCCCACATCTCATTAGTGAATGTACTTCCCAGTCACAGCAGTTCTTCTGAACCTTATTCCTTGAAGACGTTTAGCCTGATAAGTATTAACTACTCTCAAAATGACATAAATCTATGATGGCTCTGTCTGCACTAAGGGTATGTTTATGTTTCAGAATTCTGGCTGATTCAGACATTTCCCAAGCTCTGCTCTTACCCACACAGAAATAATTTTGCTCTGAGTTAGCAGAACAATTGGGGCATGGGCTTGAATTCAGGTTTTGCTTCTGCTGGTACTTGCACGCAACCCAGCTCTCAGCACAAAGGCAAACTAAGTAAGCCTCCAGCCCCCTCCCTCCCAACTCCAGCTGGAAGATGCTTTGTTTCTCTCTTTCCTCTCCCAATATGGCACCACCTACCAAGTTCAGCGTTTAAATACCAAACGTTTGCTGTTCCTGCAGCACACAGAAGGCTGAGGAATCAGATAGGTGAAGTTTTTATGGTTTACAGTCTGAATTCCCAGATTACATTCTCATTTAAAAGTTCTAACTGACAGGCACCTCCAGAACTGCCTGTGTTAAGAATAGTGAAGCCAATTTTAGTTTATTTACATATAACATCAGCTTGTGTCACTGCCAAAGACTGCAGTTCTGGGCCAGGACTGAAATCCTGGGCAGCCTTGAGCAAACACAGACACCTCAGTGCAGTTTCAGCACTCAGGATCATGGAATCCCTCCCCCGCCAACAACATTCATGCAGCAACTCCACAGAGTCTCACAGAGCCAGGCACAAAAGCAGGGCAGTTATATCCTAGGATGAGATACACTGGTTTAGCGAAGGAAAGATTATCTTAGATAACTATCCTGGCCAACCCTCATGGCTTCCATCCCTTTGGGTACTGAGAAAGTGCCCCTGCCAATAAAGAACTTGCTATATCTGTTCCTTGTATCCAAACACATTACATCAACAAGAGCACATTTCTGCTAGTATGACAGACTTTAGATTAGTCAGTGCAACTATAGGCTTCTAGGCAAAGATAGTGGTTTGTAGAAGGGAGAGGAAGACAGCAATGCCAAAAATTACATGTGCACTTCATATCTGTACAGTGCACCAGCACCTGTATGACTCCTCTCTCCCCAGCTATCCCTTTCTGATGTGCCTTGTCTGTATCCCAGAACTGATTCGAGAAACCACAGCCATAGGTGTCATCCCTATGCCAGCAACAATTTCTTATGCAAATGTGACCTGAATGATGCAGGCCGTATGAGTGGAAAGGGGTTTTCAGTATATGCCAACTGCACAGGGCTACTCTGGTTTTTCATCAACTTTGTGTTCCAGACACACTCTTGAGGTGTCTACTGAAATAGAAGAGTTGAGCAGAGACCAGGACTACGATGTCCAACAGAAAAAGAAAAGAGAAAGATACACATGCTTTAGAAGACAGAATGAAAAGTTTCAAGGGCCATCTAAATTATAAACACATGCACATATACGTATGGACGCACCACAATTACAGCTACTCTTGCCAGAAAGAACCGAAATCAGTACTTTCACAGAAGTTATACTTTATCTTAACTGGACTTGCTGAAAATGCTCTGTATTAAATAAAGCTGTAGAGGTGTCACCCACTTGGAGAAAAGGCACTGGTATTGCAGCAGACTGGTAGACATCCAGAACAAGCAGTTTAAGTGTATTTTTCCACTACAGTTTTCAGTATTCCTAAGGAGATAACTTTCCTCCCACTGACTGGGAAAGACAGGGTGGAGCAGCTTTAAAAAAAAAAAAAAATTCATTTCTCTGTCGGGGGGGCTGTTTTTTGGGGTTTTTTTAACCCATATTTAACTGTACTTTTCAAAAGTCTACTGGGATGAGTATAAAGCCTGTTGCTTAGAAGTGCCCAACTTAAAGCTTTTCCTACAGAGCAGCTGAGCTGAAGCAACATACCGCTCCTTCAGCAGACGGGTAGTCTGATCCCGGTACTTCTTTCCCCTGCACCATGCATTGAAACAGTCTTCAAAGACGACAGCTGGCACAACATGGAGCAGGATGCTGTGCCAACTATCTACAGTATAGTATTTCAGCTTATCACCCATTCCTTTGAAATACCAACCTCAAAATAAAACACTTCATCAAAATGTGGATTGTTGGTCTTCTTTTTAACTTTAGTCTTTTTGGCTTCCGATCTGAATTAAGGAAACAAAAGAAACAAACAAGAAAAAAAAGGGTAAGAGACAGCATTAGCAGAAGTGTGATCCTAAAACAGTCCCTTTAGAGGAAATAGCCATCCACTTGATTTATCTGATAAAACTTGAATGATATGTGGCTCCAGCACAGCAAGGCACAGACATTCGCACACATTTAAGAGAGAGATTCAATGCATGCCTGTTTTTCTGAAGTGGCAGTAACCACCATTTGTTATCCTCTTTTAAACACAAGCTCTTGAACCCTGATTCTGTCACTTGCTTGATCCAGCAGTCTTCTATCCATACAAAGTAACTGTCAAGAATGGGACCCTGAGCACCAATAGTGTCTCAGGGAAGATTGTCTCAGTCTTGATGCAACTCAAAAATTCCCCATACTCTAAAAACACAGGAGACGAAGACTAACACAGCTATTTCTGGGATTTGTATTTATAATCCTGGCCTGAGGAATCAATGGCTTTTCAGTAATGTTAGATAATAAAAAAACCCAGAATGACTTCTTCAGCAAGAATACTTTTATTGCTGTATTACCTTCCCTTTCCCTGCAGCTTAGTTAATATTACAGTGGCAAATTATAATAAGAAGTGTTGAGCAGAAGTCTATTTCTACTATTCTGTAGGAACAAGGCATGGCAGACCTCCTCCCAGCCACTCACCAGGCCTGACCAAGTTTAGCACTGCCCATTCATCCTCCAAGGCTTTTAGTTACAGATATCTAACTGCTTGGTGCTGGGCTAGAGCCATCCAATGCATTTCTCACAGGCCAGCCAACAGCTGTTTGATGACTTCCAAATGTTATGAACCTGTGCTTGATTTGTTCTCATTACCTACAAGAGAAAAGCTCTGTGTTGTCCTGTGTCACCCATCTTCCCCTACATCTCTGCAGGCATAGATAAAACAAACACAGATGGAGAGGCACATCAGCCATGTGGAAAACTGACCTACTAATCATTTCATCCCAACATTTATCTGTCATTTCTCACGCACCAAAGCTGCTTAGATAGGTTGTAACTGCTTATATTAACGGGACAACTCTATGCATTTCACAGAGATCAAGTAAAGCTGGGTCCAATTCTCTATGCTGCTATAGGCTTCCCATGTGACTTGAATGGGCTTGTCCATGACTAAACAATGTTTTCCCATCTATAACACAGGAATAGAAAGAGTTTTGATCAGGAAGTCTGATGATGGCTCCGTAAGTACAAATCACACAATAAACAGCAGCACATTTGTTGAAATTTTTATTCTTGGCATTGCAGCTGAATAAAGCAGCTTTCCTACTCTAAAATGAGAGGCACTGAAAAATCCAGAGAGGAGAATGATGTACAGATTAAGAATATCCCACTATTCCTAGGAGAAGCTGAGAGATAAGAGAGACTAATCGCCTCCAGGACATAGGACAGATTGCCAACCCCATCTCATCAGTCACACTTGCCAACCAACCTCTTTACCGATAAACCCATCTGGGAGGGGACTGGGAAGCAGGATGTAGAACGGGAGGTGATTAAGGCAGCACAATTACTGAGCAATTACAAAGCAGTGGATGGGAATAAGCTGCATGCTGCTTGCTGGAGATAGGAGGCAAGCCCTCTCCCCACAACAAAAGCCAGACAGGAATAGGATAAGGCTACGCTCCTTATTCTGAAGGGAAGTACTTGATCAACAGTCATACATTATCCAGCCTGGGAGGTGGAGGGAAGCTGACAAAGGTAAGTTTGGTCATTCAAGGGTTAGTGAAACAATCTCCTTACAGTTTCAGTAACAGCCATCCAGTGCCATCTGAAACAAGGTACAGGCTTAAAACAAAGCGTATAACTCAAAATACACAGCTCACTAATGGAGACAAGGCACAATGCACATAGACAAAGATGAAGAATAAAGACAAGCTCAAAGACTCCTCTGCATGCAAGGTAAATATTTGTTAAGAATGCTTTTTATTTATAGTATTTTCAAGAAATTGTTCTAAAATATTATTAATATTATGCTACCAAATCTGATTCTTTGAGGTCACAGCAGAGCTGTTTTGTTTCTAAAATGACACAGACATAAACGATGACTTTAGATAAGCAGAAAAAAAACAACAGTGACATCCAACAGCATGGGAAATTTTTATAACAGACAGGAAAATTGAATCTCAAATTTAAATGGAGGAGTATTATACAGAATCTCATCACTAAAACCTCATTCCAAATTTTATCCATGCTATTATGTCTGCATATATCAAATTATAGGACTAAGCCACATAGGGGCTTTGACATACACAATAATACATAATTTGCCACACCTTGAAAGCAAAGACACTAAATATTCACATACAAACGTGCATACTCTGCAAGATGCTGATGTATTCAGATTTTTCTTCTGCCCCTGCCCAAAATTAGGCAATGAATTTGCTCAAAAACTGGCCTCCAACTGTGAGGTGAGAATATGCATAAATTAAGCCTAACCACAAACTATATACTACAGGATATTCAAATTATTCTGAGATTATTCAGATTTTTACATAAATCAAAACTGAAACAAGCCTCGAATTACTTATTCTAGTATAATCAGTAGCTCATACACACACCAACACTTAACATATTCTAGCAGTCTCTAAATACTCCCAGCTGTCCACCTGAGAATGCAGATTTTTAATAGGCAAAGCAAACAGAAACCATCCTTATAAAATAGAAGCTCTTGAACGTGCGATACTTGCCTGGAGGGTCCTGCTAAGGTGACAGTGGCATAGGGATCACATTGCCCGTTCACAATGGGCAGCCCTTGGCACTCTAAAACTCTAAAAAAGAAGAAAACGAAGACAAATCAATTAAATGCAAAGAAACTGGAGCAAAAATAAAAGCAAGCCTTTTTATCCTGTTCCCTTTTCATAATACTTTACACTATGGAATTGAAATGTCACTAAGCAGAAATAGTTAATTTATACCTGAACTTGAAAACACATTTTGGTCTTAAATACTAACTTTATTGAGGTCAAAAATGCTGGTAAATTACTGAGAAACCTTAACTCAAAGGATTCTTATTATGCAAGAACAACAACTGAAGGTTCATGAAGTAAGAGTCTGCTGTCAAGTTGGGAGCTGTCAGCGCTTTAAAATTCTGTGACAACTCATTTAACCAAAAGCCATAACCAGAATTTACTTCTGTAACAGAAGATTAAAAAAACCCACACAGACAGCAGTAGTTAGGTAATTCCTCAGAATAACATTCATGAAGGCCTCGATGCTTTTAACAAAATTCAGCATGGCCTTATTTGTAAAGGTGTGTTAACAACAGACCAAGAGACAGTATGACACAACCCTATTTCTCCATGTTTAGCAGCTCTGCACTGAAGCACTGGAGGGACAACATGGAACAAACTGGGGTTTGTTGCACTCCGTGGTAGGAAAGTTGCATTTCTGCACTTTCATTTCAACACCCCTTTGGTGTTGAAATGGTGTTTCTTTTCCCCTTTGAGGGAGAAGAAGAAGAAAAAAAAAAAAAAAGGAAAAATAAGAAAAAACCCAACACAACTTCCCCCCAAAAGTGAGAAAATGTTTCACATTTCACACGTTAAAACCTACTGAGGAAAACAGCACCAACTGGAAACAAAGACAAGCCAGTTGCTAGGCCTTTCCCTCCTGAAACAATTTCTGCTTCCAACAGGTAAGCCTGCTGGGCTAAAGTATTTATACAATTACAACTGGAAAATTTCAGTGAAAACAAACCCTGAAGCTCTTTGGGCAAGTGAGTAGTACTATCATTGCAGCATGAAATATCTTGCAAACAGAAGAAAAGCAATATCCATCTGAATGTTTTCAGAGACAGTAATTTTGATACAAAAAATACTAAAAAGATCAATAGATAAAAATTCAGTAACAGATAGCGCTCCCCAATCTTATCCACACAGCAAGTTATTTGTTAACATACAATGTGGACTTCAAATACAGTTTAACTACAGACCTATTATTACTTACTCCACAGAGAGGGAGGAAAAAAATTAATATTTTGCACCAACACAGAAATCATTTTTGTACCAGAAGAGGTACAAGAAGATCACACTAAGGGGCACACACACAGATGAAGCGACACACTACATTCCTAGCTGGATTCTCCTACCCATGATCCCTCAGAATAAAGGCTAAGTAACTGGCTTTTAATACAGACAGCCCCCAATAATGCACTCACAAGTGACTCACAAGCTTCTCATTTGCATAGCCCCTATATGCATGGAAAAACATTATGTTATTAACTTAGACAACTCGTCATTGCTGATTCACTAACACTAGAATTATGTTCTGTATTCTGGATATGCAAGTGAAATCACAGATCAAAACCACAGAGAAAGTCAGGAAAAATGTGGATTGCAGAAGCCTAGTGCTGCTTTTATTTCTGGCCTATTATTTCACTACAAGCTCACCTTCCACAGAGATAGAATTTAGAAGCCTCCCAGCTGCCTAGTTTAGCAGGTATCTGATATTCCAGAGTGCTACCACACAGAGGCAAAATTCAAGTCACAAATTCTAACCCAGCACCACCTGGAAATGTAAGTGCAAACTCCAATAACCCTCAACATCAAGCAACACACAGAATGCTCAGTTTGTTTGCCTAAACACATGCACATATACTGCCATTTGAGATGACTTAGTTTATTTCCCCATCCCTCGTTGCTGCTCCAGAAAGGCAGGAGGTACTCATGTAACACGTATATTTGACAGCCCCACGTCTTTTAAGAGGCCTTATAAATAGACCAGATGCCTATTTTCAAGCCACCAAGTCCTACTCCAAATTCACCCAGCCTACCTTAGAGAGAAAGTGTAGAATAAACTTTTTTTGCACATATAATACAAATACTCAAAATTGTTAGGGGAAATGCCACTTCTTAATTTAAAAAAGGCAGATGTGAATAGAAAGAACATTTATGAAGAGTTTTACATTGTAGTCTTCTGACAGAGTATTTGTCAGTGCATGAGGAAAAAACAGTAAGTACCAGCAGAAAGTTTTTATGAAGAGGCAGGCGCAGCTTGATTTTCTTACAAGTAAAGGACAGACTACTTTGCTTCCAGTGGTCTTTACACTAGTATGACTACATTCACAGCAGAAGCACTTTGCCAGTGAGCTACAGCATGACTGCTGGTAATTATTTCAAGATAGCAGATGTTGCTTGAACACATTCCTGTTTAACAGAACAACTTTACTGCCCATCCTGCCTTCCAGTGCTTCCTTAAGGCAGCCTGTAAGTTCTTTAAAATTAAACTCAATATCATTATAGCAGTCAGCCAGTTCTCTGCTGTTGATGAATGGCATCTAAGAGAGCTCTCATCCATACAGGAAGAACTATGTGAAATTTAAATACAGTATGAGCACGTTCAGAGTATGAGTCCTGTTTTAGCAAAAGCAGTCCTTTCAAGAGTATGCAGACAATAGAAAGTGATCCCAGAGATCATGATCTACAGATCAAATCACTACATGCACACACACACAAAAAAAAGTCACAGATGAATCTGAATGATAGAAAGTGTGAACTTACTTAAACAAAAAATATGCATACCTTATCTATACACATATGCAATGACAGGATCTATTCTAACATGGCCAAGTAGAAGAACTTAAGGGTTTTTTGTGTGTGTGTGTGTATAGCCCTCTGTCATTATCACATCAACTGTCAGCAATGGTAGCTCAGGTGGTTAGAGCATGGTGCTGGTAAACACCAAGGTTGTGAGCTTGATCCCCTTATGGGCCATTCAAAGAACTGGACTGGATGATCCTTGTGGGGTCCTCTGTGATTCTAAAAAGGCAAACAGTATCACCAGCTGGTTGGAGACAACACAGAAACGTATATCATTGGGCACCCATATCTTGAATTGTGTGTGCTCTACAAAACACATGGAGGACAACTTCTAATCACTCCCAGCTCTCCCAGCTCTGTACTCTCCAGCTCAGAAAACAGAAGTTATCCATTCACAAACAGCTTACAAAATCATGAATGGTGTGGAGAACATTTCCTCACAAAATAAGAATTATGGGGCACTGAATTAAACTATCAGACAGCAGGTTTAAAATAAACAAAAGGAAGTACTTTTTCCACATAATGAAACTGCAAAACTTATTGCCATGGGGTGTCGCAGATGCCAAAAGAATACATGGATTCAAACCAGGAACTCATGGAGTGAAGGTTTGTAGGCAGCTATTAAACATTAATGCTCCATAAACCTCCTTCAGATCAGGAAATCCCAAATTAGTGATCAGGAAGGGTGCAACACTGGAGCAATCATACCACATTTGAATATCACTTATCATCAAGTATCAGAAACAGCACCAGGCTACACTAGAGGGGCATTTCACACAGTAGGGTAGTTTCTCTGTTCTCTGGGGAAAAAACAAAAACAAAACACCAAAAAAAAAAAAAAAAAAAAAAAAAAAAAAAAAAAAAAAAAA
>NW_020955344.1:0-11053 GCF_003031625.1 Empidonax traillii | reverse complement strand
AAAAAAAAAAAAAAAAGGAAAAAAGAAAAAGAATAAAACCAAATACACAGATGTTCTTCTGCAGTCACCACGACTTAAGAGTAAGTTGTTTCTTTGTGTGCAGTTGGAATACAAAAAGGAACAACAACCTTGAAAGAAACAAATTGTGGGAAAACAGGAAACAGACACCGACAGAATGCATCTCAAGTCTTTCAGGTAATTTAAAAGGGCTTATTGTTTGAGAATGTTGAAGAAATCCAACAAAAGACTGAAGACTTAGGATTTTAAGGAGGAAAGGCTATGCTTAGTTGGAAGTTCATTCTCGTTCTTGTATATTACAAAACATCATGAGGAGAGACAAAATTCAACAACACACAGGTCTGGTTGACTCATTAGCTGCAGGATAATGTAATGTTAGGGCTGCTTTTGTTACAGCCATTTTCTTCTGTCATGGGAAAATTGCTGGGTGAATTAACACCCCTCCTCTCCTGATCTGGTACCAGAACACTGGCTTTACTTGGCAAGCAGGAAAAGAGCTACAACAAAATGTCAGCTACTCAGAGACAATAAAATGGAACCTCAATTCTGCCACATGGCCATCACATTATTAAGACTGACAGTATCTGTAATACATGGGAGAAAAAGAAAAAGGAATTTGTAATGAAGGTATCATCTTGGGGGCAAAGGGGGATGCACACTAGGATGCAGCAAATAAAGCCATTAAAAATAAAATGCCATTGCTCTAATCATCTGCAGAATTAACTTAACATATATGTATCTGAATGATACATGAATGGTAATGAAAAAAAGCCTAGACAATCAAGATTATTCAAGAATTACAAGTCAACTCATCAGTTCCCAGAGAAACAATGTCTGGTAGCTGCCAGAATCTTTTCTACCCGACTGGTAGTTTCTGATCATTAGCTATCTGGAGCCCAGCTGGGGCAGGGTGAGCCATCCCTCAAAGCTTGCCTGGCTGGGCTGAGCTAAGGTTAGTGCCGGGTCATATGACAAAATCCTCAATGCAGCTGCCTCGCTATATTTTGCTTGTGGTTTATAAAATTAATAGGTTTCAAGAAACAAGACAGTTCAGTTTTCAGTGTGGTTCATGACCAAACTTTCACAAGAGTAAATAAGATATGGAAAATTCCCAGCAGCTAAAAGAAAACTTAAAAACTTAAACATACCATTAGCATGCCCTCGTGCCTCATGAGGAAGGTAGGAGGAGAAGGTTTTGAAAAAAATCAAGAAAATTTTCAGTAAAGACTAATTAGCTTATATCTGACAGTACAGGCATCTAGGTTGCCAACTAAGAATTGTAGGCTGCAGTCTCTGACACAGACCCTATACAAACATACTCAAAACCAGGCTTAACACAGGTGAGCAACACCAGGATGATCCGAGCCCACGAGCATTCCATGCCTCCTCCTTGGAACTTCAAAAGTTTTTTAAAAATTACAGGCTTTGTGATCAGTTCAGGACACGTGTTGTTGGCCTCCTTGTCTATCAGAATGGACAGCCAAGGCAAAAACACAGAGAAAAGAAACCAGCACGGACATAGCTGTTCTTAAAACACGTATCCGTATTTTCTGTTCTTCTAGACTAAACCACGTCCAGTATACCAAGTCAGGCTCAGTTCTTTGCCCACCCTCAGCCCAGGTAGGGAACAGCACATTGTTCCCATTCTCTTTTCTCAAATCAGACTGTGATTCCTCAACAGAAGATACATACATCTTTTTTCTATACATTTGTTTTCTATCGTTGTACCTAATCCATGTATTTTAATTGCTTGGTTTCTGGGACCAATATTGATGCCTGGAAAGTTTATTCATTTATCTTACAGTTCTTTTATTTCCAGCCTCCACTTGTTTTACCTCTCTTTCATTTCTTTATCGTAAGACTTGTTTCCATCTCATATACATATTTTTTTTGGTCGTACTCAGGTTCTTCTCTGCATCACTTCAAAGACAAGTGACTTCCTCCTTGCTTGCTCTAGTGATCTAATGATTACTTGAACACTCAGTACTTTGTGTGACAAGCCTGACCAGACAAGTATTAACTTACAAACAAACTTTGTGGCAGAATCACCATCAAAACAATGCATCTTTGGCCTATGCTAAGTGCTTGTTTGACAACACACACTCCCTAGAGCTGGGTACGTCACTTATCTTCTGAAGTCTCTTTGGATCTCTCTTCTATCCTCCCACCTCCCCCCCACCCCTCATCCCTCCAATTTTTCTTTCCTACCGACTATAGAGTCATCTGGTAACATGGTTCTGAGTAACCATGTCTTCCAGGGATAACAGAGCACCTCTGAATAGTCTCCCTTTGTGGCTGGGCTTCGTAGGGCACATAAAAAAGGCTATTAATCTTTAACTTCATAATGTAGTCCAGTATTTTTGCCTAGTCTGACAGTAAAGAGATGGATTTTCTTTCTTTTCCGACATGGAAAGCTCATTCTTGACTGCTCTTTTCTTTCAGTGCAGCATTGCATCATGAGCTGAGCTGCGCACTCATTCCCAGTGGTTTAAGAGGAACTTTGATTTAACGCTGCACAACAGACTTTCATGTATACTTTGGCAAATATCACATCTGTGGTGGCACATGGGAGCTGCTCTCAAACCAGTGAACTGACTGTAAGCAGGAACCATTCCCAGGCTGCCTCCTTATTCCCTTTGTCTGTGTGTGATCGTGACCTTAATAAACCAGTTATATACACATGTTTTAGAGGGGATTTGTCTGGATGTAACTGGATTCACCACTAATAAGCAGAAAAGTGCTAAGTCTAGCTCAGAAATTCCCTGAATCATAAATTTCTGGAGGCCAGGAGAGCGTGTCACTATATAACTGCTCTCATAATTCTTCATCTCCTACTAGACAGATTCGGAATCAGCATCCTAGGTTGAGTCTGACCAAGTGTCACATCTGAACTGCTGTTTGTGCACCTTCAGACAAGCCTTGCACTTGCCCTTCACTTCCACAAAGTAATCTACTGGATCTCCACTCAGGATTTAACATAAACCCACAACCCTCTTTTGCCAAGAGGCTGACCAAGTGGCCTGTTTCTTCTAGAACAAGGTAAAAATTTTTACAGTTGAGTCAATTCTGGATTTAAATTACACTCTGCCTTCATCATCAAAATTACTAAGATTATTATTTCCCAACCTACTCAAAGTTTCTTTACCAATTCATACTCTGACTTTGCCTTTCCCCCATCCCAAGAGACTAAGGAGGATAACAATACTGAATTAATGTATTGCATCAAGTCCTTGTCTTCTGGAGGATTTTGAAGCTGAAGGATCATGCCCACTCCCAGTAAATGAACTCCAGTAAAAGAAGATTTCAAAAGTACCTATTTCTTGACATTTGGAAGTGGTCTACTTGTACCAAAACAAGATTTCCTACTATTCTTCTAATCTGAATGTTTTTTGCACTGAGAAACAGACCAGTTTCCTCTGAAAGCAGTTCCCCACGTACTGTGAATTGCCTGCAGTGATGTGTCATGGTTCACATTTAAACATGTTCTAAAACTCATGTTATCCTGAGCACAGGTTCCTTCCTGAGCTGATCTACAACAGTTTTTGCAGCTTCTTGCAGCACCCAGATCAGCTTTTGGTCTTCAGTGGAAAGCTCTGTATGTGCAACATTTCTGTCACACACACACAATTCTTGTTAACACAAGGCTGTTGCTGTTAATGGTGATTTCCTTCTGACAGAGCAGAGAAAGAGGAATTGTCTGCTAATGTCAGGGTTCAAGCAACAATTTCTTTCACAGGTGTCTTACTGAAGATACTCTATACTAAAAAAAGAACAAATATTCATACAAAGCCAATAAATAACATATAGAAAGCAAATGAGCACAAATTCTACTTCACCATTCTAAACCAAATACTACTAGAGATACTATAGTACAACCTCTTTCATTAAATATAAGAAAAAATTACTGACAACACATACGAATCCCTAAAACCACTACCACTTCATATAAACTGCAAAATTTTCTCATGTCAGTAGGTATCTACACATTTCTTAGAAGTTTGAAAACAGATTTTTTTCTGCTAATAATCTGGGAGCTGTCCTCCATACTACAGTTCAAAACATCATCTTTAGAAAGACCTTTAAAAACACACATTTACACAGAACCATCTGTACTCTGTACTAAAGAGAGCAGACTAAAAACTGGGTGTCAGCCATTCTGTTCTTACAGGAGAGGGAGTTAATTCATTAATAGTTAAGCCAGTTTACAAGTCAATTACAGGAGAGTTGCAAACTTCCTGAATGCCACTACAGAAAACTCTTCAGTTATGTTAATATTAAAAATTGGTTAAATTATCTTCTGTGACAGTGCCCTGAGGCTTTAGACAAAGACACAAGCTTGCTAAAATTTTGAACGGATCTGATTTAGTGACTATTACTGGCACTGACATAATTTCCTCCTTCCTTGGTCTCAGACTTGCAAATCTCAGTTATTAACATGGAGCGATAGTTTAACGACAGAAGAGTAAAGAGGAAGGGTAAGGAGAAGAAATTATTTCTAGCACATGCTGATATTCAGAGGAGACAAAAGACCCAAATACAAGTTACAGCAAAGCAAGAAGTATGTAAAAATTATAAGGGATAGAAACACAAAAGAAGAGGTACAATCAGGAAAAGGATAAATTTGCTTAATGATGATACTATTGATTCTTGTAAGGGTAACCGAAGAAATTTGAATTTCATATAGTATGGCAGGAAGCCAGGGAATGGGTCAACACATCAAGGCAGTTGCAGAAGCATTTGTGTTAAAGTAGCGTGGTGAGGAATGCAAGAGGAGTGAAGCACAAAATGCCAACAATTATACACAACAAACGATAAGAGCCTAGAGAGAAGCTTTAGCTGAGCCGACTGTGGCTTACAGCAACACTAAATAGGAGCAATGAGATACTGTCTGTACAGGCTGATAAGAAAAAAAAAAAAAGACCAAAAAGCAGCATGGGAGTCAGAGACAGAAATCCTGTTATGGCTAAATAATGAAGCCAGACAGTGACACAAAAATCTCCCATCGTTTTCGTATTTGGTTGGAAAGGTAGGTTGGTCTCCGTATGCTATATGGGATATACAGGGTTTATGGAAAGCAAATTGCAATGATCTCTGTCTTGAGAATGGTTCAAGCTCCCAGGAAGCAGCTGCCTGCACACAGCACAATGCCTCCTTCCAGGCAGTGCCTGCCTGTCACTGTATACACGCATGGCCACAGAAGCAAACAAACTAAGTGGCAAACAAAACAAACTGCATGAACATGTCCTGACTTCCCCTCTGCCAGCCAGCAGAGGCCGGAAACATCTACAATTATTAGATGATGGATACCCCAATGACAAGACGACAAAATGAAGAAGCTAGTTTTGGAATGACTTGGCAGAGCAAAAGTTAATAAGAAATCACCCAAAAGTTTTTGAACCTACTGGCAGGAATGTGATTATGAAGTAAGTAAAAAGATAAGAAAGAGATTAAAAGCAGAAATTTTAAAGTACTAATGAGAGAGAGAAGGAAGTAAGGCACCACGGTGGGGACTGGGTAGGTGTGGGTGTGTGCAAGTTGGGGTTTTCAACTCTAAGAAACAAAAGAGCAAAACAGAAGCCGCACATCCTAGTGGTTTTCTACCTAGCTGGTAAGGGTTTCCTCCCAAGTGCTGAGTATAGTCAAACAGATATCCCAGGTTATCCATAGATGGAAATATTTTAAATAATAATTCAGACATGCTGGTAAGTGACCTGAACAGGGACACCTAGAAGAACTGAAAGAACATGAAGTACACCAGTTTTGGAGGAGAATATCTAAATCTCATGCCATGACACATTTGAACCACAGAGCACAACAACCCAGAACTCTATGGGCCAAGGGAATGCATCAGTTGAGAGTCTAGATCAAATCTTAACATTTTTTGGGTGATGAGCACAGGAGGGGAAGGCAACGGAATGAGGTGGTTTAACAAAAGCCATGGCACCAACTGAATGTAAACCCAGCCAATTTCTTCTCACCCAAGTAAAATGATTTCTCCACTAAAATCCTTTAATACTTACAAATAGATTCTCACATCATACATTTCATTAGATGTAGTAGCAAATACACCTTTCTACACGAAAAGCAAAAGAAAAATAGATCACAATTTAAAAAAGAAAGAAGTAATTATTTGTGGACCAAAAAAGCAACCAAAGGTGCCTTCAAACACATCATGAAGGCTAAAACCTTCTGTAATGAGCATGCCTTGGTGCACCTGAGGTAGGCAGAACTTTTAATGCTTTAAAAAACACAACTTGAAACAACTCAGAACAACTTTTGATCGCATTTGTGTGAATAATCAGACGATCTGGGATCTTGATTAACAATAGTTATTATTAAAAGGCAGTGATCTTTGCTACACATGCAATACTTTCATTAAGGAATTCAAATTAAGCTGATTCATCAGCCCTACGGAAACTTGATGGCAATTAAGTTGACAACTAAGTTCCAAAGTGATGCCGAAGCACTGAATTTGTTTTGATAAGCGACCTGGGCTAAAGCTGTACAAATTGTGTCACGGTTTACATAAACTAGAATTCACAAAACAATATTAATAACTTGATGCTGTCAAGATTCGCGTATCTAAAAAGATGTTAATGTATCTCATTGTGATTACAGACAATGCAGTAATCAAGCAGAAGAGGTAAAATGAAAACCAGTTTTTTAACACTAAAGTCAAGGCACTATATGCTCAAAAACTGTGCTTAGTTAAAGAAAAAAAAATCACAACTGAAATATTCACTTTAAATCAGATACACCAAGTCTGTGAAAGGTGGGAAGCAGAACTATGGACTCTTCTTCAGTAATTCAAATAGCAGCATACAGATCAGGCTTGTTACGTTTCATTTATCTGAATTTTTTACACTAATGCAGACAAAGCTATTCATAGAATGGTTTGGGTTGGAAAGGACCTCAAAGATCATCTAGTTGCAACCCTCACTGCCCTGGGCAGGGACAACTCCCACTAGACCAAGTCTCTGACTTGGCAAGATCAGAGATGAAACAGGATTCATAAACGATTTGTCCCAGGATGGTGTCTTGCCTACTTGGAATCATTTCTCCGGTCCTACAAAGAGACACGCTATACAGTGTTCTGTGTCTAAAGGATCACACTGTGAATATAATACAGATATTGCAGGAAGGATATTTTGTGGCCATTCTGTGGCAACACCAAAGGAAGTGGATCCAGCAGACAAAAACTTCCATTAGCAGTGAAACCTTCTAAAGCATCATCCTCTGCAACACTGTAACTGTAAAGCTAAATTTAGCACCAGACTCAAGACTCTCCACAATTTTTAAGACATTTGGAAAATACCAACCTGGAGTATCTGATTGCTTTCTCCTCTAAAAACACAGAGACATAGACTTTTTAGAGGCAGTATTTCAGAACAACAACAAAAAATTGACTTTTCTGAGCAATTGTCTACTACTGAGTCACCACAGAGCTATACCTGGAAGGTGCCTTGAGAGGAAGCCACAGACTTTTAATGGAAGACAAAACATTTTGACTTGTTGGATGTGAAAGAGCATCACGTATAATTACCTGCACAATGAAAGCACGTCCCATTGGTAAAGCTGGTACCCTACCAGAAGCAAAGCAGTACACAAATTGTAAACAGCTTCTACTGGCACACTGTCCCATTTCACTTCCTACTCTGATGGGTCAGTCATGTCCTAGGTTCAGCTAAAACCTAGGGTTATTTCATACAAAGAAGACTGCTTCACCAAATGGTGGCTATACTGTTGCTTGTACAGTACTAACCTCTAGTGATGAAAAACAATGTAAAGTAAGTGCTCTTTATTAAAGGTTTTTAGTGTCTTATCACTTTAGATCTTCTTATGGAAAAACAAGATGCAAATCAGAGCATAGTCAGATGGGCATTCTGGTATATCCAGCTGTAATGAGTAGCCCACATGAGCTCTGTAATTCCAGTTATTGGACAAACAGTTCATACGTTCATTAAGTTTCTCCTCATATTTTGGACCCAAAAGGGATCATTCGGATAATATCGTCTGGTCTCTTTCAAGTCAGCGATAAAAGCTCTCACCTAATCAAGCTGTGCAGCATCTTCATGTCTACTGCATCCTAAGTGCACATTCTTAAAAGCAATTGAGGCTTAACTCAAAAAGACTCACAATGATTACAATATCCTTACAGTGTTCTACACTAAACTGTTCCTTGATTAATGATCATGAAAAAAAACAAAACGTGTTTTACTACTTGTTTCTCACTAGATGAGCCTTTAGCTTCCCATCACTGGATGGGATGGTAAGAATACGTAACCATACAATCAAAAGGACTCTTCTCTGAATATCGCGCGTACTGTGATTTCATCACTTTGAAGTTTTTCTTGCATAAATCAAACACTCCCTCACTGTAAGACATATTTGACAGGTCTTCGATTCTTCTTGTACCTCTTCCATTAACACTTCTGAGCTTAACAGCATCATTTTTAGCCTGGTCTGCTAAATATGCAGGTTTAAGAGAAAAGACTTTCTGTCTCTATTTCTTCACCAATCTCTCACTGATGATTTCTTTTTTTAATCAGTTGGTGATTTCTGCGAAATTTGAAAAACTGGTAGATATTTCAAAGGATACTCAAATTCTACTAATTTTGTTAAATTCAATAGCTTTGCAGAGAAGAAAGCACTACTGGATGTCCCTAGGAAGCAAAGGGCTGCACATGCCAGTTTATCAATTCTCAGCAGCTTTTGACTCAAATAATGAGAGTCAGCTGTCACACTGTGCCACCTCTTACCAATGTGATGTTTAGGCTGGTAGGGTGAAAAACTGGAGTACGTCTACAGCTGTATACAGTCTCTTGCTTCTGCTTGAAGCCTGTATGAAATTATTACAAAACCATCAGCTTGGAAGCAAGTCAACTTTAAAATGAGTTTAAATTAATTGCAGACACTACTGCCTAGAAAAGCTGAGCCTCCTTGACAATTTCTGTGCTTGTTGCATTTTCTTTCAGAATATTTCCCTTTTCTCACGATTCAAGGAGGAACTAGCAACCTGTCTTGTACAGCGGGAAGAAGTGTGGGACAGTGAAAATGACTGATCTCAAAGTGCTATTAAATTAAAAATGGATATTGAAAGACTTTTAATCTTTCTGACTTTGTATGTTACAAATACACAATTAGCAACATAGATGAAATTTTTCATCAGAAACTCTTACTGAAATTCCAGAAAATAGCAATCAAGCCAAAAGTTTACAACAAGAAAGGGGTGTAGGGGGAGTATAGTAAATACCAGGTGACCTTAGCACTGTGGACTCAGCAAAGAACTTGATCGTAGTATACAGTAGTTGCATTTTCAGTACAACAATATACCCAGAAGCACAAATGTAATCCCTAGCTCGTCCAGACGAAGTGGGGCAAGAGATATTTTCTCATTATTGCCACATACACTATAAGACTTCTTGCAATAACATCCTCTCAACAAATAGTTCTGTGAAAAATGGTGTTAATAAAGACTATGTCCTATGTATTGTTTACCTTGTCTTTACTCTCCTTATACTTGGGAAAAACCCAAGCAAAACAAAAAACAGCAAACAAACAAACGTCACCCAACTTCGACACCTAGGGCCTTGTAACTTCCTCTTTACCCTTCAGCTTCCCTTATTCCTATCATACCTTAATGTCCATCTTTAGTTCTCTGTTCTGCTACCAAAATACAACATTGGCAAGTGTTGCTCTTGGAACAACAAATAAAAAGATCTGTAGAGACAAGTGTGATTTTTAAGTTGAGTCCCATTATGCTGCTCCTTTAGAAACTTCTCCAGCCCTGGTTTTGCATAAGTGCCTGCCACAAAAGCTGTAGAAATCCCATGAGTCATTCAGAATGAGACAGCATATAAATTTTCAAGAAGGGCCAGAAGGAGGACTCCAGAAACTACAGGCTTGCCAGTCTCGATGCCTGGTAAAGTTATGGAGAAGATTATTCTGGCAGGTATTGAAAAACACCTGAAAGACAACACAGGCATTGGTCACAGCCAGCACGGCTTCATGAGAGGAAAGTATTGCTTATCAAACCTGACTTCCTTCTATGGCAAGGTAACCCCACCTAGTTGATCAAGGGAAGCCAGTTGATGTAATCTTTTTTAATTTCAGTAAAGCTTTTGATGCTGTCTCTCGGAGGATCCTTCTGGACAAAATGTCCAGCACACAGCTGAAGAAACACATAACGTGATGGGTGAGCAACTGGCTCACAGATTGAGCACAGAGGGTAACAGTGAATGGGGGAACATCAGACTGATGACCTGTCACTAGTGGGGTTCCACAGGGCTCCATCTTAGTGCTCTTCAACATCTTCATAGATTACTTGGACACAGGAGTGGAAGGTATACTAAGCAAGTTTGCAGATGACACCAAAATGGGAGGAGCTGTTGACTCCCTCAAAGGCAGGGAGGCCCTGCAGAGAGATGTCGACAAATTAGAGGACTGGGCAATCACCAACCATATGAAGTTCAACAAGGAAAAATGCTGGATTCTGCACCTGGGGTGGGGAAACCCTGGACATATGTACAGACTGGGGAATGAGAAGCTGAAAGCAGTGCCACGGGAAGAGACCTGGGGGTCCTGGTCAATGTCAAGTTGAATATGAGTCAGGAGTGCCCTGGCAGCCAGGAGGGCCAACCACGTCCTGCAGGGCATCAGGCACAGCATCGCCAGCCGGTTGAGAGAGGGGATTGTCCTGCTCTGCCCTGCACTGTGGCAGCTTCACCTCCAGCACTGAGTGCAGTTTTGGGTGCCCCAATATAAGAAAGATACTAAGCTATTTGAGAGTGTCCAAAGGAGGGCAATGAAGATGGCAAAGGGCCTTGAGGGGAAGCCGTATGAGGAGTGGCTGAGGGCCCTTGGTCTGTTCAGCCTGGGGAAAAGGAGATTGAGAGGAGACCTCATTGCAGTCTACAGCTTCCTCACGAGAGGAAGAGCAGACACTGATCTCTTCTCTGCGGTGACCAATGACAGGATGCAAGGGAATGGCCTAAAGTTGTGTCAGGGGAGGTTTAGGTTGGATATTAGAATAAGG
>NW_020955343.1:1403599-1405653 GCF_003031625.1 Empidonax traillii | reverse complement strand
TGCATTTGAATACACCTTTGTACCACTGCATGTGTTCTGTCCTAGAAGGAAACAAATATGAGCTGTTGGGAGCAGCTTCTGCTGGAACCTCTGCAGAGAAAAGTTCTCCAGTCAAGGTGATGAAATATTCTACCCTTATACACTTCAATATACTTGTAAAATCCTAAATCCTACATTTTAATATGTCTGTAAAATCAATTATAATTTATCTCATATTGGGCTTGGACAAACAAAACTTATGTTTTTATTTTTTTCTGCAATCCTAAAATGCTCACATTTAATTTTGTTTAATATATCTCACCATGGCTTAGAATCACAGAATCATTTAGCTTGGAAAAGACCTCAAAGATCATCAAGTCCAAGCACTGCTCACCTTGGGTTGTTGGGTAGCTTTTAGTTGACTCTCCATCAGCACATGAATGTTTATTCACACTTTAATCAGCTACTCAGGGGCTTTGTAGAATTCTCTTTGTAAAATTTAGGGTTCCAGAGAAACTTTTTATTGTCACGAAAATGAACAGTATGAACAAAAAAATAGGCAATATTTCTACCTCAGCTCATTGGGGTCACGCTCATATTAATAACCACAAGTGAAACTTTAAATAACACTGAATTTTGTCAAGTCTTCATTTGATTTCCTCCATTTCTTAGCTTTGCTGACTATAAGTCCCCTTGCAAAAATATCTTTGCCATGTGAAAGAATTTTACTAAAGGATTTTGCAGATGCAGCAAGAAAAATAGGGGGGCAAACGCTTGAAAATGTATTTCTGTCAGTTTAAAAGTCTACTCCATGTGAGTCACGATTTAAAATAATTGCCAGGTCCTAAGTAGAAAGGTGATCAGTTAATAATCTTAGAATTATAGAATAATTAAGGTTGGAAAAGCTCTCTAAGGTCATCGAGACCAACCATTCCACAGCACTGCCAAGGCCATCACTAACCCATGTCCTCAAGTGCCACATTTACACGATTTTTGAAGAGTTCCAGGGCTGGAGACTTGGAGACTCCACCACTTCTCTGTTCCAGTGCCTGAAAACCCTTTCAGTGAAGAAATTTTTCCTCATATCCAAACTGAAGACCTTCCTTTTTTTTTTTTTTTTTTTTTTTTTTTTTTTTTTTTTTTTTTTTTTTTTTTTTTTTTTTTTTTTTTTAATTGACCTACAGTTATTGTTTTTAAGGACTTTAAAAAAAAATTCTAAACCTCATAGAGAAATCCATGGTTTTTTAGCTCTTCTGAAAGTTGTTTTTAGTCCTAATAATGTTATTTATTACTCTTCAGCTCTCTGGAAACACTTCCTAGATCACAAGGCACAGCTTTGGCTGCCTCAATTGCAGGTGAGAACACGGTTTCCCGGGAAATCTTACTGAGCGTTAGAACCCAGAGGGATGATAAATAGACATGTCACTATTTAACACTAACCAAAGGCATTTGAGACCAGATTGAACTAATTTTACCAGTAGTTAGTGTAATTAAATATTTTCACCAGGATGGAAAGCCGTGGCTTGATTTGGAAGCAATTTGCTTGACAAATATCAGACGTTAAAACAATTAAAGCTTAGCCATTTCTATTTAATCTCAAGTGGATCCATGAAAACAAGCCCCTGAATTATATCAGATTCATATATTAATTGACTCATGGATTTAAGAACAACAGGGACTATTATGGTCATCAAGTCTGGCCTTCTGTGTAAGCAGCCATGGAATTCCACCAAGTAATTCGTGCATTCAACCACTACTTTTAGAAGAAATCCATACAAATTGAAAAGTTGCAGTGACTTCATGGCTGTTGCAATCTTATTATATGGAAAATCCATAGAAATATGGGAGCTGCAGGTGAGCATGGGAAGGTTTGCACAGGTACAGCTCTTAGGGAGTTATTCCCCAAATATTTGCTGTTCTCTTGGAGTGATTTTTAATCCTGATAAAAGAGAAGGAATCAAATTTACTAAATTTCACTGAATATTTTTACTAAATTGAAATTTGCTGTTATAAAATATATTAACTTGTTATTCATTTGATAAACCCTCCTGTTCTTCATGTGGTAAATCCCAGGA
>NW_020955343.1:1380180-1399794 GCF_003031625.1 Empidonax traillii | reverse complement strand
GGTATAGATAAAGCACCTATAGATCTGTGTGCTCTGCAGAGGTGCTTCACAAGTGCAAAGTCCTTCTAAATGGTGCAATGTCTGCTGTGATCAGCTGTGGTAAAGGGTTAATTCACCCCACAGTGATGCTGGGGGGCTGCCAGGCTGCCTTGCCATGGAGCTGGCAGCGTCCGCTGGAAAACAGAGCTGGAAAAGTCAATCCAGCTCTTGCTCAGGTTAAAGGGAAGATTGCGTTGTTATACCTTTCTTTGGAATTCTGAGGGCCACTCCAGTTCAATGCAGGCTGTATTAATGTGCATCAGTTATCCATACACTGAGCCAGTCAATGACTGCATTGATCCAGAGCTGTGTTTTCTTTCAGAGGATGCTACAATGAGGCAATAGAAATCATTAGGGCTTGTGATATTGAAATCCTCTTGGTGCTGCCAGACATGGAGCTCACATTTCACATGCTGTTGCAGCAGCACAAGAGCAGTCATGCCTGGAATCTCGAGTGAAAGTTTCTGTTTATATTTTTTATTGAGTGAGTCTGCACTGGTTTGTTCCTTTCTTTTATACTTAGGATATTTTACTGAGGTATGTCATGTGTACCTGGTAACCTGGTCAGTGGAAGGTGTCCCTGCCTGAGGCAGGGAGTTGGAACAAGAGGGTCTTTAAGGTCCCTTTCAACCCAAACCATTCTGTGATTTTATGATTCTATGATTTTATGTATAAGACATGTCATCCATTTTCTCATGTGTTGAATGTGATCCTGAGTATGACAAAGTTTGGGCTGGAAGCATCTTTAAAGGTCATCCATTTCCATCCCCCTGCCATGGACAGGGTCACCTTCCACTAGGCCAGCTCAGAGCTCTGGAGTTTCCTGATAAACCCCAAAGCTGCATCTGAAGCTCTGACACAGCTCTTCCAAAAACTTAGGGCCTCATGGTTATACAAGTTCCTTCCCTGGAGGACTCTTCCCCCTTTTAGTTGTCATCACAACCATTTTAGAATGAGCCAAAGTTTTCGAACCCTCACTTTTTCCAAGAAACTTTTGCACATGGCAGAACGTCTGGACACTTTATAGACTTTCAGAGTTGATATTTTGTTCAATGATAACACTAATTTGGTCATTAGAAAAACCTTTATGAGCCCTTCTACTGAGGGCAATGCAGAGACATGGAGCAGAGAATAGTTCTAGTTCCAATCTAAGGATAAAGGGTCTCTTACAGGTTGAAAATACAAAGAAATTTTGTGATAGTGGTTAGCAACATACAGGGGATTTCCAGCACTCTGCAGCCTCATTATTGTTTAGTTCTTTAGTATATTCATGTAGGGAGAAGGTGAATAATAACCTAGAAATGAAGAGTTGGAGGCATGAAAGAGGCAACATTCAGAAAGCTGCGGGTTTAATTTGGCTGAGGAAGAAACAGCAGAAGTGAAAACAGGGAAAGAATTTAGAGAACACTCCCCCAGTCCCCCAAGCAAAACCCCCCACTAAATACCCCCAGTAACACGTGTTAATAAATCTGTGTGCAGGAAAGGGAGTTGTCAACGGGTCGTTCCAATTTTCAAATAAGATTTGTCCTCGCAGGTTTTCTTCACACCTCTCCTGATGTGGCTGCAGGATCAGGACCATAAAAAAGGCAAGCCATAGAAACAAATTGGAAAATGCCAACCCTCCCTCTTCAAGTTTCCTTCAGAAAAACTGACTGGAAAAAAAGTCTCCTAAGGAGACATTGGTGACTTGAGGAATGGAAGAATTAGAGTATGGAGGCTTTAGGAAATGTGTGAGGTTTTGGGGAGGTTATGAAGCTGATTCAGCTAATCTGGGTGGATTAGGTGACATTCTCTCTGGTCTACGCTGCCTGAAAATGTCAAATATTCCTTTCATTTCCTGCAGTGGATGTAAAGATGTTTTACAGGGTGGCTTTTTCTAAATGATCCTGAGATAAAGAGAAACTTCATAAGAAAAGCTGTTCTTCATGGTAACCCCACTGCTAACCCAAAGACTTTTGGATAAAGTTTTGTTAACACCCTGTTAAGGAGCAAAATGTTATTGAGGGTGTGGTGGTTCAGGTGAAACACTAACCCCAAATCTTTTCTGTTTGTTACTATTAAAGACCCCCTGGCACTTTTCACCAGAGCAGAGGTGTGAGCCCTGGTGTCCTGGCCAAATTCCAGCTTGGGTAATTAAATCCTGCTTCCCTAAAATCCCCCCTGTAGCTCCAGCCGAGTACAGGATTCTTCATTTCCTCTCCGAAAGTGCTGCACAGAATTGCTTTGTGCTGGTAAACAGCTGCCACATCTCCCCCCAGAGGAATTGCTGCATTTCAGGACTGAACTCTCTCTTTCCCTCCCTTCTCTCACGCACGTAGGACACGGTATTGCCCCGGAGCACCCACGAGCATCCCTCCTCCTCGCTGCATGCACCGGGTGTGCAAAGCACAGCTCTGTCTCTGCAAAGCAGCCCCACACCACATTCCCCTGCCTTAGTCCAATGTTAGCAAGCCCCGCTCGACTTTAGGAGCTCAGCCGAAAAACATCTCGCTGTTTCTGAAGAGCTGGGGAGCTGAAGTGTTGCGGGGGCTGCTCCCCTTGATTTCTGGATATTGGTCATACCTGGTAAATGGTTTCATTTTCTTTGCCGAGGAGGAAATCTTGAGTCCACTTCTACTGGGGCTTGTTAAGCTGTTGCCTTGGGGGCCAGTTGATCAGTTGTTAAGTAGTAAGCAGCTTTGGCAGTCAACAGGCGTAGGATCCCCTGCAGCTACTCCAGCCTGCCTGTCCTATCATTCTTTATAGAGGGAGCAGAGTATTGTCTTAGAAGTGCAATAATGATAAAATACCTACAGAACCTGGTCATTCCATTTTGCATGCACCGGGGTTTTAGAAAAGTGTGTGACATCCATATGATTTTTTATACATATATATATATATATATATATATATTTCTCTATGTACTTGTCAGTAGGGACTCTGAAAGTCCAGCTGAGAATTTTTTACAGTTTTTTTTTTTTTTTTTTGATGATGATAAATCAGGGGCTTTAAGTGAAAAGACAACAGGCTGAGAATGGTGGGAGACGTACCAAGAGCAGTTCGTCCTGTTATCAGCTTCAGTTCCTCAAAAAAAAATTGTGGGGAATTATGGCAGGTTTTTCTGGGAACTCCAGTAAAAATCACAGCCAGGCCACCGAGATCCACACCTGGTGCAGGACAAACCTGCCACACTTTTGTCTGATAGCAAGGAAGTTCTTTAGTCATAATGTCATCTCTGAATTGTGATATCAAATAGTATATTTTTATTTCTCTCTCAAGTGTTGTGACAAACTTGCACAAAAGGTATGATATGTTCTAAGCACTGGGACAAAAAAAAAAAAAAGCCAGCTTTGTAATTTCTCTATCTCAAAACCAGTTTCAGTGGCTGCAGAAATATCTGTTTTCTAATCTTTGTGCACACGGAGAAATTTTGCCCACCTGATTTTTACTCAGCTAAGTACACCGGGAATGATTCAAAGCAGGCTCGACAGACTCCTGCTTTTCACATGCCAGTAGGGTTTTTTAAAATGTATTTTATGCTGGGCTTATTTTGTTTGGTTTTTTGGTTGACTGAATTACCTATATTCCTTGAAATGGTGTTTAGTAATTCTCAGCGACTGCAGAGATTCCTACTGGGAAGTGGTCAACGGATCACAACAAACCCCACTGACTCTGGGCTCTCCTACTGCTTTAACTCAATTGCACTTTCTTATCCAAAGCCACATCTCTTAGGAAAATCCCAGAAATGCTGTTTGCCGTGAAGCATGGTTTTAATATTATCACAGCTATTTGAAAAGACAAAAGATTAGAAAGACTGTTTGGGACCGAAGGAAGAAATAGTTCCTAGGGATGGATTTACCACAAACAAGCCTCACATTTGCTGCTAATGTTCACTTCATCGTCTGTCTTCAGCTAAATCATTTCCCCCTTGATGCTGAATGTAACTTCTCTGGATAGGAAAGGGAGTGGCCATTCTTCATCTGTGTCCTGATCTCCTACAGGCTGTAAATAATTACAGGCAAAATGGTAGCTTGGGATTTTCTGATTTATTTATGTTTGGCCTATATTGATAATGTATTGTTGGGATTCTAAGCTCGTTAAAAAAGTCAGAGGGGGAAGTGTAATTAAAAGGCAGGTGGATTCTGAAGAGAGCTGGATGCTAAAGGCAAAGCCCATGGAACTGATCCATAACAAAACCACTTGCATCCTAGGAAGGACTGTGAACCTACTTATGGTTTTTGCAGCAAGAGATGGGATAGAACTTGGCCATTTAGTCTGAACAGCTGATATTTATCACAACAATATAATGACATATGATAACAGATCAAGACATCTGAAAACAAATATATTGCTACCCATACTTGCCAAAAAGAGATCAGGCAAGAATTTCAGCATGAAGTCCAGAGGAATGTTTGGTTAAGCCCATCATGCCATACAGGAACAGACAGGGCTTTATTGACAGGTGCCACCTGCAGCAGGATGGTAAATGCCCAAGGCTTCTGCCTGCACATTTGTGTGTATGTGCTGTGGATTCCTCCAAAAATGACCTCTCCTCCTCCTTGTCTTCAGCTTCTCTACAAAGGCACCTAAATCAGGTGGGTAGGAAGGAACCTGGAATGGAAATGCCTTAATAAGAAGGCTCTCCAATTAGAATAGTTAATGGCTTTATGGGCAGAGGTTCTTAATTTCTAAATTAGGATTGTGCTTTGCAGCCTTCTGCCTTCCTCTGCAGTGACTTTCTCCTGGAGCTCCCAGCAGAGTCACCCCATCAGTTTGTTCCTTGCCCCATAGAAGACCTCCAGCAGATCTATTAATTTTCTGCAGCCAGATCATTCAGATGCCCTGTCTTAGGACAGCAAAGAATCATGAAGTGGTTTGGGTTTGGGTTGGAAGGGCCCTTAAAGATCATCTCGTTCCACCCATAGGGGGTTGGAATTATGCATCTCCTTTCTTTGTTTGTCTCTTCCTCTGAGAAAAAACATCTCCTTTTCATATTTAACACAAAATCAAGCAAACAAGATTCTCTGGTTCTGTGGCTTTATCCCTCCTGATAGCAGGAATCACAGCCCAGAGAGCAGCATCCTCTGCAGGTTGGATCTCCGATACATCAAACGACAACGTTGCCATTGTTTTGAGAGGGTTAACTAAGATTAATGAGAAAAGAAACATGAAGCCATGGAGGATCAACATTACAAATCAATGACTGAATAAATTTAATGTGTATTCCAGCTGTACTTTACCTGGCATGAGACTGATTCTTAAGAGTGTATCTTTTATGCTTCTAAATAACCCAGTAGGACAGGAACACAGCTTCCACTTTAATAATGCTTTATTTAAGGTTTATACAGTAGTCAATGTATTGATTTAGGAGGAATTTGTAGAATAAAAAAAGAATGCTTAATAAGGTACAAATAAACTCCTCCAGCTTTGTTCATTCCTCATCCTTAACATTTGCAAGCTGCAACTCCAATATTTTAATTCTGGAGAACAAAGCTATTAGAAAATAAAACCAGACTTGCTGGTAGTCATTGTTGGTTTGAACCTTTAGACTTCGCATGGATGAAGTAACTTCCCTGAATGGTGGACTCTAAATTGTGGGGCTTTCTTTAACACCATTCAGTAAGTTTTGAAATCACCCTTTGCATGCATTTTTTGTTTATTTATTTATGTGTAATTATTTCTTAGAGAATGGGAAATGTAACTAATTAACGCCCAGAGATGGGAAATGTGACTTTGCGCCTTTGCAACTTTGCCGTTAAACTTCGCGGCGGAGTTGACTTGCTTCGCTCCCGTAATCTGAACGCTGTTACCCTTAAACTGCCTCCCAAAATTGCCATTTGTGCGGCAAATCTGCCGCCACCCCGCTAATTACGCGTGCGAGCCAGCGACAAAGGGAGCCCTTTCCCATGTCTGAGCGCTCCCGCAGTCCAGCCTCATAATCAGATTCCGGGAATTGAACTTGCAGAAAGTTTGCGCTCGCCTTGTGGATTTTCATTTCAGATGTTGTCAACTCAAGGGCATTTGGACCAATCAATATCTGTCTGTCTTCTCGCACAGAGAAAGTTGGCTATTAGAAAAGAGAGGCTTAGAGCAGGCTCAGCCAATACCATTAGCCCTAGCCTAAGGGCAGTTGTGTCCGTGTGCCGGGGTAGGCACCTGCCCCCTCCCCTCCCCCACCATTAAGAAGGCCACTGGGGATGTCATTTGGACATAGCGGGCAAAGAGCACTTCTTTATTCTTTCTCTTTTTTACACCCAGACTTCACCAAAAATCAATAAATCTGTTCTTTGCTTATTTTCAGAACTTTGCTTCAATATAAGCAAGGACTTTCCTTCCAGCTACAAACTCCAGTAGCACCAAGTCAGGGATTTTTTTATTTTTTTATTTTTTTATTTTTTTTGTGTGTGTGTGTATGTCTGTGTGTATCTTTTATTTTCCTTTCTCTGTTCCAATTTGAGAAATAATTGGAAATAATATCCGCTGTTTCTTCTTTTCCCTGTTAAAGATTTTTTAGAAGAAAGACCTTGATCTGCTGAGTCTTTTCATGATTCAGCACTTGATTTTTCTCTCCTTGCTGTCCTTTTATTGCTAATGGTTTTATATGATCAGGGAGTGAAATGATACATTTCTTTGTTTTCCAATCAACCACATTGAATAGGAGTTTGGTATTTTCTGTGTCAAGGCACTATTAGTGGCACTGCTGCAGATAATTCTTTAAATATGAAACTACCACCCTTCAATTTTAGGCATGGGGGAACCAGGTATATATTCTGGGAAGGCATCAAGCTCATCCTTGAGTGCTGTGAAATTATTTTTAAAGGTGTATTTTTTAATTTACTCTTTCTCTGAAATAAGAAGAAAGAAAGGTATATTAAAGATGATCGAACTCAGTAACCAATGACCAAACCAAGTGGCAGTGGGCATAAATATGGAGCCTTAAAAGCCTTAAGGATGTTAAGAAAGTTGCAAGAAATGCAGGTAAATTTTCACTGGAACTGCAAGAAATGCAGGTGAAATGTTCACTGGGAAAATGATGACAGAGGACCAAAGGAGAAGGCAAAAGCAAAAATGAATTTGATGTGGATGGAGAGAAAAGCACTGTAGAGATGATCCAACAATAAAAAAACCTCAAACAAAGAACCCCAGATCAAACAGTTTGGAAGGAAAAATTTAGGAATAAATCTTGAAGACTGAAAGTTGTTGGTCGAACCAGTTGAGAGAGCCAGTGGTAATAACTTCATTTGACAGATCTGTTAACAGAGCTCATCATGATGAGCTTTAATGGATGTTCTATCTGAGAATCAAAATGGACAAAGTTCCTGGAAACAGGAGGGTCTGATCCTCTGCCAAAACATTTGGTCACATGATGCATTTGAAGGTTCAAGTCCTGGGAATTCTTAGAACTGAGATTTAATATTTTGACTTTCAGAAAGTAAATGCATAGTTGGGTAAATGCACCTTTTCTACTGTTGGATCATGTTGTTCTCAAGCAATTGAGGAGCTTTGTTTAGATAAGAAGAATTAAGATTTATCTCAAATGATTTACTAAAGTAGGCTGTGAACCACTGCAGACCTGTCCTGAAACCATCACCTTGCTCAATTCCTGTAAATATATATTTGGGCACTTAGAAAATACCACAGTGTGAAGGTTCCTTTTTGGTGGTGATTTGGGCTTGAAGCACAAGAGATGGAAAGTTGCAAACAATTAGAAAGAAAGAGTATCAAGCCTTATAAAACCCATGAAGCCATGGAGTGGAATGTGTTGTTTGGGTTGTGTTTCACTGCGAAATTTGGCATTTTTTCACTCTAATAGCAGGCAAAGAATGTTGTAATTAAATATTCTTCGAATGACCTGTGAGAACTTCTTAAGGATCAAAGCTTTCCATCACCCAAAGAACTCAAAGCCCTGTGATGGGGGAACATGCTGGAAGATGAGCTAAGCTCCTCTGGAGGTAAATGGCAGAATGTCTTTGCTGATAAGCCATGACCAGTTGTGTTGGTTTGAGTTTGAATGCTTTAATTGGCATTTTACCTATTTCAAATCACCAGCAAGATGCTCCAAATAGGAAAGTTAGGACCAGGAAACTCTCCTCTCCCCATGGCTGACATGGATTGTGGGTGTATATCCACAAGGGAAGTGTTGGGGGGGTGATTCTTGTGGCTGGAATCCCCCAGGAAGATGTCAGGATGCAGAGAGAAGAGCCAGTGCTATCCAAGAGGAGCTCAATAATTAAGTAGGAAAGGGACTGTTTCCTGAAGAAGGGATTTCCATGTGATTTGTAGCTATGAAACAGACTTTATAATAATACAGGCTAATTTCTAAGGTGACTTTAAATTAACAAAATTTGGGGGTTTGGAGGTGTTTTTCCTTTTTTTTTTTTTTTTTTCCCCTCTAAAATGTACAATGTTCAAGTTTTGGGTTCCTCTCCCAACCTGGCAAGACTCCTGCATTTCCAAGTGCTTGTGCTGCTTCACTGAAAATAATATTACTGTGCTAAACAACATCATCTTGGGATCACTTCTGGGATTTAGAGATGTTTAAGGGGTGAAGGCCAGGACACTCTAAAGTGAACACCTCCAGAGCAAGGAAAATAAGGTGCATTTCTTATGAACCCCTGAAATAGCTGCATTTCATTCAAGTGGACGAAATGCATATTTACCCAAGCAAAGTTTTATGTAATGCATAAGTTATAATGACTAGGTAGGATTTTTTTGAGACTGATGGGTAAAGAGACAGATTTTGTTGCTACTTATTCTCCAGAGCTGAAAATATTTCTTCACTTGGGTGAGGAAAGTTGTTTTTGCCCCAAGTGGTTATTCACTGTATAGATTATCATTTAGAGCTAGAGCAGGGGTTTTGATATTTAAATGGAAAGAAAAAAATAAATAGCATGTCCTTTTCAAAGCAAACATTTCAAAATGACTGGTCAATACCAACTAATAAAAAAATTACACAGGTTTCTTAGCTGGACTTCCACATTATTAAAGTCTGAGGGAATTTGGTTGCAAACACTGCTGAGCAAGATCCCACCTTTATACACCTGTCACAGCAAGAGATCTGACCAAACCAGTCATATCTAAAATTATTTAAATGTCATTATGATCACTGAGTTATTTGTTTTAGCTTTTTGGTACATTTGGGTACATTTACATTTTTGTATTTGCTTTGAAAGGGGAATTTTGGACTAATTAGATTTTGGAGTTAAGGTCCACTGGATGGGTAAATATAGCAAGGACCCATGTAAGCCAAGTGTGGACCCAGTGTCTTGCCAGTGCTGTGATGTGAATTTTCACTTCACTCTCCTGCAGGCTTTTATGGACACTCAAACCACAAATGGTGCTTATCTGAAACCAGAGAGAGACAACAGTGGAAAGAGAAATATCCAGTGATTCAACAACACTTATTTCTTACCTGGACGTGACTTACCAGCTCAACCAAACCAGTAAAAGCTGATCTCACATCCCAGACATTCATTTTTCCAAAGGTACAGCACAGGGAACAATGGGTGTGAAATAAATTAAATAATGCATTAAAAAACTGTAAAGTCTCCTTAAGAAAAAAGTCATCAGGAAAGAGTTCTTGCTCTATTATTCATATTATCCTTTCACAGAAACATTTCATGAAAATGTTTCAATTAGGCAAATAGAGATATTTTTAAAAATATATATTTTGATATATATTGTGATATATATATATATGTATTTCTCTAGGATGGAATTTGCTGCTATACAGACAGGAATTTATTGTTATTTCTGTCATTAGAAGAACAAAAGCATCTGAAATTTAATCTACGATCTCCTTAAGATCAAATATGTCCAAACTTAAAATTTAGTAACAAAGAGTGTAGAAGGGGCTTGGAGGATTAGAAGAGTTCATGAATGAAAACAAGGTCCCACCTCCAAAACCTCCACATCCTTTGTGTTTCTGGGTATCCAGTCTTACAAGGATAATAGAGCTCTTCAGGTTGAAATATCAACTGGAGAAAACCACGTCCTTAAATATCTTGACATAAAAAAGTCCTTTGAAGAGGATGAGCACTCACTAGAAAAATGCTATCCAGCTCTTTGTTTCATATTGAGCTGGGAGTCTTGCTTTTCCTCTGAAACTTTTAAATCCAGTCTTGTATTTGCCAGTATCTCAGTGTCACTGGTGAGATTCTTGAGGTTCTCAGGCACATGGTGTGACTCTTGGGGTTGGACCTGTGCAGGGCTTGGACTTGGAACATCCCTTCAGCCTCGGGATGTTCTGTGATTCTGTGACCATTTCTGCAGGCTCAGGGGACATGGTCATCTTCTGCTCCTGTTTGCAGCTCATGGTAACAGAATTTCTCACTGACTGTGTAAATTAGCAAGTCCACTCAAGCTGCTTATGAACTCAAGCTTTAGAAAATAAATGTAACGAAGTTGCCACAGAGTCTGCTCATAAGTTCATGTTGTAAAGAAGCAGCTTGGTCTTGCATAAACCAGGTAGGATATCAAACTACAGTAGGAAATCATATGATCACAGAATATGCTGAGTTGGAAGGGACCCACAAGCATCATCGAGTCCCACCCTTAGCCCTGCACAGGCCCATCCCCAAGAGTCACACTCTGTGCCTGAGAGGATCATCCAAACACTCCCTGAGCTCTGGTAGCCCCTGGGAGCCTGTTCAGAGCCCAACCACCCACTGGGGGAACAATCCCTTCCTGATATCCAATCCAAACCTCCCTGACTCATCTCCAACCATTCCCTCAGGTCCTGTCACTGGTCCCTACAGAGAAGAGATCAGTCCCTGTCCCTCCACTGCCCCTCGTGAGGATGCTTCTCAGGATGTACTTTAAAACAATATGGGTTATTTTTTTTTTGTTGGGATATGTGGGGATTTTAACACTAACAAAGCATGAGGAGAGGGGCAGATGCAGCGCTGGGGACACAAATTCCCTCTCTGTTGTGCCAAAGCGGTTCCCTTTCCAACCGTGCATGAATTATGGGCACAAACACATCTTTCTGTGGGTTCCCCAGTGTCAACCTTTGAGCACATTAGTGTCACTTGTGGCTGCACATCCCTGGTGCAGGGCCTGTCTAATGGACAGTGGTGGGAGCAGCAGACAGAAAACCCCTGAGCTGGAGCCCATCAGGCAGCGAGCGTCGGATGTGTCAACTCCTGCTTCTCTGCAGAAAATGTTTCTTAGCGTCTCCAGCTTCGTTGCTCCCAGTGAGTGTGCATGCCAGCTTTAGTGCCTGCTCCACTTATTTCAGGGATTTTCATGTCAGCAGCCCCATAAAGCCTTTTTTTTTTTTTTTTTTTTTTTTTTCTGCTGACAGTGGTAGGAAATATTCTTCTTCTTTAACCAAATTTTGACTTGCTTCCTTCTTGTTCAGGCAAAACTGGTTGGAAAATCTCTGACTGGAACAAAGATTCGACCTTCTTGCATATTAACACTGCAGAAAAATTAGAACTGTGAAGATTTTTTTAACAATCTGACCCATCATCGGTCTCTAAGGAACAAGAGGAATCCATGTCTTAGAATTTTTAAAGACCTAATAAATAATTTGCCACAACCACAGGGTGCTATGGCATAATGGAGCTAAGGTAATATTTAATCTGCTTATTTACAACATTAGGTAAAATATTCTGTTTCTTTTTTTTTTTTTTTAACATATATTAGTGTTTATTGTGATAAATATTTGAAATCTCACTGCTAGGTTCTCAGCTTCTTGATGTGTTCGGGAGCCCCACACAGTGAGAATTTTTCCATTACGCTATTAAAGCATGGAATGTGCCAACATGCCTCACACCTCAAGGCATTGCTGGGTTCATTTTTATCTTTTGGAATACCTGTAGCTTCCTCTCTGCACAAACATTTTACTGCGAGCGCTCTCTCGGATCTGCCAGTTAACTTCCCCTTGAAGCCCGGTGGCCTCCTCCGCTCTGGTGGTCACTCATCTCGCCCCTCTCAGATCTCGGGAGGGGGTGGCAAGAAGCACAGTGAATGAAATATCAAGCAAATTCACATCAAACGGCAGCGTGACCCCCCCCCAGGTAACAAGCAGGCACCAGGTGTAAAACCGCTCTGCCCCGTTCTCTGCGGCGTTCGCGGGTCCCTCGCGCTGGTGGCACCGTGTCCCTGCACATCTCCCCGCCCGGAGAAACCGGAGCGGCTCCAGTCATCCCCACACTGCTGCTGTTATTGGATTAGGAATGCAACACCGGGTAGGTGGTGGCTGGGAGAGAGAGAGGAGAGGGGGAGAAAGGACCAGCACAGAGTAACTGTTTTATTGATGCCGGGAGTCTGGGCTAAAACACAGCTCCTGCTGCATCTCTTCCAGCAGCGCTGGCTGAATCTTTTCCCTCATTTGATACAGTGACCTCTCAAGTGCATCATTGCCCTGAGGGCTGAGGGCAGTCCGGCAACTGTTAAACCCCTTGGGTTGATAATCTTCTCCCACATTTGCCCTTAACACCAGACATACCACCATTAGCTACAGCTCCACTGGTGCTCATTAGAGCCGATCAATATAGACTAACATAAAGAATGCTGCTGCGCCTTCTGTTATTTTTCAGTTACTGCAAATTTACAGATTTTCACCTACAATACGAGGCTTTGCTGCTATGCTATGTAAAAAAAAAAAAAAAAAAGAGGATTTGAGACAAAAAAAAACCCCACCAAAAAAACCCAAAACAAACCCAGCAGTTTTTATTAGATGCCTAAGTGTTATTTATCTTGCTGCTCAGAATGCCTCGTTACTGGGAAGCGGGCGGGAGATGTTCTGTGCAAAATTCTCTTCGGATTAAGTTGCTGTAAAATCACAACTTTTACAAATCACAGCGGATGTGTGGATAAACAAAACCAGGCACATTTTAATATGAAAGTGATTTTGAGCCTGAAAACCCTGTGCAGATGCTTTCATGAACCTGGTCTGATGTTTTTAAGCCCACTGGCTGCATCAATCCTCTTTTGGGTTGTGTGGCCAGTTGAAGGTCTATATGTTGAAGGCATATATGTAGAGTGGCTCCAGCACTGCATTCTACCACCAGCAGGTGTTGCCAAAGATCATAGCAAGAACAGCAACAACAATTAACAAATATATCATTCTTTTCCCACATTTTAACCCGAAGAGTCTCTGAAATGATTCACATGCCACCGATGGCAATGGGAAACAACAAACTCAATATATAAAAAAAGGTACAAAAATCACCTCATATGTATTAGGCATTTTGCAAGGAATAATAAACAAATGCTGATTTCATTGGGAGTAATAAATTTTTTTTTCTACTTTTCATTTGCATTTGGTAAAAGGAAGGTCAAAAAACTTCGTTGGGTTTACCAAATGGCAATGTTGTGCTAATACAAAAGTTGGGATTTTTCATGCTTTGTTTAGTCAGTTTGATCATTCAAACTTTTGAGTTCTGCTTGGGTTAGAAAGCAAGGAAAATACAGCATCGAGGCAACTTCAGGAAAACAGTAACAAGATAGAAAGCAAACATTCAGTATAAAGACGGGTATTACTTTCCATGGGTAAACCTAGGATGGTTAAATGGGCATATGAAGACTAAAAATACTGGAAGCATGTTGAATTCCAGGGAATCAAAGGTAAAAAAGCCTAGTCTACACCACATGTTTCCATATTCTAGGACTTCAGGACTCCTTTATCATACTCAAAATGGTGGCCTAAAGAGTTCAATGTCAGTTGCTGAATGGAAAGGGATTTCAAACTCTCTATTTGAGCTGAAGAAGTAGCAAATAGCAAATTTTACCCATTTTTTCATTCAACAGCTTCACTTTTGTCGTAGTTCTACTTCTGTTGAATGACTTATTTATCCAGGACCTTCCAGAAGAGCTGGAAGGGTATGAGGATCTCACTTGTGGAGCGAGGGATTTCTCAAAGTCCATTAAAGCACCTTTGCTCGGAGAACGACATCAACTTCTCCAGATGCGTCCTTTGCTTTAGTGGACCTATTTGCATCTTAGCTATTACTTAGTGTGAGTGATGTGGTAGGACTGAGCCCTTGATGATAGGCTGATTAATGAAATCCGTTCTGCTGGCTGAACATAATGGAAAATGGGATTCTGTTGGCTTCTAAAGGCTGAAATTCATCTCCATGCAAACGACACACGTTTTATGTATGTCATGAGCCTCCCACTATCCTTCTGCTTAGATGGGGATTTCATCCAGTGAATGGAAGGGTGGTCGTTACATCCGTTAATGGCTCTAAAATGTGCCCAGTAAACCCATTGCTTATGACTTTCCCTCAAGTTTGAATCTTCCCTTCAAGAAAAACTTGGATAAACTTGAGGAAAACCAATCAGTGAATGAAAGCTAAAAAAAAAATATACAACCCCTTTTGTAATTTAAGGAAAAAAAAAAGTTAAAATATTTGATTTTAAGACTTTCAGTGAAAGAAAACTGGCAAAATCACTTGGTATGTAACTTGATGAGTTAAATAATGGCAGGTAAGTTCTAATTTGCATCCTTCTCACTCAGCTTGCTGTTGTCAGTCCTTATTCATAGTCTGCTAAATTAATGGGCTGTATGATCCCAGCTCCCCTGTTTATTTCCCTGCAACTGTAAATCTCGTCCTTAAACTTCTGGCCAATTGGCTTCGAGTTCCTTCCTTGCCCCACGATGAAGACAGAAAAGAGCCATATTTTCCAAATCACGCTTCGTTTCTGTAGTTCTTTTGTGAATTCCCTCCAACTTTTCCAGCATTCACGTTTCCAGGCGTAGGATCCAGGGGGGAGCAAGAATCTCAGCACTGGGTTCACAAATCTTGCTGACAGCAGCAATAATTCCTCACCACGCCTCTGGATAGTCCATAATTTTCAATAATATCACAATCCAGAACTAACAGCCACTGTCCAATTGAGACTAATATATCCTATGTTTTGATCAACAAGGAAAGCTTCTAAGGAATTTTCTCTGGATATATATATTCCAAACCTTAATTATTGACCAAATTGGCACTTCAAGCAACAATGTCTTTGGTTGTAAATTAGCTGGTTTTAATGGTCTGCAGCAAGGCTTTCAATATCCTCTTTAGTGCCAAGTTTGAATGATGGAACTTGCTATATATGCTGACACTTTTTATTCTTAAACACCTAACGTGCAATATGTTCCCGAGAGTTTTAAAGGGTAAGATAAAATGTCAAAATTGTTCAAAAGTATCATGTATATTTTTTACTCAGAAAGTTACATACTCAAAACTCTAATCAGTCCACCTGGATTTATGAAATCCCTTGTTATCGGAGCGGTGTGAAAACTGGACTAGAGATAAAGAAAATGGTATTTTTATAGAACGGTCCTTTGAGATGGGGCTGCTCCTCTGTTGTCAATGTAGGCCAAAGTGCCAGTGGGAAGTGCAGTACATGACCTTAGTCAATTAGCAGGGTCTCCTTAATCTCTTGGGATTACTTTGATCTACAATATCAAGTCTAACACCTTAATGAAATTTTACAGATAGTCACAGAAGACATCCATGTAGTGAAAAAAACAATTTCATTTTATACCTAAACTCCTAACACATGCTTAATAAATCCCCAGAAGGGAAATAATAACTATAACCATATTCAACATAAATTTCTCTCTCTTTTTTTTTTTTTTTCACACTGTGTTTATGGCTGAGAAAAACAAGATTATAATAGACAGGACTTTGCTTTTGAAAACTGGGAACAGATCAAGCTGCTGATTCACATTTTTCTTGTGGAAAACATGTTATTTGTTGCTGTTGCATTTTCAGTCTCCTGAAATAAGGGTGGTGGGCCAAATCTTAATTGTATTTTTTTTTTTGTGAATATATTTCTGAAATATTCACAGTTATATGAAATTTCTGATATATTCAGATATATGAAATTTCCATAGCAGAGCTCTGTCCTGATGTGTTTATTTAACCCACATATTTTAAAATTTATGCTCGTTCAAATCTTGTCACTGGTCTGAACAGTTTTGGTGGAGTTAATTGGCCAAGCTGGCCCATTTCTGATACAATTTTTAAGTGACTGGGTGACAAAAAAATTGTGATGTGGGCTGATTTTTATTTTGCTTTTCTCTGCTCCCTCAGACCATTTCACCCACAGGTCTTGCAGAAACACTTTGGTGGGAATTTTATTTCTGGGGGGAAACGCTACAGGATTCCCTGCCCCGAGGTGAAAACACTGCAGGGATTCACACTGTGTTAAGAAGGGAGGGAGCAAAGGATGAGGTTTAATTAGGCCACAGCTTTATTAACTGAATTTATCTTGGAATTATGCAGGGATAATCCACACTGTGGCCGCTTCCCTCCTTGCTGGTGGTGATGTGAGCCACCATCAAACCTGGGTGACCTTTGGGGTGGGTGGTGAATCCCAAAGTTTGACCTTCTCCTTTCTGCTCCTTTTTGCCTCTTCCAGCCTCCTTGGTCATGGGGGTCCCTCTCTGCTGTCCTCCAGCATCTCCTCAGAGCATCCTCCAGCCTGTCGTGGGGAGAAAGTCCTACCTTTGCTTTCATCTCCAGCTTTCTTGCAAGATCCCAGTATCCAACTGGGAATTACATGATCATTTTGGATACCTGGGGGCAGAAGGGCAGAGAAGAAACCACTCCATGTGCTATCAGGCCGTTTGGCTGTGATTTAGAGAGGCACTCAGCAGTGCTGTGGTGGCAGTGGAGGTGGTGGCAGCTCTTCTTTCCCTTTCCAGTGCCAACCCACTCAGGAATGTTATTGGACAGATGGGGTTCCTATACTCTCTGCAATCATGCAGGGGCAGTGGGTCCATTAAAGCCAACTGGATGGCTCCCCTGAGGAAAAAAAGCAGATGAGGTCATTTCTGCTTCAGTCACTACTTGAAAAGGGCAGCATTTTCTTCTCTGCTGGTGGTGCTCATGGGGCAATCCCTCTGCACTTCACCAAAATCACTTTATTTCTTGGGATCTCTTGACCTGCAGTCCTGAGGCAAAACACAGGCTGGATTTCAAGGGGAATTTTGGCCGAGTGAGGGCTCCAGCATTCACCAAGGCAGCTCAGGAACACATGGAATCATGGAATGACAGCATGGCTTGGGTTGGAAGAGACCTTAAAGATCACCCAGTTCAACACCCTGCCATGGGCAGGGAACCTTCCAGTATCCCAAGTTGCTGCAAGCCCCATCCAACCAGGCCTTGAATCACACCGTGTTTCTCCTGATGCTCCATGTACAGAACGTCTCTATCCCTAATTAGATACGATTAGAGGAGCCAGAGATGTTCAAGAGCCCTCTTTTATAAATTGTGGTATTTTATAAATTGCTTTTTGCAGTCAAATTAAGGTTTATTGCTGAGTGTCTTGTGGCTTAAGCTGACTCTGATTTGCAGAGTTTTCCCCATTATTTTTGCTTGTTGTGCTCCTATATACATATAGCAAAACTAAATCAGCTCTCCCCACAGGCCCAACCAAGGAGCTTTCCTGTGTGCAGAATTCAATGGACAATCCCCAGAACGTGTTCTGGGGTTTAATGCATTCAGTAACTGTAAAAACCTCTTAAAATTGAACAAGGTTATAAAACTTGGCTCTGTACCGATTCCCCTAATTAACATATGACAGATCCATGCAGTCATTCCGCTGTGCTCTCCTCCAGCAACTGCTAAACAGAACTATAAAACAGCTTNTTTTTTTCACACTGTGTTTATGGCTGAGAAAAACAAGATTATAATAGACAGGACTTTGCTTTTGAAAACTGGGAACAGATCAAGCTGCTGATTCACTTTTTTCTTGTGGAAAACATGTTATTTGTTGCTGTTGCATTTTCAGTCTCCTGAAATAAGGGTGGTGGGCCAAATCTTAATTGTATTTTTTTTTGTGAATATTTTTCTGAAATATTCACAGTTATATGAAATTTCTGATATATTCAGAAATATGAAATTTCCATAGCAGAGCTCTGTCCTGATGTGTTTATTTAACCCACATATTTTAAAATTTATGCTCGTTCAAATCTTGTCACTGGTCTGAACAGTTTTGGTGGAGTTAATTGGCCAAGCTGGCCCATTTCTGATACAATTTTTAAGTGACTGGGTGACAAAAAAATTGTGATGTGGGCTGATTTTTTTTTGCTTTTCTCTGCTTCCTCAGACCATTTCACCCACAGGTCTTGCAGAAACACTTTGGTGGGAATTTTATTTCTGGGGGGAAATGCTACAGGATTCCCTGCCCCGAGGTGAAAACACTGCAGGGATTCACACTGTGTTAAGAAGGGAGGGAGGAAAGGATGAGGTTTAATTAGGCCACAGCTTTATTAACTGAATTTATCTTGGAATTATGCAGGGATAATCCACACTGTGGCCGCTTCCCTCCTTGCTGGTGGTGATGTGAGCCACCATCAAACCTGGGTGACCTTTGGGGTGGGTGGTGAATCCCAAAGTTTGACCTTCTCCTTTCTGCTCCTTTTTGCCTCTTTCAGCCTCCTTGGTCATGAGGGTCCCTCTCTGCTGTCCTCCAGCATCTCCTCAGAGCATCCTCCAGCCTGTCGTGGGGAGAAAGTCCTACCTTTGCTTTCATCTCCAGCTTTCTTGCAAGATCCCAGTATCCAACTGGGAATTACATGATCATTTTGGATACCTGGGGGCAGAAGGGCAGAGAAGAAACCACTCCATGTGCTATCAGGCCGTTTGGCTGTGATTTAGAGAGGCACTCAGCAGTGCTGTGGTGGCAGTGGAGGTTGTAGCAGCTCTTCTTTACCCTTTCCAGTGCCAACCCACTCAGGAATGTTATTGGACAGATGGGGTTCCTATACTCTCTGCAGTCATGCAGGGGCAGTGGGTCCATTGAAGCCAACTGGATGGCTCCCGAGAGGAAAAAAAGCAGATGAGGTCATTTCTGCTTCAGCCACTACTTGAAAAGGGCAGCATTTTCTTCTCTGCTGGTGGTGCTCATGGGGCAATCCCTCTGCACTTCACCAAAATCACTTTATTTCTTGGGATCTCTTGACCTGCAGTCCTGAGGCAAAACACAGGCTGGATTTCAAGGGGAATTTTGGCTGAGTGAGGGCTCCAGCATTCACCAAGGCAGCTCAGGAACACATGGAATCATGGAATGACAGCATGGCTTGGGTTGGAAGAGACCTTAAAGATCACCCAGTTCAACACCCTGCCATGGGCAGGGAACCTTCCACTATCCCAGGTTGCTGCAAGCCCCATCCAACCAGGTCTTGAATCACACCGTGTTTCTCCTGATGCTCCATGTACAGAACATCTCTATCCCTAATTAGATACGATTAGAGGAGCCAGAGATGTTCAAGAGCCCTCTTTTATAAATTGTGGTATTTTATAAATTGCTTTTTGCAGTCAAATTAAGGTTTATTGCTGAGTGTCTTGTGGCTCAAGCTGACTGTTTTGCAGAGTTTTCCCCATTATTTTTGCTTGTTGTGCTCCTATGGCCATATAGCAAAACTAAATCAGCTCTCCCCACAGGCCCAACCAGGGAGCTTTCCTGTGTGCAGAATTCAATGGACAATCCCCAGAACGTGTTCTGGGGTTTAATGCATTCAGTAACTGTAAAAACCTCTTAAAATTGAACAAGGTTATAAAACTTGGCTCTGTACCGATTCCCCTAATTAACATATGACAGATCCATGCAGTCATTCCGCTGTGCTCTCCTCCAGCAACTGCT
>NW_020955343.1:1332612-1380150 GCF_003031625.1 Empidonax traillii | reverse complement strand
CTCTCCCCACAGGCCCAACCAAGGAGCTTTCCTGTGTGCAGAATTCAATGGACAATCCCCAGAACGTGTTCTGGGGTTTAATGCATTCAGTAACTGTAAAAACCTCTTAAAATTGAACAAGGTTATAAAACTTGGCTCTGTACCGATTCCCCTAATTAACATATGACAGATCCATGCAGTCATTCCGCTGTGCTCTCCTCCAGCAACTGCTAAACAGAACTATAAAACAGCTTCCACGAGGTAGTGCAGGCACCAGCTTTGTCTTCACACACATCTGTTGCATTTTTTAAAGGAAAAAATAAAGTTTTAATTTTTAAAATCTCAGTTTTAATAATGCATGGAAAAGTGGAGCAGTTCTGCTTTATTTCCATCCAGGTCTTATCTCACGTCTCTTTCAGTGCTGCCAAATGGTCCCAAAGTATTTTCTCTCTCCTATATCACTCCAACTGCAGCAGCGTGCTCCCGGTGACCAAGGTGAGCTGTGCCAAATCCTGGCACCAACCATAGAATCACAGACTAGTTTGGGTTGGAAGGGGCCTTAAACCCATCCAGTTCCACCCCATGCCGTGGGCAGGGACACCTTCCACTATCCCAGGTTGCTCCAAGCCCCGTCCAACCTGGCCTTGGGCACTTCCAGGGATGGGGCAACCCGTTCCCTTTCACCAGAGGGTTGTATCTCCCTTTAAATATTTGAACTGCTGGGCAAAAACTCACAAAACCAGACATTTAATGTCAATAGAAGCTCCTCAAACATCAAAATCATGGAATTCACTCACATACTGAAGTTCTCAGTGACTTGGAATGGCAAACACAATTCTCATTTGGCTCCTAAGCAAACAAACCTTTCATTAACCATCATACAATACTTGGTTTCAGTTAATGACCTTTTTTGAAATATGTTAAGTAAAGAATTTTTCACAAATATTCACAGGTCTTTCTAAATGAATTAATTTCTTAACCTTTTTTGGTCTTCATTTTCCACAGATAACCCTGAAGGAAACCTTTGAGAGAAAATCTCATCAGAATATGGATTTGAAATGGGCATTCAAGAGTGTGTCAAAAAGTAAATAGTGAATACATCAGTAATAATTTTACTTACAATGACAATTATTTTTAGCTAATTTAGCTATTAGAGTTTGAAAACGTGAATTGTTTCACCAGTCTGTGGGGTAATTTTAATCAGTTGCTTCATAAACCTCTCTTACTAATATTATTTGCCTCCTGTTTCTGGGGTTCAGATGAGATTTCACCAACATAAAGACTGAGAAGGTTCTTCCTCTGCATTTTCACACTGAAGGGAGAAGGGAGAGAGAGGAAGGAAATAACACCATCCCCATTTTACTGAGTGTTTTAAAGATGAATTCTGGCAAAAAAAGAAAAAAATCACCCCAGATTTTTGAACCCCTGTTCATTGTTTTAACCTTAAGATTACACTTCAGAATGGATTTTGCTGATATATATAAAAAATAAGAATATGGTTTTCCCCCTTCCCAGAGCTCTGCTGGAGCATCATTTCCTCTTCCAAGGTGCGCAAGGCAGTGATGGGACCCAGATGGGAGATGGCAAAACTCTCCTTAATGACCATGGATCTTTTCCTGCTCGGATCCTAATGGGACCAGACAGCAAAGATCCTTATCTTACCCTGGGAAGCCTGACAGCACAGCATTTCTCTTGATATCAGGGTGATTTTGCTATGGACTCCAAAAATTCCTCAGATTCATCTGGTGTTTGCTTGTGCCTCCTGTGCCCCTACAGCTGGGACAAGTGAGTCCCCTATGCATTTTTAATTTAAAACTGTCTCCTAGAACAATAAGAAAGCTTTCAAATCTAAATATGTGAAATCTCTGCATATAGGATTAAAAAATCTATATTCATTGTGGAGTTAAAAAAAAAAAAAAAAGAGAAAAGATTACAAAAGACCAAAAGCTCTGGGGTTCAAGCTAATTTTTCTTCTTTTCCGTGGGGAAAACCACTGGTAAATGTTAAGAAACACCCTTCAAGAACCTTTAATTTGTTTTTCACTCTCCAAGATATAGATTTTCTTCTTCCCATTTAAGTAAAAAAAAAAATAAAAAAAATTTCCTGTGGGTTTTTAAAGCCATTTGAGAATATATATATATATATATATTTGTGTATTATTCCATGCTTTCTAGTATGGCTTTGATTATGCTGTCAGAGCAAACTGAACAGAATTTGACTTGTAGCCAGATCCACTAAGTTCCCTTATCTTCTCCAGAGGTTTTTCCTGTAGATCACACAAATCAACTGCAGGATCAGGTCCTTGCTCCAAAATCTTGTTTTCCTTGTGGTCAGTGGCAAAATCACCATTAACCCAGCACGGATCAGGAGGTTGCCATGAATATTCAATCTTTTGAACTGACTGGGAAGGGGATTAGCCTGGTTTATTTTTGTTGTAGCCTGTGATGTCGCAGTTCTAGGACTGGTTTTGCTGTTGAACTGTCACAGAATTCAAACAGATACAAGTGGATCCAGCCCCGTTTGCCAGCAACATGCAGGGAAAAGTATTAGAATTAGAGCTGAATTTTGGTGTGGTCCTGGATTAATCAAGGTCTGAATATGCTTTTACAGCTGCACGCACATACATTTATAATGTCTATAAATAATATAAATATGCATGTGATTGTATGTGTGTGTATAAGCAACTGTAATGAGGAATTTTATCAATAATACCAAAGATTTAAGTAAAATTATAATGCTTTGCCTTTACTAAAGTGATAATTTTGTATTCAGCAAGTAAATTGTTAATATAAATCAATTGAATATATGTTCAGAAAGGCAAGTCTTATAGTTTCCATTTTACAGATAGGAAAACTGAGTCAAATCAACAGAAGAAGCTGCTGACAGTGGGTCACTGCCAACTTTAGAGACAAGAAATTTCACTGTCAGTGGTGAAACGGGTTTTGCTTCTGCACCCGTGAATCTCTGCTCAGTGCTGGTGTTTTAAAGAACTGTCCTACAATTGGTTGTGTTTTGTATTCAGTCAGAAATTGCCATTTTTGTAGAATTCAGCTGCAAAGTTTCAATGTGTGATTTCAGAGAGGTTATGGTGGGCTTAAATAATATCAGTATTTGCCCTCTTGCCACTAAGTTATGGATAGTGACGTGTGGACAGGCCTGTTGAACCCTACAAATTGCCATCACCTCTCTGGAAGAAAGGAGGAAGAATTTTTTCACAGAAAGAGTGATTAGATATTGGAAGGGGCTGCCCATGGAGGTGATGGAGTCCCAATCCCTGGAGGTGGCCAAGGAGGGACAGGACGTGGCACTCAGTGCTCTGGGCTGGGTGACAAGGTGGGGATCAGGAACAGCCTGATGGGTTGGGAGTGCTTTTCCAACCCAAATGATTCCCTCATTCTGTGATTCCATAATTAAGATCCTTATTAAAAGAACCTCCTATCTCATTTATCAAAGCAGGTTCAAGGCACACCACAGTAGCCAATGACCCTCAATCTTAATTTCATAACATTACTTAATACAGTTTCTGTTACACGATGTGCAATTTCTTTTTAGCTCTGCATGTCTTAAACACATGTGAAATGAAAATAAAATATTATTCACATTAAATGAGGTGCTTTTCTTTCAATTTACATACCACTGGTGGAGTCTTGGCCTCCACATTAATGAGTTCCACTTGGATATTTGGATGTTGCCTTTGACTTGGCTTTGTTCTCCAGAACTTCTCCACACAAGTGTTTGCAGGTGTGTGAGAAAATAAGCTTTGCATTTAATGAGTCGTACACTGCAGTTATTATTCTCATCTGTCCGTGGCTATATCTGGAAAGACATTCATCCCATGAATGCTGGTGTGGCTGGGGTGTTGAGTGGGAATTGGACTGGGTGACGCTGGTGCTGCTCATGGGACCAGCAGAAGGTCTGGTGGTCGCTTTGAGGAGCAGTGTGGGGCATAACTGGGATCTGAGCAGGACAAAAGGCTTGTTTTGGCATCGTATCTGATTTCTTGTGTTGGCTGGAAGCTCTCTAGGAAGGCAAGACATACTTTAATTTGCAGAAGTATAACCTTACAGTTAATATCCCTGACTGTTAACGTCACACATTGTCAAGAGCAGCTAAAAACACCAAAAAAATGCAAAATACAGAAGTGTTTTGTGAGAGTTCGCTTGGTGAGTCCAAAAACCATGTTATAAACCCTGAGCTTGAGGGGACAAAGCCGGGCCTGGATATATATTTCCATTTTTTTTTTTTTTAATACATTTTTTAGATAGTCGGAATTTGAGTGGGAAAAACCATTTATCTGAATGTTCATTATAGTTTTCATAGAGATTTTTTTGGAAGGGCTTTAAAAGCACATCTAAACCAAGAAAATAAACCTCAACCAGCAGCTTGGTTTTCATGCCTGAAATTATGCCACCAGTGAAGCCAGTGGCAAAACTGTGGATGTCAAGATCTGTAGGGTTTGACCTCTGGGCTTTGGAGCTGAGTTGGCAAGAAAGAATAAATAAATCCTGCGAAATGATATATGAACTTCCCAATCTGTGCCTCACTTCTTAGGCAGTTATACGATAAAATACCTTAAAAATCTAGTTCTGCTTTTTCTATCCAGCTAATTTGTAGTCAAGACAGCTTAGTCCATATTCTTGAACATGCTGAATAAGCTGAGAAGTAGAAAACTATCAGCAGTGTGTATTTTAAGGACTTGGACTAAAACCCTTTCAATGTAAAAATGCATTGGATCAAACCCTAATAATGTGATCAGTTAGAAACCAGATTTCTTCAAATCTGGCCTTACTTTGCTTTTTGCATGCTTCTCAAGTAATGCTAAAATTTTCCCTTTCAGGAGGTGTTTCAGAACTGGTAATTTGTCTTTATGAACAAAAATAACCTGATAAAAAAAATATTTTCTTGCTCTCTGTACCTGCAGAAACATTAAGAAGTTTTGTTTAATTTAAACTGGAGGCAGAATATAGAAAAATTTAGGCTAAATTGGCTAGGTTGAAAACAATTCAGGGACTGACAAGGGGTGATAATCCCCCAAACCACTGCAAACCTCCTGCCCTATAAATAGTGTTGCTAAAATCGATCCTTACCCCCCAGAGCAGTTTGTGGGAACCATTTTCCCAAGCAGCCGTTTCATCTGCTTGTTTACCCGGAGCCTCCCTGGATGCAAGTGTTGTTGTGGAAGGTTGGCTCCCAGCGCTCTTCCCACATTCAATTCCCTGCTGGCAGGTATTAGAAACTCTCCTGTCCTCACTCCTCTCTCAAATGTTCTGTATTCTGGTCAGAGGAGCTGCCAGGCGAGAGCCTGACCTCGTCCCTCCAGTCTCCTGGAGTTGTCTGTTAACAGGGCAACGAGGGACCAAACTCAACCTGTCGTGGGGGCTCATTTTGCCATCACTAGGTTGCACCAGAATTCCCAAGAAAGTCACCGTGGGAGAAGCTGAGCTCCTGTGGCCGCGTGTGGCTCCTTCGCTCTTACTTGGTGTGCTCGATAACAAAACGAGGGGAAAAGTTTGTATCCAGTTTGGAAGAGTAATTGGTTATGGGAAAAGGAAACAAATGCTGATGTTGGGTTAACCCAAAAATTGTTGCAGAGGGAAAAGTGCCGAAAGCTGCATCCCCTGGATGTTGGAGGGCTCTCAGAATTATCACAGAATCACGGAATGGTTTGGGTTGGAAGGGATCTTAAAGATCATCTCATTCCAACCGCCTGCCATGGGCAGGGATGCCTTCCACTAGACATGGGGATGGGGTCACACCTTTCCATCTCTAAAATGTGACCTTTGTGGCAGAAGAACTCAGGGGATCTGCCCAGGGCTCCATCCGGTTGCTTACATGGAATTTTGTCTGGGTCCTGCCCCTACAAAGCCAAACCCGGCCCAAGGCATGCAGGAAGGAAGGAAGGAAGGAAGGAAGAAAAGGAAGAAAGGCCACTGTAGAAGGAAACAAGCAGGTTTATTCCAAAAGGAAGGCTCGTGCCATTTCCTCTCACAAGCTCTAGATGTTTCATGTGTCCTGCCAGAAGTACATATGTTCCTAGGACATATTCACTGGAAGGCAGGTGCCTGGCACATGTGCTTGTGGGTTGTTCTTGTTTTACAGCTGCATATTTATGTTTGAAATCCAGGGATATATTTCCTTCCCTCTATCCCTATTCGATTTATAACACAGCCAGTAAGAAGGACAGGGAAGAAAATACAGTAATATGACATATTTATTTTTATTTGGTTTATGTGTTTGTGATACTGCAATGTTTTATGTACTTTTCTCGATCTGTGTTCTATTTTTCCCAGTGTTTCACAGTATGTTTGGAAAATCATAGATCTTCCTGGAGTTTGAAAATTACTTTTCCTCTTCTCTTTTTGAGGTGTATTCTGCTTGCTATAACACTTCTACCTTCTGTGTTACTGGTGCCTTTTCCCACCTTCCTATGAGATGATTTTATATATTATATATATTTATATATATTATATATTATGTTTATTTACATATATTATATATATTTAAGTATTATATTTATATTTCCTATTGTTTTTCCTTAATGCACTTGGCACTACCAGACTTTAGATTTTGTCTGTATTCCATGCTTATCCCGTATCTTCTTCTTGTCCTTTTGCATGTTATTTTTCCCTGATATTTTTATACTTTTGCTGCTGTTCTTGTAAAGAACTGGACAGGTCACCCATCAACTTCCAACTGCAGGAGAGGAGGTTTTCCAGAGGCAAGGTGTAGAAGAGCAGCTGAAAAACCTGCCAGTCCTGGGACTTCTGAGTGCTGGAGACCTTCCAGGCAGAAGAAACTCTGGGTCTGTACCAGGGACTCAAGTTCAAGAGTGGGAATTGCTGCCTTCAAGGAAACAGAACAGCCTTTAAATGTGCTGCAGCCTTCAGCAATGCAAGACGTGAGCAGGTGATGGAATCCTGGGATGGTTTGGGTTGGAAAGGACCTTAAAGCTCATCTCATTCCACCCCCTGCCATGGGCAGGGACACCTTCCACTAGCCCAGGGTGCTCCAAGCCCCGTCCAACCTGGCCTTGGACACTTCCAGGGATGGAGCAGCCACAGCTTCTCTTGGCACCCTGTGCCAGGGCCTCATCACCCTCACAGCCAACAATTCCTTCCAAATATTGCATCTCACCCTGCCCTCTGGCACTGGGAAGCCATTCCCCCTTGTCCTGTCATTCCATGCCCCTGCTCAATAGGAGATCTTTTACCCTGGGAAGATTTCTGGGGCAGTTATTTTGAGTAATTTAGACAGGCAATTCTGCAAAATCTTTGCTGCTCACAGGGTCAGACTTGATGATCACTCTGAACAAACCACACCAAGTGCACCTTTCTGAGACGCTGAGCCAGAATTTAAATGGGAGAATGAAAATGGAGTTCTTTTGGCAGCCAACCTGCTCCCATTAAACGACTTGGGATGGCTCTGGAGGCACATTGTAGCGGACTTGCTCCAAGGCCGGTGAGGTTGCCAGGACCGACATTCCCAACATTCCCCAATAGTTGCCCAGTTTCACCTCCAGCCCAACCAGCTGACAAAGCCCCTGGGCTGGGGCAGCGTGGCAGCCCTGCTGCGCGACAACCAGAGGAGATTTCTTGGCATTTGTTTTTTTATTCATCTTTTTTATTCGGTTGGCCCCCGTTTTTTTCCCCCAGAAGCAAAACTGGCCCCCAGACAAACCCGTCACAGGGTACATTACAAAGCCAGGAACATTAAAAGGAGTGAAAGGAAAGCCAAATTGCCTTCAGAAATCAAGATTGCTTGGTTTTGTTTTGTCTTTTTTTTTTTTTTTTTGCCATGGGAAGGCAGAGCTCTCTGTACTGCAAGTGATTCTTGGTTTAGGGACAAACAGATTGCCAGAAACAGGGTTGTGGGCAGAAAATTTTATTGTATTTTTGTATTTTTGAACAGCTCTAATTGTAAAAGCTGCATCCCTGGAAGGTGGAGAAAGGCTTCCAAAGTTCACTGACTTCCCAGCCCTGACAGGGATTCTCCTGATAATGGCACAGCAGGTCCACAGTGGCAAAGCCTAATTGACAAAGATCAAAATCTAATTTGGAGAACACCAGGAGCCAGGGGGGTCATGCTCCAAATAGTGCTTGAGCCACAACCAGCCCTGTTTGTCATTTCACGGGGAAAATGCAAAAAAGATCATTTCAGGTCCCCAAATGAGGGAGATGCCAATAATATTGAAAAGCAGAGGCAGGAAGGAGTCTTGCTCCTGAGGGTGCAATTACTGGGGCTGTGATGTGAAATGCTAAAAAAATATTAAGCAGATTTGAATGTTGTGACAAAGGGTGGCCCTGCACTGGGCAGGAATAGGGGAGGGAGATCCTCGGGGCACCCAGATGAAAACTAATACAGCCATGGTTATTAGCAGAGCAGTTCATGCCAGTGTCTATTTTGTGCATCACTGGGAGGAGAATTTCCTTACCTGGAATATAGGTCACTTTTCCTCATAAGAAACAAGCATCCCATTGTTATTATTATCTGTTAATTCCTTTAAAGGAACTACTCTGCTCCGTGGCTTGAAATTAAAACAAAACATCTGCTAAGGGTCTTTTTAGGATGTTTTTTCCCTGTTTTCTGGGGTCCCAGGGCATGGACAGGATGTTGAAGTAGTTGTGTCATGTGCCCTGGATCCCCTCTGACTCCACCAAACCAGATTAGGATGACAGAGGAAAGGTTGATATTCACAGAGAATTCCTGAGGTCTCTTTATATGTATTTCAAAGGTTTTCCCAAACAAAAATAAAAAAAAAAAAGGTCTAAATAAGCTAACAGGAAATCCTGTAGGATTCCTTTTTATATCCAGTGTCACTTGCTGGCAAGATAAAGAAATTTTAGATGAATTTTGCAACCCTCCTTACAATTTCTAAGGGGTAAATGCTGCATTTGACTTGTCCATCGACTCTCTTGCAGCTTGTGTGGGATTTTACTCATTCCTCCCTTCTGCCTGTGAGTTGCATTTCACTTTCCCATTTATGATTTGCAAATCACAGCAGAAGATAAATAATTTCAGTACCTTCCTCTGCGCTGGATCTGAATTCATCGAAGAGGCACAGCTCAGTGAGGGCACCAAGCAACTCCTGGCCTGTGAGGCTGTGATAGTGCTTGTAAAATGTATAGTAAGGAGCTTTTCTAAAAGAGATTTTAATGATAAAAAGGAGAATTATTCCATAATGGACAGCCAGGAGGGTGCTTGGAGGAAAATTGGGACTGACCTACGAGGTAACCTGGGGTTAGGGGTGGTGATGCGTTTGTTTTTAAGCTTATGGAAGGTTTTAGGGAAATTTCCAAAGCTCCTAAGTGACTTAAGAGCATGAGGTCCATTGACTCAGCTTTTCAAACACAGACATGAATTCAAAGCAGAAATCTCAGTGATTTGTCCTCCAGAGCAACTCAGGTGCTCTAGAAAACACAATCCCGTTCTGTCCCCTCCCAGAAAAAAATAAATACGAATAATATAAATTAAAGCCAAGAGGTTCATGCACCTACTTTGGCAGCACAGAACTGTTTAGAGGAGGAATGAAAGGATGGCAATGAAATGATTCCTTCCCCTGGCTGGCACTGCCAGTTTTGGTGATGCTTCAGTTTCACAGTGATTTGGCAAATCTCTTGTAAAGGGTCCAACAACACTTCAGTGAAGCCTTTGGAGGACAACAATCTGTGCAGCACATTAATTTGGCACGTTCAGCAGCCCAGGTCTAGCACAGAGGAAGCATAAAGACTTATACTGACTGTTCCTGGTCAGAGGTTAAAGCCCTTGACAGGCAGGGATGAAAAGACGGCAACTCATCCATCTGTGCTCTATCCCATCCAAGGGATGGTGTTTCCTCGTGCTGTCCAACCCCAACAGCAAAAAAAAAAGAAGGAAAAGCAGAGGTTTAGCTCTGCCTTTTCATGATCTCTGCATTTTTTTTTTCCCTACTGGTTTCTCATGAACTGCAGGGTGATGGTCTATAGCACAAAGAGAGGTGGGAGGTGGATTCTCAGTGTGACCAACTGCTTGTCGTGGTTGTCAGGGTACCTGTGAGATATAAAGATCCTTTTCACCACAAAAAAAATGAATGATTTTTTATATTCTCAGAGGCGAAATCAAACCAATCCCATTAATTTCAATTAAAATGTTACCTGTCTCAAGCTATCTCTTTTTTTTCTTTTTTTTTTTTTCTTTCCTCACCCTCAAAGACTGTTTAGGGATGGGAAAAATGAAATATTAATGCATTCTATAAATAATATGTGTGAGGTCTGTGGGGACACAGAACCCCCACATCATTAGTTAAATTGATCTTCCTCTTAGATTTTGCAGGAAACTGGGGGGTTGTATGGCTGAGTCTTCAGGAAAAGTGGCCAAACCTGGGTCTGAACTGCAGTGTAGAAGGGTCTGGAGGTTCTCCTGCTGTTCTCCCCCTTATTCCTGGTTGTTTCACATGCTGTCCAATGTTGGAATTTTCAGGAGAGGCTCAGGAGTCTGCACAGTAATGCAGTGAATTTTGGTGTGAAGTTTCCATGCATAAGGAATTGCAGGATTGTGACCTTTGTAAGAAACATTAAACACAGTTTGTTTCCATTGCAGATCATTCCCTGCATATCACGATTAGAAGGTGCTTTCTGTAGTTCACAGAATCATAGAATGGTTTGGGTTGGAAGGGACCCTGAAGATCACCCAGTTCCAACCCCCTACCATGGGGTTTGTTCTCCAAACACAAATTTTGTGGCATTCTTAGAGGCATTTTAAACACCTGTGAACAAAGCAGGAGCTTCACCTGCTGCAGCTCCCTCTTGAAAATAAAACACAGTGTGGTTCCTTCCTCCTTCCCGTGAATGCAGCTGCTAAACCCAGCAATCTTTTCCCCTTTTGCATTATTTTTTGGTGTATAATAACATGAAGTCACTGCATGAGCAACCAGCAATGTTTATTAATAGAGATCTCCAATTTTGGAGCCTTTGGTAAATTGAGAACATACTGAGAAAGAATCTTATCGCTCGAATCGTAGGAAATCCAAGTTGTCTGGTTTTCATCAAATTAAAATTAGTTTCATGGGAATATGAGGAGGTTTTTATAATTAGATAATGGAAATTTGCCTCGGTTATCTCCCACTTACTTGGATGGAACATAAATAACAAGGATGTCACATCATGCCAGTATTTACTCATCTAACTCAGCACAAATCCTGGGTCAAGTAAAAAAGATTTGAAAACAGTTCAGTGCTTGTTGCTTAGAGACCATTTTTAACCACTGGAAGGATACCGCTCAAATCCACAGCTGCAGAGTGAAAAACCTGGAAATTGGGAATTTTTGGAAGGGACCTTGAAGATCATGTCATTCCACCCCCCCTGTCATGGGCAGGGACACCTTCTACCAGACCAGGTTGCTCCAAGCCCTCAGGCAAAACATTCCCAAGAGTTATCCAACAGGTGATTAAGAATGGTGTTCCCATTCCATAGCTCGTAGAGAGATGGGATGGGGTATTATCTGGACAATTAAATCAGTCAGGAATCTGTAACCTCTGCTTTTGAATTTTTTTCTATTTTAACCATCATTTAATCTCTGCTTTCTCCTCCCTCCACACCTGTATTGAATGTTTAGGGGAAAATCCCTGAGGTTTGGAGCCCATCCCATGGCTGGGAGGTTCCAGTGATGCCTCAGCACAATGGTGGCAATGAAGAGAAAGTACAACATCACATCCCCTCCAGACAACTGTGATATCACATCCCAACTAGCACAACCATTTTCCTCCTCAAGCATTAAAAAGTGCATTTTCCAGTCATCCCATTTCTCCCTTAAATTGATTTAAATCAATTAAAGTCAAATGTCGAGCTAAAAGTGGTAAAAGTGAGTTTGCACACGATCCCATCAGGCATTAACCTTCAGATGATGTTTGTGTGGCTGTTTCTTTCCAAGTGCACCGGATTCATTGCCTGAAAACTTGGAATTATCCCGATAGTATCCACACAACTGCCACAGGAAGGCTTTCCTCCTCCAGAAGGGCTGGAACTCATAGGGAATCAAACTAATCCATTCAGCTCTTTGAGTACATGAGGAAAATTCTGCACCAGTGACTGAAGAGACACTAAAATTAGGTAAATCAGGGAAAAAGAGCATTTTAGGCATCATAATTTTCGGAGGAGCTTGAAAGTAAAAAATAAACCCAGATTTTAGGTAGAATTCAACACCCATCTCCTCACAGTGGTGAGACTGAAGAGCTTCCTCACGGGTTTGGCATGGGGGGAGCTGTAATTCCCTTTTTATCCATATATGGACTGTCATGCTTTTATATATTAATGGCTGATAGGTTTTGTCTTCCTTTAGGAAATGCAATTCCTGCAAACACATCACCCTTTGGTGCTTCCTCTGCACTTGGAGAATGCAGGAGCACATGGATGAGCATTTCTGCACTGGCAAAAATAAGGGTAGAGACTCATCTCCTGTTTTTGAAGCCCAAAGTTGATACATTCTATATACTTCTATTTCTCTCCCCTCCAGGTTTTATTTATATATTTTTTTCTTTATTTGTAATTTTTATCTATTTAATCTTATTTACTTAATTAATTTAATTTCTATGTTTATTTCTTTATTTTTATTTACCTTTTAACTTCATTTATTTATTTTTATTTATTTCTCTTTGCCCTAATATCCCCAATCGTCATCTTCTAAGGAATGACAATTACCTGTTTCATAATTTGGATGAAGTTCTGAGTCACTGGGAAATTCAGTTCTGTCAGATTTGAATTCTGCTCAATTTTACCCCAGAATAGCTCTGTAGTTGTATAAATATTTTCCCTACAGACTACATCTTGGATTTATGTTGAAGGTTGTATCACTCCCTCTCTTGCAGACACCACTGGGGTGGGACACAGTATGGAGGACGTTGCTTGTTGCTTTCTAGGGGCTGGTCACCAAAACATTTGGAAAAGAGCCATGTCAAAGAGGAATATTTATTAAAAAAAGAATGATATAAGCAATAAAAATCTCATTATTCAAGAAGTAACGAAGCACAGGACGAAATTGCAGTGTGAGCTTCCAAAAAATATGTTAAAAAAAAAAATAAATTTCACCTGATGTACATTTCCTCTGGAATTTTATTACGGAAACTAGAAATTCTTACAGGCAAGCTGTTGGGAATACTATTATCCCATCCAATATGCCAGGCCAAGATGTTACCATACTATAAAAACCTACGAAACAAATGAAAAAGATCAAGATTTTAGGCTGATGTAAAGTCGAATGTCAGGAAAATATTATGGCTTTAGAAGAAATGGAAGACTTTTCCACAGCTGCTGCTCTCAGGAGTTTTCCACGGGCTGTGCAGCTGATGCAGAGGTGAAATTCGCAGTTCCTAAATATCTGAGGATACATTTGGTAGATCCTGGACATGCTGTGAGAACCTCTTTTGCCCACCAGACTTTTTGGCTGGGCTATTTACACAGGTGGCTTAGACATGGCTTTGGATCTGCTGAACTCACGTGTGCTGTTCCCTCCTGGAATGAATATTTTGGGTGCCACCTCCCTCCATTGCTGATGCTCCCTGGGGTATCAGGTTTTGTTCCCAGCGTAGGGCAAAAATGTCCTTTAGAACCACCAGGTCAGTGTTTTGGTGCCAACACAGATCTGATGTGCCCTCAGTGGAGAGTCAGGACCTGCTCATTACCCTGATTGATTGGGATTTTGAAGTAAAATCTGCCTTAATTAAAGGTAACAAGCCCTTAAATAGAGGAAAACACACCTGACTGTGGAGGTGATGGAGCTGAAATGTTTTCAGGGAGGTTTCTGATTGCAAGAGGTATGTGTTAAAATAGTTACTGTTACTCATCCTCTTTTAATTAGTTCACAGGTAAAACAGAGCATTTCAGTGTAAAAGAGTGTGTGTTTTTCACCAAAACTAACCCTTTGGTTGTGGCCTTAGAAAATAAGGGACGATGTCAATGTTGACTTTTTGCTTCCTTGGGGATCAAAGGGGTCTCCTGTGCTTGTGTGCTGGATTTCAAGCCCACTTGGTGTAAATATTTTATTTATTTTTCCACCTTGAAGCTATTTTAAATGCTCTGTAACACATTAAGTGGGAAAAATTTGGTTAAAATTCTGATGTCTCCTCCTTTTTGTCATGTTTACAATTAAGAAACAAGAAAGCTAAGTTGATTTAAACACAGTTTAAAAACTGTTTCAGTTAGTTTTGCTGGCAAGTCTGAAAGTTACTCTTTTATGTGCTCATGAAGAAAATCTGAAATAGATCTTTGGCTGGAGAGAGGGATAAATTTCACCAAGGAAGGTGACCAGGGGCAACCAGCGTGGTTTGTGTACATTCCTATAGGGAAATGTCTTTCCAGAACTTACCTGGTCCTTTTGTTTTTTTATCCAAAGCTTGGCTTGTTTCATGTGCTGGTGGTGGATGGAAAATTTACCTTGGAAAAGAATAATGGGAAGTTTGTGATGGCTCACACGCCCAGTCTGATTAAGAATGTTGAATTTTCCTTGCTTGGTTGGTGAAGAGGGAAACAAAATCACAAATTATCCAACACCTAAAGGAGAGATGTGTATTATTTAGTTATTCTCTGCATCATTCCAGAGATACAGAGAGACAACTTTAGGAAAATCAACTCATAAGAAAAAGGAAATAACATATATCAAAAGATTTGATGTGTCACCTCTGAGCTCCTCCTATTTCTGATGTACAATTCCAGAGTGAGGAACACAGGGAAAGGTGCTGGAATTAGACACTATTTGAACAGACCTAATCGCCAATAAGTAATTGTGTTTTAATTAAAATATGTCGTGTCATTCTGAGGTTCCTCTATTACACGAGTATGAAAATGTATGACTTCATAATGCAGTAATAATTAGAATTACACTTTCCCAACTCTTAAATTAAAATGCTTGGCAATTAACTGCCTGGTAAATCTCACTTTTCCATTGGTGTTTCTTTTTTATTTTCTTCCTGGCCTAATTGCTGATTGCACGTTCCTCAACTGCTGGCAGTTTTCTGTTGTGTCTGTCAGATAGAACTTGCTCCAAGTATTGCTTTATTTTTGCATACAAGTCAAAGATGTTGCATTCAACACTTACTAAATGGGGAGGTCATGAAGTCCTAAATCCTCAAACATGTATGCATAAGATGAGGGTGGACAGGGACTTAATGTCTTGGCCAGAGGTGAGTCTCTGTAGGGATATGTAAGCTGGACACAGTTCTGGAGTTGCTGGCTACAATGTTTGTACCTTTTAGCCAAATTTAATGATGGATGTTTCCTGATTTTTTTTTTTTACTATGATTTAGTGAATTCAGAAATTAAATCTCCCTAATGTTCACAGCTTAGAACAGTTGAACTCCCTGGTTTAGAGGACAGAATCACAGAATAATTTAGGTTGGAAAAGCCCTCTAAGATCATCGAGTCCAACCATCCCCCAGCACTGCCAAGGCCATCACTAACCTGTGTCCTCAAGTGCCATATTCACACAGCTTTTAAACCCCTCCAGGGATAAGGACTCCACCCCTGCCCTGGGCAGCTGTGCCAGGGCTGGACAACCCTTTCCATAAAAAAAATTTCACAAATATCCAACATGAGCCTCCCCTGGTGCAACTTGAGGCCGTTTCCCCTTGTCCTGTCCCTTGTTCCCTGGGAGCAGAGCCTGACCCTTACCTGGCTCCCCCCTCCTATCAGGGAGTTGCAGAGCCAGAAGGTCCCCCCTGAGCCTCCTTTTCTCCAAGCTGAGCCCCCCCAGCTCCCTCAGCTGCTCCTGGTGCTCCAGACCCTTCCCCAGCTCTGTTCCCCTCTCTGGATACACTCCAGCCCCTCAATGTCACTCTTGTCATGAATTACTGAGTTGGGCTGGGATAACTCCTTAAAAGAGCAGACTCTAGGAATCAAATGGGAGTTTCCCTTTTCTATTTACTTTGCTGAGTCTGCTGCCCACAGGTGCCAACAGCAGTGGTTCTTGCAGTAATTTTTATTACCTGGAATTTTGCATATGGTGAGATTTTTGGGGTGTCCTGTGCAAGGCCAGGAGTTGATCATGATCAGCTCTTCAGTGATCCTGATGGGTCCCTTCCAACTCAGCAGATTCTCTGATAAACAGGACTTGACCCAGCATCCTGATTCACACAACTATCACCTCTTATTTAGGCTGAATTTAAACTCCTGACCCACAAGAATGTGTTCAATGCTCAAGGTCACTCCCAGCTGCACTTCCAAGCCTGCATCAGTTACTAGAAGTATTTAAGGACATCCATTAGGGCTATTTATATGTTTTAAATTGTGGTACTCAGTATAAGGGGGAAACTTGGAGAGAGGCTTTTTGTCATAGAATTATAGAATCACAGACTGGTTTGGGTTGGAAGGGACCTTAAAGATTGTCTCATTCCAACCCTCTGCCATCAGCAGGGACACCTTCCACTAGACCAGGTTGCTCCAAGCCCCACCCAGCTTGGTCTTGGATGAGTCCTTTAGTGCTCTTAGACTAATGCTGGTGTTCAGAAGGCACTGTGTGGCTGAACAATTAGCAAATGAGTGGTGGGATAACACAGCTCTGGCTGTGCACTCTGAGTGGCTCTGTGTGACAGCTCTGTGCAATGCAGCTTCTTGGGGACACACAGGTCCTTCCAGTGTGCTCCCTGGGGTTCAGATCATGCTTTTAAAGCCTTCTCACAAATGCCTTTCTCTCTGCCTAACAACGAGGAGATCAACACAAATGCACCAGAAAGAGGTAAAAGCTGCAAAAGGCGTTTCCAGAAATACACTTCCATCTGCATTTTGCATGGGGGCATCAGGCTGGCTCAGCCTAAATGGAACTGAAAACAAAAGGCACTTGCTGGAAATGTTTTCTGTGTTTGCTGCTGAGGAGCGGGGAAAGAGGGTTGGAAAGGATTCAAGGTAAACCACAAGGCGACGTGGCGGGTAAAGATCACACAGGACCCCACAAATGAGTTGAGACAACTGCAGTTTGGGAGACAACAAACTCCATGACACAACCTAAGCATGATCTTAATTTTACAGGGAAGAACAGGATCTTGAGAGCAGTCGTTTCCTTAAACATTTATCAGACTCCTTCCCTGCAGATGTAACATTTCCCAGGTTTGTTCCCCTGCATTTCACATCTCGGTGCTCATGGCGTGAACTTTAAGGGACTGATTCTTTAGTGGCTGACTGGAGGTGAGCCAAAGGCAATGACTTCCAGGTGTCTCCCCTGACATCCCCCCAGCCCATCCCACCACCAGTGAGTGCCTGCACTGGGAAGGGGCTGGCAGAGCTCGCTCTGAGCACTCTTGTCACCAGGGTCTTGCAAGTTCATATCATCTTAGGGCTTTTCAAGCTGATAAAGGTGAGATTACAGGGGAAAAAAATTGGAAAAGACATTTAAATTCTGTCATTGGTGTCGTCATCCCTGCTCTGCTCACTGCTGTGTACCATGGAAATTGCCTGAAGAATTAATGGAGGTGATTTTTCTGCCTATTGATTATTTCAGGTTAGTTGTGCTCCTCGATCCCAACTAGTGGTCACTGCTTGTGCCTTTGCTCCCTCAAACTGCACAGCAACTTCCCAGCCCCAGATTGGATGATTTAACCCTCGTGATTTGTGCCAGGTGATGCTGAGGAATGTCCCTCCAGCTGGGATTTGGAAAGTTGGCAATTAGAGACATGATTTCAGCTTCTTGCTGATGCTGCTCCTGCAGTCAGTGGGGAGAAGGGAAGAAGCAGCTTTAGGCAGAGGTTTCTCCTTCCAGTGGTGCTGTGGCTCCCTCTGGAGAGATCCCTCTCCCCACCAACAGGGAAAGCCCCAAGACAAGTAGTAGAGCACAAACCTTGTATACAGAAGAAGAAACCAGGGGATGTAAATGACTAATTCCTGAGAATTTTTTACCGAGAAACCATCCCTGGCCTTATATTTTTATTATCATATTTTAAAATGTGAATATGTGCAGACTGCAAACAAACCCAAGTTTGTTTTTTTAAAACTAAGTGGAAAAGCTGCCAACAATAATTTATATAAAAAAATAGTTCAGTTTAATAACAAAAAATGAGGTTGTGGGGTTTTTTTGTGTTTGTTTATCTAAATTTTTTTAAGCTTTGCCTTTTATTTCTGTATGTTGTCACTGGAACACATCTGTAAGAATTTTTGCAGCTACGGGGACCAGTGATTTTCTTGCTTATCTGAGGAAGGCTCTGATTCTCATTTAATCACTGCTTGTGAAAGCTGAGGCTTGAAGAAAATCTCCAGCCCCAGCCAGGCTCACTGTAACATCAGGAAAATTGGCAACTATTAAAATATTTGCAAATATTTTTTCTTGCCAGTTTTTTCCCTCAGTTCTGCTCTCAGCCATCAGCAGGGGACCTTTTGAGGGATAACTGCTCCCTACATGGAATCTTCCTGAGCCCAGTTCAGAGCTGGTGAATGCAAACACAACCGCACTGGCTTCACAATTAAAAAAATCCCCAAAAAACAGTCAACCCCCCCACTGTTTTGTTTTTGTGTTGTTCAAGCTTTTTATTTACCTTATTTACCCCTTATTTATGCTTTTTTTTTTTTTTTGGGGGGGGGGGGGAAGAGGGTCTGATTCTGCCCAGGGAAGGAGAGGAGTGACACCAGGGCAGACCAAGGGTTTCCTTCATCATGGATAAAGGAAAACACAGAGATTACTTATTGCTTTCCTGGGGAGGCTGCAATTAATTTTTGCATTATTTTGAGCTTTGAGTCAAGGATTTAAAATCCTTTTGGATGCCTCCAGAAGCTGTTTGCTGATGGCCTTCCCTTTACCCCACGTTCTGTTGCCCTCCTCTGAGGACTTTCCGTCAGCTGAGCTGTAGATGGAATTTTCCAAAATATACAGGGAAAATAATCAGTTGAAATGGTCAAATCGAAGCAGAATTGTTCTTGGGAAGCATCAGCATCAAGGTTGGTGTGTGTTATGGCAGCTAATCCATGCAAAGGTTTGCTGAGAAGAATAAGGGTGTGCAATCAGCAGTTACAGGGTGGTGACAAGAACCTCCTCTTTCCCAAAATGTTTTGGCAGAGCCAGCAAGGTTTTGGTCAGCACTGCAAGGGAAAAAGTGTGTTTCTCTCCTTTTTCCCCCATCATCACCAAAAGCATAACAAGAAGCAGCAGAGTTTTGAATTTAGATAAACAATGTTGCCTTCTTACTAAATAGCTGTTACAACCTATAAATTAGGCGTGCTGAGCTATGGGAATGCTGATAATCTCATTTTTTGGGAAAGGGAAAGGAAAGCTGACCACAACATGTTGTGGTGACAGGTCAGACTCCTCATAGAATCATGAAATGGTTTGGGTTGGAAAGGACCTTAAAGATCATCTCATTCCACCCCTTGAAATGGGCAGGGACCCCTTGCACTAGCCCAGGTTGCTCCAAGCCCTGTCCAACCTTTTTCTCCTTTATTTTCTGCCTTTCATTTGTTCATTTTATTGATGGGTGTACAGTCACCAATTTGGTATCAGCTGAAGCACTGATTTGATTAGTGTTAATTTGATGTCATTTATCAGTGAATGGTAAAACAGTGGTTGTTCCTATGTACAGGAACTCTATTTAGTGCTCAGAAAACACTGATTATCGAATTGCTTAGAAATCGCAGCTTGTTTTCACATCACAAACTGTTGTTTGTTTTTTTTTTTTTCTGGTGGATGAATGGCTGTGTGTGGATGAGATGGAGCTGCAAGTGGGATATTGGCAGGAATGAGGTGGAGACAACAAAGCAAGAGGAGAACTGGTGGCTTTTTAAACAGAGGCAGTTGTTTTGGGCAGTGTTTCCAGACATGTGCTTAAATAAAGGGGGAGATAATGGCTAAGGCAGGATTGTTTGTACATGGTTTTTCTGTATATTTGCCTCTCTCATCCCTTCACATCCATTACATCAGTGTGTGGCTCCCGGGATAAAGGATGCCCCAAAATTAGTGGGTAATTACTGACTTCCAGGAGATACCTTTCCCACCACATGCATTGCTCTCAATTTGGGGGGAAAAAAGCTGTTTTGTTGGTTTTTTTTGCCACTGGATGTAGGTGAGGATGGGGACAAACCCCTCCAAGTGTCCCTGTGCTATAGGGATTTAATCTCTGAGTGAAAAAGGTGATGTCCAGAAAGGATGGGGTTTAAAAGTCACTTTTATGGCTTAATTGTAGAAGTGTTGGTGCAAAACTGAAGGAGGGCTTTCCCTGCTGGACGTGGGGATGAGCTGGAGTGAGGATGGTAACTTGTAAACAAGTGAATTAAATACATTAAAACACAGTTTGGGTTAAAGCAGATGCTGTAAAATGAGGAATCTGGACTTTTTTTAAATGTGTCTCTGTGAAAAGAAACTTAGAGCAGGTCAGAAGATGACTCTCTGAGGGGCCAATTCCACCACAAGGATGCTGAAAACACGTGAGGAGTTGAAGTACATCTTCTCTTCCTGACTTCTTCACCAACCACAGAGATTTTATATTAAAACAACAACAACAACAAAAACAGAGCTAGAATTAGACAGACTAGAAAATGCAAATTCATGGCACAAAAAAAAAGAAAAGAAGAGCATGAAAGAGAAAAACACCCTGATTGCTCGCAAGGGGAGGGATGGCTCAAGGGCTTTCTTTTTTTTTCTTTTTTTTTTTTTTCCTTTTAAATAGAAATATTACTGCAGTTTATTTCTATTCTTTGCTAAGGGAGATAGAGGTTGTCTGATGTCCAGGCCAATGTGGGTTTTATTTTATTGCCTTCATTGTGGGAGACTGGTTTGCCCACCCTGTCTGCTCTGTGGTCTCCTTCAGGCCCAGGTGGGCAATTCTGGTGGCAATGGGGGGAAATGGACACAGGTCTGGAAATGTGACCTGGAAACATCTTTTTTTTCTGCTGGATTTGGGCCATTCCACCTCCCCTTTCTCCTTTCTACTGGTAAAATTGGCCTTGAAAACTATTTTTTGTATTAATTTTTGTCTTAGTTTTCTCTTATAAATATTTTTTTCTCTCCAAGCACCCTTGAAAGATTAAACAGCCTTAGTTATATTTATGTTTTGGGTTTTTTTTGTTGTTGTTTTTGTTTTGGTTGTTTGTGTTTTTTTTCCCTCCAAATGCAACACAATGGACAGGGATTTCATCCATTTGGATAGATCCTCTCTTCCCAGCTTCCTGTTGTAGATTAATCAGGGAGGCCACTTGGCCAAAAAAATGACTACATGCTTTTAGTTACTGCCCCTATGTTGTCTTTGTTACCATAAAGGGCTTCTTGCCACCTTGTTCAGAGGTCAGTGTGAACTGTTCAACTCTTTCATAGGTGAGAAAGACCAAAGAATCATGGAATGGTTTGGGTTGGAAGGGACCTTAAAGATCATCTCATTCCATTCCCTGCCCTCTTCCAGGGATGGGACATCCTTGGTGGAAGATGCCTGAACCATTAGGGTGAAGTCTCTGCCCCAGCTGGGGTTTCACACCCGCCAGCATCTCCCTAAAACCCCACTGGACAGAAATCTTAAAATATTGGGGAAAAGAAAAAAAAATACAATTACTTTGCATTCACTAATTAATAATAATAATAATAATAATATATAATCACTGCCTGGACTACAGGAGCTTTGGCCCTCTGCATGGTGTAATATGTGTGGTTGGTGTCTTTCCATTTTGAGACCTGACAGTGATGATCAGGTTTTTTTAAACACTTAATTGCTTCCTTTTTTTTACTGAAGGAATTTTATAGCCTTGCTTAGGCAGCTAAAATCTCCCAGCACCTGGTATTAATCATAATGATTTAGGTATTAAAAAAAAATCTGTAACTACAGTTTTATATTATTGTATGTAGCTCCTTGCTGTTGGAAGGGCTTAGAAGAAGTTGGACCATCAACACCATAGAAATCTCCATATCAGTAATCAAATATACTCCACATTTGGCCAACTGCTTTGTGCTGGTGCATCTGCCAACACCACCAGTGATGATTTTCTTTCTTTTTTTTTTTTTTTTTCACTAAATAATCAATTACAATATCCTGAGTTGTTGTTATTTTTTTTTTCCCCTTCCACACACTCATTTATTACAACTGGCTCTAGTTAGTGATTTATATTTTTTAATGTCAGCGGGGAGGTTTGAGTGACTTTGATCTGTGCTGGCTTTTTGAGTTCGCCAGTGGTCATCAGTAGCTCCATGCAAGGTGCTGCTCCTGGGTTGGGTCAATCCCAGGTGTTGATCCAGGCTGGGGATAAACTAATGGAGCAGCCGTGGGAGAAGGACTTGGGGGTGTTGGTGGGTGAGAGGCTGGACATGACCCAGCCCAGAAACCTCCTGTGTGTCCTGGGATTATTCCCAGCAGGGGAGGGGGGTTTCTACCCCTCTGCCCCCTCAGGTGTGACCCCACCTGTAGAGCTGCCTCCGGCCCTGGGGGCCAGCACAGGAAGGACCTGGAGCTGCTGGAGCGAGTCCAGAGGAGGCAGCAGGATGATCAGAGGGATGGAGTAGCTCTGCTGTGGGGAAAGGCTGAGAGAGTTGGGATTGATCAGCTTTGGGGTGACTAACTGAGGTCTTCCAGCACCTAAAGGGGCTTCAAGAGAGCTGGAGAGGGACTTTCGACCTGGAAGGTTTAAACTGTCAGAGGGCAGGGTTAGATGGGATACTGGGGAGAAATCCTTCCCTAGAACAGGGTGCCCAGAGAAGCTGTGGCTGCCCCATCCCTGGAAATGTCCAAGGCCAGGTTGGAAGGGGCTTGGAGCAACCTGGGCTAGTGGAAGGTGTCCCTGCCCATGGCAGGGGGTGGCACTGGATGAGCTTTAAGATCCCTTTCAACCCAGGTCATTCTGTGATTCTATGAACTGCATGGGCCTGCTCTCCATCAGGGGCGTCAGTAACAGCAGATGACCCTGTGTATGAAAATGAGAATTTACAGAATAAGCAGATATATAAAACTTTGCAATTTTCTGTCACAGTCAAAATGGTCTCTCTTGGTGCCCTGGATGTTGGTAATGTGAAATGACCATCTTTGCAGGATTGCAGTTCACAGGAATGATGGATGAGCCACACAAGGACCATCCTGACTTGTATGTCCCAGCTTGAGTTTGTAGCTGGCAAGTGGTAAAAACCAGGAGGGAAACACTGTTTTGGTGGAAGTTGAACAAATTCAGTCAAGAACTGCTGAAAGACAGGGAACAGAGAGGGCAGTGATGCTTCATTACCTAGGTTAATTTTAGAAAATATCTACGCTTTAGCAAGAAGAGAATGTAATAAATGCATTTAATATTTTTAAAGAACATTCTGAGTGTTTCAGATATGTCTGTGATGTGCCAATTCTACCTGAAGGATTAGGGCTGGTAGTTATAATTATACCTTGAGTATCTCTTCAGTGTGTCCATAATGTTGATTTAAAGACCTGAATTAGGAAAGCCTGAGCAGGGTTTTAGCCTGAACCTCTGCAGTGCCCTGTGTGTCCTGGCTTGCCTTGTGTCTGTGCCACAAGGAGCTGTTAAACCCAGGGAGAGAGGTGAAGGAGGGAAAATATCAGCACTGGTGGCTTTTAAAAAGGCAGGAGCAGAGCAAAGAGGGCAGGGATGGGAGTGGAGCAGACACACTCATGGGGTTTATGACAGTGGGGTCACAGACCCCTCTTACATGAATATTTTAAATAAAGTCATTTTTTTTCTATGCCATTAGTTAAGAGTACTACTGGAAGTGTGCTTGGGAATAAAAGGAGGGACTTAATCCAGCCTGTTTGTGAGAGAAGGCTTTTCTTGTCAGTTTGTGGGGAATTTACCACACTGGTCTCTGAAAATTCCGTTTCCAAAGTCTACATCCCATTTGCTCCCTTGCAGAGCTGCCTGACTGTCTTCAGCACCCTGAAATACAAATGGAATATTTGCTGTGCTCTCAGAGCTGCTGTTTCGCTTCAACCTGAATGAGATATCTGTTTTTATGAAGTAGATTAACTGGTTGCAGCCCAATTGGACTTGAAAACAGGATTTTTTTTTTTTTTTTCTGGTGTCTGCTAAGTAGGGGGACAATGTGTGGGAACCTGCTGAAAGAATGAGCACTTGCTCATCTCCTTTTGGAGCTGGGTCTAATTTTCAGTGATGCCTCTTTACTCTTTGCTATAAAAGGGGAATTTTAGTATTGTTTTTGCTTCCACTAAGATTCATAAGGGTCTCCATGTATTTGCTTTTTGGAGATATTCACTGAAATGGCACAAAAACTCAGCATTGCCACAGATTTTTTCATCGTAGAAAATAGATAACCCTGCAGGAAATTGTGTTTTAAAGGAGGACAAACTTTAAAAATAAAAAGTCCAAAATGTGCCTTGCTCGAGCTTTTGAAAATCTGTCACAGCCCCTAAATATGTCACGTTTATTTTTATAATGCTATAAATAAAAAAGTTGAGGGAGGAAAATAATCTTCTTGCTGGACTTGGGAGCAAAGCCTCTGCCAGGAAAGGTCTCTGCAAATAGCAGAGGTCAAAACTGCTTGGGATCTGTCCACCACCCATCTGAAAGCAAGGAATACATTTTGATGTGTACATTACATAAAACATGGATATTCCTCCTTGTATTGTAAATCCTGGTGACTCTGAGATGCCGAGCAGATGCCAGAAAAATTTAGGGGGAAAGAAAATCTCTCTGATAACCCCCTTGGTTATTGTTTTTTAATGCCTAATGTGCTTTAAGGTTTACCATTTTAGCCTGGGAATTTTCTTAAAAATGTTTTTGGACCCAAACCCTGCAGTTTATAGCTGGTTTTTCATGAGAAAAGGCTGGTTTTGATACATATTTTCACTTTAGTTAAGAGTTTATGTTGTCCAAAGGTACTTTTTCTAGGTTTCAATTGGAATTTTGGGTTCAAAACAGCTTCCTAGCTTTCTGTTTAATACTGTTGATTTGTAGAGAAATAAATTGCCCTGGTCGAAGAGAAACAAGATACTTTGTCTCCACAAAAGTGACCAGGGTGTGGTCACACATGGGAAGAATACATTTAAATTGGGGAAAAAGATTTGTAGAGAAAAAAGGTGAAAACTTCCCACCTCCAATGCCCTTGTAAATCTGTGCTTTTCATTTTAGATGTTCAGAGCATCACCATCACCGAGAGGGAAAAGGAAAGAGTTTGTTTTGAAATTTGCTTTCCTTTCTGTAAAGAGATTTGCAAGGGATTTTTATTTTCTTGCTTGGCAATGATTTAGGTGAGGCCTGGTTTGGATGCTGACACTGCAGTAGGAGGGACAGAGATGGAATGCTTTGGGAAGGGCAGGGGTGGAAGGAAGTGCTTCCTTTCCAGCCTCTCCAGTGCATTTTCTGTCTTTGCATCTTGAGAGATGAGTTTGGGTTTATGAATCTTCGGGGCCAGCTGGAGATTGGCACAGATTTGTTCTGGGTCTGCCACCTCTGAGCAGCCACTTCTGCTCCGCCCGGGGGAGAAAAAGATGCTGTTTATCCCACAGGGCTCTCCTGGGTTTTATTTCCTTATCCCACAGGGAAATGTAAGAGTTTCTGACCTTTGGAAGAAGGGGCAGAAAACTCAGGAGGACTGAAAGGTGGACCTGCTGGGTTAATGGCTGGACTCAGTCTTGGAGTTCTTATCCAACCCAAATGGTTTGGTGACTCATGAGCCGCTTGATTTTTGAATTAGAGCAACGTTATAGGAACAAGAGGGGATTGATGCTTTCATGAACAGGCTCTGCATTTTAGAGGTGCAAAGCTGAGACCAAACAGGTTTAGTATAAGCAGCTCTCTGCTCTGCTGAGACAGCAGGCTGGCAAGATGTTCCTTAAGCATCCTCTGATCAAAGGTATCTTAAAAAATTTCTCCACTCAGAGCTTGGAAAGTATTTGGTGAGGGTTTAAAGGCAGGGACTGAGGTCACACCATGGGTGGGTCCGTAAGTCCACTCCCAAACTCCACTTTCACCCCCACTGTAGTCCCTCCCACCTGTAATTTTCTTCCAGAATAAATTCCTTTAACTATTTCACCTTCCTCACCACCCCAAACCCAACTGGACCTACTGTGCTTTCATTAGAACAAATGAATTCCTTTCAATGCCTTTTACCCTGGCTAAACCTTCAGCTTTTTCCTTCAGCCTATGAGGAAATTTATTCTCAGTCCAGGTGGGTTCAGTGGCATCAGTGACTGTTTGCTGGGAAGTGTGAGACCCTGGGTGCTTATTCATAAATAAAGAGAGAAGGGGGAGAGGCTGATTGAGCTTCACTGGTCTTGGTTAATGAAGAAAGAGGCACTGAAATCTTCCTTAAAAGGAGTTTTTCTGGGTTCTTTGGTATTTTTAATCTTAAAAACGAGCTTTATTCCACCAAGCCTCATGCCTGTGGGGGCTGGTGGCTCCTGGAGAACATCCTGCACGTGGTTCTCGCTGTGAGTTATCTTGAATTACACAAATGATTTTAAAACATATGTCAATAGGCTTTTAAGTGAGCAGATTCTGTTCTGATTAATTAATCATACAGTTTCTCAACTTCAAATAAACTTTTTAATGACAAGTATTCATTTTTTTAATAATTTTTCTTTTTTGCCTGCTTGTTTTTCTACATCTGCATACTGCTTAGTTTGAGCTTATTAATTATGATAAATAAAAAATAAGGAAAGCGGCAGGTGTGTTCTCTTATGTATTCCACAAAGAATCTTATTCTTTAAATTTTACCAGATTATTTTTTCCCTGCTGTTTCACTCTGCGGGTTTCAAAACATAAGTCTCATGTGAATTAAAGAAAATATTTTTCTTTCTTTCTTTCTTTCTTTTTTTTCTTTCTTTTTTTTTTTTTTTTTTTTTGGCAATTTGAAGGCTGTCATGGTTTGTGGAGAAGAAAACACACTTCTAATATCTCCTTGCTGGTCCATGACTGATTTTACATGGACTCAGGAGTGAATTTTAAATAAGTGAATTACCCCAGATTATTCTGGGTAAGTTACAAAGGGAAATGTAGTTTTTTCCTCCCAATTTCACTTGCAGGGACCGTGTTTGGGGGTGGTTATTTGTATTAGGCAGGATTTATTTTGGAGGAGAACGAGTGAATTATGTGTTTCTCTGTTGGACAAATTTATTTTTGAGTCTGAAGGCTCAGTCTTCTGAGCACTTGAATGTATGAATGCAAAGATGAGACTGTTTTTATTATTATTATTTAATGTATTTATTGACATTTAGGGCAGCTTTCTCATGCTCTCCATGACTCCAGGAGATGGGAAATAAAGTGTGGCTGAGGATTGCAGTGAGGTTGGGGTTTGGGGGTGCAAGAAAGGTCTTTGTTTCTTGTCTCTCACCTCCTGGGAAAGATAAATCCCTGGGTGGAACCTGAGAGAGGGCACCAAAACCCCAACCCAAGACATTAAGCAGCTTCTTCCAGTCTATGAGTTGCTTATCACATCCTGAGGAATGGGAATATTCGCATTTAAGTACATGGGTGGGGGCTCAGCTCTGGCCAGGTCACCTGCATGAAGTTTTCCCTCTCCATCACTTTTATTTCCTCTTTTTTTTTTTTTTTTTTTAATAAATTAAAAATCCACAAACCAAAAATTCCACCCAACCGAGTTAAAAAAGAAAGAGCAGGCACCACCTTTAACTACATCGTGTCTGAAAACTCTCCTCCTTTTTATTATTATTCCCATTTTATTTTTTAATTAAAAGCAAGCTTGGATGCAAGTGACTGGCACGGAAAGCTAAAAAGCAACTTGAAAGTTTTGGAGAATTATTTTTTTGTATGATTCAAATGCGAAGGGAGGATTATAAACAGTTTAAAAGCTTTCCCATTCCAACGTTATCCATCAGAGGCCCCTCTGAATGCCCAGATGAATAAGGGAATGGACAAGGTTCTGGTTCCTTTCAGAAGCTGCCTCGACCTTCTGGGTTTTTTCCTCGGGCATTGATGTTTGGTGCATATGAAAGGATTTCTCCAGGGGTTTTTCCAAGGGTTTTGCGGGAAGTAAAGCAGATTGGGTGAAGTAAGAATACAGACTTAAGTTCTTTCTGTATTTTTGGTGGTAGAGAACTGACTTCTGCATTATCTCACAAACACATAGGAAACATAAAAAGGGGAAATTATGCAGAAAAACATAAATTATGTAGATGCTGGAAAGCCTATGCAAAACATGATATGTGCACATAATAGCATATTTCCCTAGGGTCTAATTGCATCCTTTGGGTACCTTTTGAAGCATCTGAATATTCAGAAGAAAGCAAATTTATTGTAATTTACAAAATATCACAAAAAATAAGGTTGATAAAATGATGGATGTTGTAATGGAAACTCACTCTTCAGTTGTTGTCTCAAAGTTGACCGAAGACTAAAATGTAATAAATTAATGCAGCTGCTGTGTGGGGGATAGAGCTGCTTCCCCCAGCCCATCAGCCCCTTTTGCTTGCAGATGAGGTGCTTTCCCAGATGATTTTTTAGCAGGTCTTCAACCCTTGTGAGGAGAACCGTGGGGCTGCTGTGGTGGGTAATAAGTGGCTTGTACAGCGTTTATTTTCCTTCCAGTAGCTGAGATTTAGTCAGGGTAGAGAAGCTCTGTGACAGCCCCTTGGAGTGGCTCTAAGTGGACACGATGGGGGAGGTCTGGTGTCAGAAGGGCTTGTCAGGATCTCTGGTCTCCCACCGAAACTCCTCCCGAGCCCCACGGAGCAAACTGACAGCTCTTTCTTTGCATCAGGAACCAGGTAATCTGCAGATAATCACAATGCCCCTGGCCCAATTACAGCTGCCCTCAGTGATCCCTTCCCCTTTGGGATGAATATGTAAGCTTTTGGGGAACTTGTGATCGCTCACCAAAATCTAAATATATTCGCCTGCCTTTGAAACGGCTTCGCTGCTTTGAACTCCGGAGTCAGGAGGTAACGGAAAACAATGGGAAATTCTTGCTGAGCCACATCTTAACATCCTTCTGGAGTCAGGAGGTTATTGTGACTCTTCTTCATGAGCTGTTCCCTCATCAAAGGCAGAGTCAAATGCCCCAAAATCCTCTCACTGGGCTCCCCTTCCAAGTCACAAGGATCCTCACGAGCCTCCTGACGCTGCCGCTGGGGAATACAGACTGTTCCCTTTGCAGAGCCTCAGTCAGATCGAGAGTGGAGTAATTATTTGGGATGACTGGTGTCTCTATACAGCTGTTCATGTTTCAGGTCAGACAGATGTAGGCACTTGCTTTGGAGAACAAACCCTCTGGAACAGTGAGCCATCGGTAGGTTTGGGTTTTCACAGTAGATTCTGAAGGAGATTTTTATTTACCATCAGCTTTTGTGACCAGTCTGGTGGTGTCTCTGGACACAAATCCTGAGTAATGTCCCCTTGGTGACCCTGCTTGAGCAGGGGGCCTGGACAACCTCCAGGTGTCCTTCCCAACCTTAACCCTTCCATGATTCTGACTCATTGTTAGGATGAACCAAGAAAACATCAGGTTCTGAACAGGTTTTACTACTCGGACCATGCTCCATCTTGCTCTGTTAAAAATACCTAAACTGAACTTTTTTTGGCCACAAAAACTGAGTTCCCAATTGCAAACAGCATCAGAACGGTTGAGATCCAGTACTTTGTCTTTTGCAGAGCCTGTTTTATGGGAATTTGGCTGTGGAACTTAATGCAGAGAAATTTGGGGCCTCTGTGACAAATAGGAAGCTGTGCTCGATTTAAGCATTAGGATTTTTACCTTTGTCCTACTTCCAAAGACCCACACCCTCTGGAAAGAACAGACAGGGGGCTTTAGCCTTCAGGTGATGGCATGGAAAAAGAATCCCTAGAATCAAGGTCTAAGTCAGGAAGACACCACATAAAATCAGGGAAGCTCTTGATCCATTTCCCAAGTTACTTTTAATCATATTTAAGAAGCTTTTCTCCTCCCCTGGTTACTGAGAAGAGGGGAAGGGCTGTGTCTCTTATTCCTCTGATGTGCCATGCAAGTCTGTTGGTGCTGGGACTGTTTCTGTCTCTGAGGGAGTCCTGGGAATTCTTGGATAGATTCACCATCTCTGTTTGTCTTGCCTTCTCCTGTGTAAGCCAGTGTTGAGTGGGCTGCCTTTGGGCACCTTCCAGGAGTGTTGCCATTAAGGAGTGTGTGGCACTGCTCCGTGGGTGCCATCCTGGTGGCACAGCCTGGTGTAGCCATGTGGGATACAGGGAAAACACCCCCATGCCTTTGTGGTGTCTGTACTACACTATTCCTGCTTTGTCCTGGTTTTCTCTGGCAACCCTGTATTCAGAAATATGTGTCCAGGCTTCCCCACACTTGGAATTTAAATATATAAACGTCCTGCCCAGATCTGCTGTTGGATAGTAATGTATTGTCAGCTGTCCTGCCAGCCTTTTTATCTTCTGATTAGCTTTGAAATCATTGAAGCCGGTGAAGATTCGTTTGTTATCCCAGTTCTCGAAGGACCAGAAACCCAGTGATCATGTGAATGTGCTGTGAGGCAAATACCCATTTGTGAGATGGATGATGATTGCTTGTCGATACCAAGAAAAAGAGCTTTGTCAAACCTGAAGTTGTCTCCTTTCTTAATAAAAAATATTATTTTTATTTTCACGCTCAGAGAAAATTGTAATGCTGCCAGCAGTAGGCAAAGGGAAAAACAACCACCACCCCAAAACCCAAGGTGACTCGGATGTTTGTTTATTTGTCTGCTTTTGAGGTAGGCAAGGTATTATTTATTTTTTTTATTTATTTATTTTTTTTAAGAACAAAAGCTGTCAAGGGAAAGAAAATACTTCTTTTATGATAAGCTCGTGCAGGTTTGCAGGAATTTTCTTTCTTTAATGAGCAGAGATTTAATCTGCTTCATTGCCTGCTTTCTCTAATCATCTCCCTGAGATGTGCTGGCTTCTGTGATTTCGACAGGGGGTTTCAAGACCTGGTGGGATGTGGCTTAATACTGGGCAGATTTTGGGAGGTGAAAACCTTGCTTTGGAACAAATGTTTGGCCACAACATACAGGTGAGAAGGAGCACCCAAGACCACCTATAATTCCTATGTATTTGTTCAGAGGTGTTTTCTTCAGAGCGTCCTGGGGCTGGGTTAATGAATAGTCCAGGTCAGAAATGAGGTGGCTGCAGATATTTCATAGAGTCATGGAATGGTTTCAGTTGGAATGAACTTTATAGACCATCTTTTTTCCACTCCCTGCCATGGGCAGGGACACCTTCCACTAGCCCAGGTTGCTCCAAGCCCCGTCCCTGGCCTTGAACACTTCCAGGGATGGGGCAGCCATAGCTTCTTGGGCCAGCCAGTGCCAGGACCTCCCCACCCTCACAGCCAAGAATTCCTTCCCAATATCCCATCTAGTCCTGCCCTCTGGCAGTTTAAAACCATTCCCCCTTGTTTTGTCGCTCCATCCCTTATCGTAAGTCCCTCTCCAGCTCTCTTGGAGCCCCTTTAGGCCCTGGAAGGGGCTCTCAGGTCTCTCTGGAGCCATCCCTTTTCCAGCTATCCCAAGCTGCCTCCAGAGCAGAGGGGCTTCAGCCCTCAGTGCGTCTCCATGGCCTCCTCTGGACTCACTCCAACAGCTCCATGTTCTTCCTGTGCTGGAACCCCAGAGATGGATGCAGCACTGCAGGAGGGGTCTCCTCAGAGCAGAGTGGAGGAGGAAAGCACTATTTAGTAATTTCTAACAGAAAACCATTTAAATTCCTTAGAGTGAAATTGCCAACTATGGCTGAGACTTGTCATAACACATTTACTGACTGGGTCTTTGCTCAGAGCAGGGGCTTGTTTTGGCTTCCCTGTTTCCCCTTTTACTCCAGGTGCATAATTTGTACAGTTCTTTCCTGCCACCGCTGGAGTTGTTTCCTTAGGTGCTTGGGGGAGCAGAGCTCAGTCCAAATGCTCTCTGAGCTGGAGCCAGGATGCAGGAATCCTGTGCCGAGAGGGATTTGGTCCTCTTGGAGCAAGTGATGCTCTGGGGTTTGATAACTCCCTGCCTTTATGTACCTGAAGGTGACAGTCTCCAGATTAATCTGTGCTGATTCCTCCATTCCAGCCAGCAAAGAAACCCTGAGCTTAGTGTGAAACTGCTGCTGCACCACCACTCTCCTGAAAATCAGTGTTTTCCTGGAGGCCCCTGAGAAATGGGAACCAAGAGAGTGTAACTTTCTAAGTGAGCACATGCCCTTACGTTGTCTCACGGTCTGACTTTGTCTCCCTGCTTGTCCCAGCCCTCCCCTCCCTGTGTTTTTTTCCATGCCATATAAAACAGGAGCCAGGCTCTTTACGACCCAGCAGGAGCTGAGTCTTTCCGCTTGTTTGCTCTGCAAAGACTTAACGTGCTTTTGGCCACTGTGAAATAACTCAGACCAGCAAGGAGGGTCTCTGTGTAGCTGTTGCTCTGCATTTCCCATTCCAAAACTTTAATTGGAGAGTCTTCCTTCTGTAAGTCAAGCAATAGGAGAAGGAACAAAGTTTTGTGATTTCTTTCTTCAAGGGCTTTAAAATTTACGTTCTCACTGAGAACTTGGAATTTAAAATGAAGTCATTTGAGTAACATGGGTTTTGTTTATTTAAGAGGGAAAAAAAACCCTCCTAACTCCTTCTACTCCCACCTTTGACCTTTCCTCCCTGGGAGGGAATAGATAAACAAATGGGAAAACTGGGGGTGTGGGAAGGAGGATAAGGGAGGTATTGGCTTTAAGCAAAACTCTGTCATATAAGTGTCCATCTGTCCATCCATCTGTGAATATACTGCAATTATTAATAATGTAAGTGATGTCATGGGTTCTTGACAGCAGCATAGAGCCCTTGGGACACCTCTGAAGCAAGTCAAAGGAAATACCAGTGGCTGTGCACATAGTTAGGGATCCATTTGGCTCTCTGGGTGTCAGGCATTTGGTGCCAAACCACTCCCTGTGGAAGGGCAAGAGCACACAGGGTCTGCATGAAATCTTCCAGGGAGGTCAGGCTGGTCCCCTCTGTTAACAGGGAACACCGAGTGCCTGGTCTGAAAACATCTGACTTAAAAAGCACATGGTCCCTCTGAACCCTTTCCAAGGCTGCCACCAGCCAAGCAACTCTGGTTTTATAGTTTCACACATCTTCATTTTCGTGGATTTAAGTGGACCAGCAGCATTGTGGAGGATTAACTGGGAGTTAAAAAGGCATTTATGAGGTCCCCCTTCTGCTGGAAGGATACAGAGTGAAATGCTCCTTATGTCTCCAAGGGCTGAGTTTACAGCCTGCCCTTGCACTCCTGGAGCATGTACATGTGCCCTGAGAGAGATGACAGCACCAGATTCCAGCTAAATTGCACATCAGCTCTTCCACTTGCTTTGGACATCCAGCAGCGCTTGGAAGTGAATGTTTGAGAGACAGCAGGGTCCATAATCCAGGGCACTTACAGTAGTTCTCTCAGAAAACAGGGCCCTGGGCTGACTTTTTCTGTGCTGGGAGGATGGGATAGCGCTGGCCTGTCGTGGAGGAGCCACCTCAAGTCCAGGGATCTGCTTTCCCTGTGCATGTTGTGAAGCAGCCAAGTGTGCCCAAGGCAGGTCCTGGGTTCTCTCTGAAGGCTGATCCATCGATGCCCTGGAATCCTGCCTGATCCAGGCAGGTGAGTGCCAGCTGATGGGCACAACTGCTGTGACCCTAAAAAATTTCTGGAGAAACGGCTGAGGAAATGGTTGCTCCTTAAAGCCATTATATAGATCATTTGTTGGTTTTTGTGCTCTGATCTTATTCCAAATGGATCTTACCAATCTGCTGGGAATCTTCAGCTATTATTAAGATGATTTGGATTGAGTTTTTGTGACATCTGCTTGTCTTTACATCTCATCTCTGTGGCGTGGAGAATAAACATCTCACATGTCCCTATAACATGAATTCCAGAAAGCTGTGGAAAAAAAATAAATGCTCTAAAAGCAAGCCAAATGCATTCCTTAGACTTTTTCCCCCCAACATTACTCAATCCATGTTTACTAATTTTCAAGCCTTTGGACATTTTTTCTCTCTCATTCATAACAAACATTTGGGCTCTATGTAAAATTCATTTACCACTGGTAAAGTCGAATGTCTTACTTTAAGGTGGTTTGTTTTTGTTAAGTTTTTAAAGCAAGAACACTTTGCCAGCTCTGGCCTCATGAAAACGTCATGTCTATTCCCATGGGCTGAATGTGGTGTGAGTGGGACGAGAGGGTCAGGGATCCCTTGGTGTGGGTGTGGGTGCCTTTTGGGATCCTTGGCTGATACAGGTTTTTTTGGACTTTGGGATGGAGTAAAGTTTGCTAAGAAGCCTCTGAAACTGGCAAAATCAGATTATGAAACTTGGAGCATTCTTTTGATATGAGAGTAGAGTAGAGACCTGGGTCCTCCGAAGCACCAGGTGCCTGTTTCTGTGGGGTTATTTTTTCCTAACCCAAACCTTTCCTGCCCTATTTTGAGTGGAAAGGGAGAATGTGGAGAGTTACATTCCATTTTTTTGGGCTTGCTTAGCACCTGAAGCTAGGAATCTTCTCACAGCTTTCATGGGGTTTATGTAGCAGAGAAGAAGGAATGGATGGCAAATGCAAGTTCAGCTGCAATCTCTTCAGAAAACAGCCAGGAAAGAGTTTATTTTCACAAATAGTGAAAACAGTTGGGAAGTCCTTGAGAGGTGCAGTTGCAAAGGAAATAGTGACTGGGCCAGAAGACTGGCCATCCTTGAATGCAACAGGATGAGATCAAGAACAGGGGAGCTCAGGTGGACTGTCAGGAGTGACTTGCTGACAGAATGATCTTTTAAGGCTTGTAGTTTCTTAAAGGAGTCTGTAATTTGAGTCATTTAAAGCCAAGACACCCCCCCACCCCCACTCCCGTTTTACCCTGTTTATAAAGCAAGATTAAAATCTGCTGTAAGAATGAGACCTTTCACTTGTGGTCAGATGGTTTTAATGAGCAAATGAGCATTTTTTTTATTTACAAGGTGAAGGAAAAGGATGTAAAATGCAGTCTTGTGATGTTTTCTAGCAAGATATAGATAACCAGTCAAATTAGACAAGCTTTGCATTATTTCTCCCTATGAAAGGTCACTGTCACCTTTGTCCAGTATTGTTTCATGGAAGAGAGGGAATAGGGGTAAGGAAAAAGGGAAAGGGGACAGCATAGAAGAGCAGCAGGGAAATTAAACATGAATCCTATCCTGGATGCATCTACCTGTATGGTAATAACAAGGCACAGCGATTCCAGCTGAATGGATCTGTATCTGCATTCCAAAGCAGCATAACAGGGAAGCTTCTCATCAGTGAAACGTATTACAGGGCCTAGAAAAATCTCTGTTGCATCAGTGCCTATATGCACAAGATTAATGCAAAGGAAAAGCTCCCTCTCCAGCCCCACTACCCACACATCTGCTGACCACCCTCCTCTGGCTTCGTGGCTCCACACGTGGGGAGAGGATGGATATGATTAATCAGGGACTGCAGGAGATGCTGAACATTCGTGGCCCCGTGGAGCCTGGGGTTGCTGCTGTCTGTGGTGAGGACTGAGGGGGGGAAGGTTTCAGTTGCCAGCTAGGAACAGAAGAAAAAGAACCCCACCAAACTGGAAAAAAAAGGGTGTTTCTGTGAAACTCGTAGGACGTAAAAAATCAGTAGCTTTGCAGAGCTCTGCTCCCAGTATTATTCTTTGTGATTAGGCTAATGAGCCCTGACTCTTACAGGTATAGTGTGCTGTGATACCCACAGGGGTTGGGATCTTCATCAGACAATTAGGTCTCTCCCTCTGTGCAGGCATTTTATAATAAATAATCAGTAGTCTTAATATGGTTTTGAAGCTGGTCAGCACAGTCATTAGCCTGCACAGCTCAGAAGTTCAGCTAAATTCACTTACTCAGAGTTGTTTGCAATGTCTTGCCTGGTAATGAGTGTAAATGTTTTATTAAAATAAATGTTTAGATATCCCGAATGCATTTAAGTTTTTTCTTTTTCAAGTGGAAAAAAATAGCCATGACCTGATGCATGAAGATTGTCTTTAATGGGATGCTGGTGCTGTGCTCTGCCATGTGATCTTGGCTCACATCTGGTTGGGTTTGGTACGTGTCATGTCGTTGGTGCCCAGTTTGTGTCCCTTAGCAGGGATGTTGTTCCTTTTTTCATAGATATATGCAAAAAAAAAGTAGACACAAAGAACACCATGGCCTTAACTTACATGAAATAGATGAAATACAAATCCTCCAGGTTTATTTCTGAATCTTTCTCAAGATTTCCATGTGGTTTAGCAGCAGTTTTTGGCCCAGCTGCTCTGCTCTGCCTTGTCCTGGTGATGTACAGGGGAAGGTGGTGTTCCCATAACACACCCTGCCAAGCACAGATGTGCTTGGCCAGGTCTCAGCCCTGCAATATTTCTGATGATTTCTTATTCCCTGCTAAATTCATAGAAAGCTTTTGAAAACTCATCTGTCAAAAGCATCAACACTGCTCAGATAGCTGTTTTAATTTTATTTAATCACTCCTAGCTGTGCATCTCCTTGAATGATTGATGGTGGCCTCTTTACTGCGGAGGGCTTGGGAGAAGGTACAAAAATCAACCTAAATGATAGTGTTGGCCAAACACTCAGACTGTCATGAAACCAGTTCCTGACCCACAGAACTGATTTGCCAAAGATAAATCCCCCTTTAGTTAAAAAAGCCAGAGCAAACAGATGTCTCACATGGTGCCCTGTAAATGAACATCCTGCAGCTCCAGAGCTCACAATAAACGATGAACTCCAAGAGCAGTTTCCAAATATGACGAATGCAGGGTGTTCCCTCCTTCAGGTGTGGCTGAAATCCCACAATTAGATTTGGGATATGGGAAACTTGGGCCCACTGTAGCTAAGAGGGGTCATTGTTCCCTTGTTAGACATAATGTGCAGTGTTCAAACCCTGTAACTTTGGCCATCTGAAATTGGTCTCTGAGTTAAGCATTTTGGCTCCTGGATAGTTGGAAGAGAGGATTAATTTAGGAATGTATCACACACCACTGATTAAAAACAGAGGCTGGGGACATGTGTGGCTGCCCCATCCCTGGAAGTGTCCAAGGCCAGGTTGGACGAGGCTTGGAGCAACCTGGGCTGGCGGAAAGTGTCCCTGCCCATGGCAGGGGGGGGAAGTGGATGGTCTTTAAGATCCCTTCCAACCCAAACCATTCTATGATTCTGATTTCTTTCACAGGTTTTTTGCTGGGAAGGACCATCTTTGTCTTTCTAGGGAGGCTGAACGGAGGGGGAAAATAAAAAGGCAAAACAAGTGGGAAAGAAGTGACGTTTTAGGCCATCAGAGATGGAAAGCAATGATTTGTCACATTGTCTTGCAGCGTGGATGAGTTTGTGCAGTAAGGTGGAGCCTCCTCCATGGAGCAGCTGCTGGTGGGAAGCACCCAGAAGTTAGTTTTGGTTTTCCTCTGCGCTCTTTTGCTCCAGCGTTATTTTCTCTTGTTTCCAGCACCTTTCTGTTTGGCATGTGTGGGCTGTACAGGAATCAGCATTGTGTGGGTAATTCTGAGTGCCTTTCTCGTTGCCCCATTTCCAGGACATCCCAAATATCCTGCCAGGCTTGGAGCTTGGATGAAGGGTGATTTCCTGAAGCTTATTCTGGTTAAAGCTGAGGGGTTTATGGTGATCTGAGAAGCAGAGCAGACAGCAGAGTCTGCTTGCTCCTCCTTTCTGGGGACAGCATCCTTACCCTTGCAGAACCAGAGTGAGTGAGTGGAGCTGGGAGAGAGGATGGGAACAGACTCCAGGATTTCTTTCCTTTCTGGTCACACCTTACATCTAAAAGCACTTGGTAATTGTGGTGCCAGCAAAACTTGACAAACTGACTTGCTTGTTTCGGTAGGGATGCATAGCCAGACTTCTCAGATCCTACTTTCCCCCCTTTCCTGTGTGTTAAAAATCGCTCTAATGTCACATAAGGGATTGGGAAGGAATCTTGGGCTCCATTCATACCGGGATTGTTGCTAGGAAACCTCTCCCTTTGACAATGGATGCTGAGCATGCTTGTGTTTGCCTTTGGCTCTCCGAAGGACAAAAATCACCATGTGGCACTGGGAGGGGAGGGGGGGGGAAGGAAAAAAAAAAACAAACAACCCTGAAAATGACTTTAAAATTTTAAGCTGTGCCAAATGATGCTCTGGATTGCAGAGGCCAGTGCCTGTGGTTTGGTGGGTTTGCTTTGGGAGCAGATGAGCCGCAGTTTGACCCTTCTATGCTTCATGTGCTTTGAAGTCAGGCTGGATTCTCCATGTCCCCTTCTGCTACCTGGGGGCTGCTGTGCCATATGGGAGAGGGCCCTGGAATTCTTGCCTGTAGTTACCATCCAGGGGGGAGCCAGCTCTTGGTATCCATGTGTGAGCACACAGCACAGATTCCCCAGCATTCAAGGAAGCTGCTTGATTTACACAGTTTTATTTGGTGGGAAAGAGGAGGCTTCATGACTGTCTGTCTGTCTCTTTCTTTTCCCTCTGAATTTCAAGGTATTAATTTGAAAAATGTTCCAGATATCCATTGTGTGGGCATATACACATTATGTTTACATTGTGGTTGCTTTTAATAGACTCAAAGAAACAAGAAAATATTTGGAAACTATTTTTCTTTCTTCCTCAGAAGAGTGAAGTCTTATTATCTAAAACCATTCTTCATATTTTTCACACCAATTTGCATCCTTTTTTTTTTTTTAATTTTAATTTTTTTTTCCATCCTGGCTGAAAATCCTGCAGAGTGGAATTTTTTTCAGATGCAGCAGCTGCTGCCAAACACTTTGGATGAGGTGTTGCACATCGTTGTTGACCCCTGGTCAATGCAGAAGGGGGAAATCTGGTCTTATGGCCAGGAGATTACAATTCTACTGTTTAATGCTGCAATTTTGGTTGTGGAATAGAAAAATCTGGCCTCCAGATGGAATACTGGGTGCAAAAAACTTTGACTATGCCCATGTACACGTACCATGGGACTAAAAAGCTGATAAATTGATCATTAGCTTAGAGAAGTAAGGTGTGAAATAAGTTGAAATGAGCTCGAGAAGTTTACTAGTTTTAGTAAAATTCCTAATTCTTGATTTGCAGTTGGCAGGAAAGAAGCCTCACGTAGAATAAAAGGGTCTGTGGGTCTCTTTGAGGGGTTTCGATTTCCATTTCTCACTCTGTGCCATTTACAGTGAGGAATAAAAGGCGCCTGATGGCTCCTGCTTTGTCCTCAGCTGACTCCATTGTGTGAAGGGGACATGGGAGCGAAGGGGGAGCAGCTCCAGCCCCTGGTCCTGCTGCTATTCCTGACCCCGGTGCTGTGTGCATCCAGTGCCAAGGGTTTTCCCAGGACAAAGAAATGGTAATGAAACATGGCAGTGAATCCCGAGCCCTGAAAAGCAGCTCAGATTCCCCCCCAGCCCGGATTCCCCCCCCAGCCCTCTGCCAGAGCCGTGCTGTGCCCTCTGCCTCCTTCCCAGGTCTGAGCTGCCCCAGGCAGGAACCCTTTGTCCCTGCTCCTATTCCCTCCCCTGTAGGCATTACCCATCACACCACCTCCCATCTTCCTGTTAACTCTCTCCTTGGCTTTTCACACCCCTATTTCTGTTTTGAGGAGGATCCTGATGGACCCCCGGGCTTCTCTTAGGTTGCTGCACAGACTTCAGTGGGTCTACTTATGAACATCCCAGGACCTGCTTTTTGCTCCTAGAGCAGAAGTAATAGTAATAATGCAGGTTTCCTTTTCCTGCCATCTGCTTCTAAAAGTCCACCAAAGAAAAGCTGGTAACAAGTCCAGTAAAGAGAAGTTGATTTTCTTTGGTACATTTGTTTCTCCTGGTGGACAGTGAAGACTTTTCTTTCAGCCTTGCTCATGATGCTCACAGAGGTGTCATTTTGAGGGGCCTCTGAACGTGGAAGATTTCCTAAATTCATCACAACTACCACTATTTTCATGCTAAATACGTCTTTTGTTGTTGTGCTACGTGAATTCACAGGCTGTTCCTTTGCCCTTCAGTGTCTACTTTCTGCCTAGTGAGCAGCTACAGGTGTGCATCATCAAACCAGATGAAAAGGTGATTTTTTGAGCAGTGTTATGACAGTTCAATGTCCACAATGTATTTGTCCTGGGATAAGCTAGAGAATCTGCTCACTTTTCAGGCAACTCTTAGAGTTTGTAGAGGTGTTTTGTCAGATCAGCCTTTATATGATCTGCAAAGGAAGGACTCGTGGCAATACTGGGGAGGGGATAAAGTTTAGTTGCTCAAGGTTTTATAGACATAAAAGATGCATAAAATCCAGTTGTCTCTAGTACTCCATACATTAGATTGGGAGCATTATAGGTGATGCATTTGAAGAAGTTGGATCCTGACCTCCATTTCCCCACTGGAACTTGCCCACGGGTATTTCCACTTTTAGGAATATACTGAACCTGTCTTTAGGTTCAATATATTGAGTTTCCTGGCATCTACTTTCAAGGTTTAGGTAGACTTGACTTTTATTTAATTAATATTTTAAGCCTGCACCTCTGCCTTGATGAGGAAATGATCCTTTCCAAATGGTTACTTTTATTTGAAATTGCATCTGAACAAAGGGCTGAGAGCAGATTTATCTCTTCTGTTTCCAAAGCTTTTTGTAGCTTTCCATCAACTTCGGAATAGAGGATCTATCCATGAAATTTAATTCATCAAACTCCTCTGCCTATGGAAGCAGCTCTGATGCCCTGACTGCCCTTTCAGAGCATTTTCTACTGAAACCAGGGAGATATTTACTTACATTTTAGCAACTCTTTGAAAATGGTCATTATCAGGATGTATCATCGTGGCTGAAGTATCCTGAGTTTAATCTGCCTGTTGAAATTTCCTTCATGTAACAACACAGTATGTGCCCTGTAAATAACATAGTGCAGCTCAGGAAATGAAAGATGTTTTGAATAAATAAATAATGGCTTGCTGACTACTGAGGCTCCTGGCTTTGGTAATGTACTGGGGAAGAGAAAGCAAATAGAAATCTCCTTCTGGGCATTTCCAAACATCAAAATGCCCTCTGTGTTTTGTTGTGGTTAAACGTACAACTCCATCAGAAGCCTTGAGACCCCTGTTTGGGTGGCCTTGCAAATGAATTTCAGATATTGCAGTAATTGTAGTTACTGCAAGGAAACAGAAGTTTTTGTTGGAGGTAGGGGATTTTTTTTTTAATGAAACATTCTGGCAATGCAAAGGATGTGTCTAAACCTTGCGGTGTCTGGTTGTTTAATGATAACTGGGAGCATCAGAGGGATGTGAGTATTTGGAGGCTCTGAGGATGACTTTTGGCAAATGTTATCTTACCTTCTGCTTGATTTTTAAATGCTGTGATGTGCAATGACCACATCGTGCTGTGTTGAGCTACGGGACGGTGAACCTGGTCCAGGATTTAACACAAATTGCTGGGTATTCCATGCTGTTTGAGGGCCCAGGAAACCATGAAGTCCTCAGGAGCAGGTGAGAAGAGGTGGTAGGTTGAGATCATTGGCCATCCATGTAAAATCATCTCTGATTCCATAGTTAACCTGAGCTTTAGCAGAAAAGTTGCATTTGTGGAAGGAAAAGACTGGAAATAGTGAATCCTGTTGGTTTTGGGATGGTATTTAGTTTAGCTTGATGTGGCCAGCTTGGGTGGAGCTCAGCATTACACATGAAGAAATATAACACCTCCCACTGAGGCCGAACACGGAGACACGACCGGTTTGCAAATCCTGCTGCTGAATCATTTTCACAAACTCGGGCTTAGGTAAAAGACAGAAATCTATCAAATGTTGTACAGATTAACTTATCACCCAGTTAAATGGGCTGTCAGTCTGGGCTGCCTGTGCTTGGCAGGGTGAATTCAAATGCATGCAAATTTCCCTGGTGGCTGACGAGCGACGACGGTGGAGCTGTCAACTGATGACATGTGAAAATACATTAACATTGGTTAAAATATATTTGAAAGGGATAGCTCATATTTTGATAACATTTTCACAGGCAAATGATTTGTATGAGATCTGAAACACTGACCACATAATTTATGCCAGGAGGAAGGATTTTTTTTTTTTTTTTTTTAATAGCAACTCTTCAGAAATGTTTTGTGCTCAAAGGAAGCCCCCAAACAATTAACAGTTACCACACAAACCGGTTCCAGTCCCATGTGCCACCATTGTACGGAATCACTGTTCCGGTAGCCTCACTTGTCACTTCCACTTGATCTTCCCAAAAGTGATTAGAAACTTCAAAAGAACCAATTACACAGGCCATTGTGTTATAGACCTGGCACTGGCTTTTAAACCTTGCTCTCCTCCCTTCATTTGGACTCTCCACCTTTAATTTCTCCCATTTGCAAGAGGGATTTCTCCACTTAACGGGAACATCAGGAGACAGAAGCACTGAAAGCTCCACAGTACTTGGCTTTGCCCCAGTTGTTCTTTCAGGGCTTAGTGACTTCTTAACCACCCCCTCCATTAACTCCCTGGGGAGCCACGTGGTTCGTGATGGTCACTTCATGTGTTTCCAGTTACACCAGTGACCATTTTAATAAGTGGCCTTGAAAGGTAGAAGAAAGACGCAGCTCACTGCAGGAAAAGGTCGTGGGATGTGAACAAGTGTTGACTGAGCTGTGTGATAAGAAAAACATCTGAAGCATGTGATTCAAGATTCATCCTTTAGTCTCGAATCTTCAGGGGTGAAAGGGGAGAACTTAGCACAGTCTAAAAACAGCAGATCTCACAGTTCAGCAGTCAACCATGGCGTCTGATACACGAAAAAAATTACTTATGCTGTCAGCTTCCATTATTTACATGATCTTTCTGTGGTTGAGTCGTGGCTGTGGATGTGCAATTCAGCTAGAAAAATTGCATATTTACACAGATGGGTGCTGGCATGTGACCAGGGCTTGAGCAAAATGCATGGGTAGAGGTAGAAATCAAATACAGAGTGGTGAGTTGGGTTTTGAGGGGTTTGGTAACAAGATGCAAGTGTTTACAGATGCTCATAGGTATGAAGGGCTCTCTTGGAAATGGTGATTCTTAGGAAAAGGGGGGACACTGGGAACAGCTATGGGTGTTTGCTCTCCCTGGCTTCCTGGGGTGTCTGTACACCCTGTTTTAGATGATGCTTCAGGGCATCTCTACCTCTTGTTTTATTTGGAAACTCATGGCAAGGACAAACACGACGTAAGTCTGAATTAGATTAAAAAAATCCTTTCTGCAGAATAATGGAAGTTGAATGTTAGGGTGTAAATGTAGTGCCTGGAATGTCGAGAAGAGACCTGGTGGTGCTCACGCACAGAAGTATCTTATGATGAGGGAGAGAATGAGGTCAGGACAGAGGTCTTTTCCTTTCTCATTCCCTTCTTCCTCTTTGCTGCTTTGGATTGTGCTTTGGAATAAACTATTCCCACCATAGCCTGAATTACAATATACCTAATTCAGTGGGGATTTATCAGTAAACTCATTTTCTTCTGTGCATTATAACAGTGTGTTGGTGGGTTCTGGGCATAACTTTTTGCCTTAGAACCCCCTCAGATTGCAAACCTGGGGATGAGATGAAATCCCTAACCTTTCCAGTGACCATATGACACTCCCATAAATCCCTCCCTCCATTTCTGGGATTCGCCTTTTGAACACCCCCATCTCTCCGTGCAGATGGGCTGTAAAACACTTCAGCAATGTGCTGACTCTGTTCCTGCTGAGAAGTTTGCAAGGAGGGAGTCCTCTGGCACTGGCAACCTGAACCAAGAGCAAATGCAGGTGATGGGAAATCTCACCAGGTTTCAAAGTGGACAGGAGTTTCTATTACGATAAAGCTTGGATTTTTACCAGGATTATCTTGATATTGAGGAGTGAGGTGAAGGTTTTGTCATTATGCAGTGAGGTGACATCTTCTTGACTGAACCTTCAATTTAAGTAGAAATCTCTGACCTGTTTTTGATCTATAAAGTTCAAACACTGGCTACGTGTCAGGAGTGTGGACCTCAGCGCTGCAGGGCACAGGTAATGGAGTAAAGAGGGATGAATGGAGGGAAAGAGGGAACAGGAGGAGAGGGCCATGCCATCAGAGAGACCGTCAAGAAGGGCAACAGGTCCTCTGTTGACATTAGTGGCCTGTGGTTAACTTGGAACAACATGTATTTCACATTAAAACATTATAAAATATTTGTAGGTGTGTTTGTGTCTCTCTTTAGGGTGTGACTCTCCTTCCCCTAAGGAGAGGAAGTGTCCTCGTGGGTTGCCAGGTATTTAACACGTGGAAATCAGGTACATAAAATCCATTTAACTTGTTAGTGAATCAATTGCTTTTCCCTTGGCGGCGGTGTGATGCGCAAACCCTTTCCCTCCAAATTGTTCTCCCTGCAGTTATCCACAATTTCCCTCTGGTTAAGCTCCATCCAGGGTTATAAACTGGGGAGGGAAACAAAACAAAACAAACAAACAAACAAAAAGGCAGCATAGAGACTCTTGCCCACGTGGCAATAAGAAAAAGAAGAATAAAAGCCACATAGTTTTTATACTGTTAAGGAAAAAACGAGCTCAGTTTCCCAGAGAATTAATTCAGGGGCTATTCGTGCTTTGAGGAGAAAACCCCTCCACTCACCAATTCATGGTCACTTTTAACCCTTCAGAAGCTTCTGATCACAGCTGCACTAATGAGAAAGAGTTAACTGCAGCACAAGCTACGAAAAAGGAAATGAATAGAAAAAAACTCAACGCCTCAACTTTAAGTGCCGCAGCTCTCACTGTCAGCACATCCCTCCCTCACCGGGGCAGCCTTGCCAGGAGCAGTATATAAGCAAGGAGGGCAGTGACAGCAAGGCTGTGATATAAAGAGGGCCCCCGCCTCCCTCTGCATATTCCTGCTAATTGCTTTTCCCGTTACAAGGCCGGTCCCACCCCTCGGTGTGTAAATTACGCCTGTTTTATGCAGCCGCGATTGTCAGGTCATTGTGCTACTTTGCTTTATCACTCCTGTCCACTCGCAGCTGTTCCTGGCTCTGTGATGCTCCCTGTGCCTCCCGTTTTCCTCTTGGTTTGTGCTGCTCCCAGGTGCCTGGGAATCGCTGCTGCAGGGGGGAACGGCCACTTTTCCTCGGTGGAAAACCTGGCTTCTTGAAATAAATCTGTCTCCAAAGCACGTTCCACATTCCCGTGCTTTTTTTGATGTGTCCGTCCCCTTCCAGGGAGGAGGAACTCTCACCAGCACAGGCAGAGGAGAGGCGGCATCGCTCTGCCACGGGGCTCTGTGTGATGAATACTTCGTAGGGATCAGACTTTCAGCACCCAAAGGTATCTCTTGGGAAAGATAAGATGTTTCAGGTCGTGTTCACAGAATCCCAGAATAGTTTGGGTTGGAAGGGACCTCTGGAGATCCCCCAGTCCAATCCTCCTGCCAAGGCAGGGACACCCGGAATGGGTGATTCATCCAGGGGGGTTGGAATGTCTCCGGAGAGGGAGATTCCATGACTCTCAGACCTACTGTGAAAATTCCATCACTTGGTCTCTTCTTTTATTTAAAGAGATTCCTGGACTCCAACTTTTTCAGGATCAGCCCATGCTCTCTCATTTGTGGAAAGGTCTCACTGAAGTCTCGCAACTTTAAAGACTAGTTGTGTTTTTTGCTGAATAGGCCCAGGTGATCTCAGGGCTTGGCCCAGCAAAGCCCAGATGCTGTCTGGGACATCTCAAACAAACCACTCAACTTTGCTAAACTCTTTGCCCAGGTATGAAAGTTTTGTTGTATTTGACTTTTTTTCCCCTTTCTTTTTCCCCCTTGTTTTTTTCTTTAAGATGATTATAGATAATAAAGTAGGATGCAAAAGCCTTCATTAAAAATGCATTTTGTAAAATTGAAACTTAAGTGTCAGGTTTTTCTAGCAGTCTGTCAAATACTTGACAATTAAAATAGCTGGTTTTAAAAATTTAATGAGACACAATAAGGACTAAATGCACAAGAAGCTTGCTCATTCTTAGCATAAAATAGAAACATAACAAGTCCATTATATTTCCTTACAAAAATGTCCCATTTGTAAGATATGCTATAATCTATTTTTAATTAAATTAGTATATGCAATTTATTACCTGAACTATATTTATTAATATTTAATATTTAATTTTGAATTAATTACCCAAGTGAAAGAGTACTCAGCTGGGCTAGAGAGACTCACAAAACAGCGAGTGTCCTGCAGCAGCTGAAGGTAAACCTGGGGTGTGCAGCTGCCCTGAGCTTTATGGGAATCATGGCAAAAAAAAAAATGCAGTGCAGAAGTCTTGGGTGCAGTAACCCAAAGTCATGGAAGTGTAGAATCCCTCAGGAGATGAATGCCTGGTGTTCATGTAGTCATAAAGTTGGGAAGTATTTCCCCTGCATCACACAGAATCACATAATGGACCAGGTTGGAAGAGAAGGCTGGAAGTCACCAACCTAACCTTGGACACTTCCAGGGATCCAGGGGCAGCCACAGCTTCTCCGGGCAACCTGTGCCAGGGCCTCCCCACCGTCACAGCCAAGAATTCCTTCCCAGTATCCCATCCTAACCTACTCTCTGTCAGCAGGAAGCCATTCCCCTTGTTCTGTCACCAAAAATCACCCCACTGGTTACATTTAGGTCATGTTTTTAAGGTGTTCTTCACCATTAGGACAGCTAGAGATTAGCAGTTGTGTTATTGTTTGTGAGTGCCTGGAGACCCCAAATTAGAGCACCCTCTGCTGAAGGCCCCAGCTCTGCCCTTGTGTTTCATGGCACACCACCAGCTTTCTTGCCCCTATTTTCTCTTTCTTTACTTGGGCAGTCTTCTAACACAAGGGGCTTCTGGGCTGGAGCACTTAAGGGCAAATCTCTTGAAGCACCTCTTATTTTGTCTCTCAGCTTGGCACTTCTGGGTTTCAGCAGCTCCCTCTTTGTGAACGTGCCTAAATAGACATCTTGCTTTCAGCCATATATAAGTCGACAGGCTCTGCACCAATGGGGAGATGTGGAAATACAACGGAATACTTTCTAATTTACCAGGATAATTTGCAGAGACTGCTAGTCCTCTGTTGGTTTAAGCCAAAATTCAATGTGGGTTGTTGTTTTTTTCTTTTCTTCATCAGGAATAGAACTTCACATTAATTACACTGGGCTTATCCAAAGGTGTGTGTAAATTCCATATGATTAGTTGAGAAAGGCACCTTCCTGGGGAGGAAAAAGGCCAATCCACAGTGACAGAGCTCAGACAGTTGCAATATTTTGATCAGCATGGGTGTGCTACCCATTAGTACAAACTAAAATAAAAACCTTTGGAACAGTGATTTTCTACATACAATCTGTTTAGTTTGGGAAAACAAATGAAAGAAAGAAATAATTTGATGCTCAGTTTAATAATTGAACATCCTTCCTTCCCAGGATGCACAAGGTGGTTATACAAAAAACATTTGTTAAACAAAAGTGACCATTAATAATCCAAAGTTGTTCCCTTTTTGGCTGATTTTCATGCAGACCCATCCCCATCATAAAAGAGCTGTAAGAGGAGGCTTGTCTTTATTTATTAATTCAGACTGACTTCAGAAAGAGCTCCCCAAGCCACCAGTGATGCCTTCTGACAGGCTCCTAATCCTTGCCCGCTGCTGCAGGAGCAGCATTGCAGCAGCTTGTCATTAGTCCTGGCACTCTGCCAGCAGGTTCTGCCGCCTCTGGAGCCAGGGAGCTGCAGGTAGGGCAGGGCCTCGTTGGCATCTTGGG
>NW_020955343.1:1257612-1327612 GCF_003031625.1 Empidonax traillii | reverse complement strand
CCACCCTGCCACTGTGGCCCAGGAACGTGGCACCCCTTGGAAGGCTTGAAGTGGCACAAATAATAACGCTGAGCACGATTTGGGGGATTTTCCCCCCTCTCTCCACCCCTGCTGAGAACAGAAAACACTCATGTTTTCTAGGCAGCTTTTCTCAGTACTTCCAGGACTTGCTCCCCTTGTCTTCCCCCCAAGCAGAATATCGTGTCCTTGGTCCTTGGCTTCCCAAGCAAGGCAGAGAAGATATCCACATATTCCCTACACCATTTTTCTCTTTAGTGGATATTAGCAGATGTGCTTCCAGCAGACTGGCTGAGCACAAACAGGCTTTTAGACTGACAGGTTCATGAACCAGGGGCCCCGCTGGCGTCCCCTGCTCTCCCTGCCGTGCCCCAGCCCTGCAGCCTCTCCTGCTCCTCACCGTGCTCACCCCCGACTCCGGGAGCCTCCAAATATCCCCCTCCCGGCATCCCAGGGGGTTCTGCTGATTGATTTATTTTTTTTTCCTCCTCATTTTTTTCCTCCTTGCTGCCCACTAAGCGATGCTATAAGTGCCTGAGCGGCAGCACCGGCGCTGGGAATCACTTGCTGCTCCCAGATAAGCGCGTTAATCCTTTGTCTTGTGTGGCGGGATAAGACACCAACCCTTCCAGCAGCACCACGGCGTTTGTTTGAGTTGCTTTCTCAGAGCTCTCAGAGCGTTGGGTCTTGGCCCACTGCCCCTGCCATCCTGCTCCCTTAATGGATTAGCTGGACTTCAAGGAAAATCCTCCTTTAACAATAGCGAGGAATCGTGTGGTCCTTGGTTCTACCTAAGGAGAGGTGCCAGCAGTATTTTCTGCTACAAGGGAATCTGCTCAGTCTTTTTGATCCGATTTCTCTCTTCTTGATTTTGATATCTCTACAAAAGCCACTGCAGATGGGAAAGGAGAAAAAAAAAAAAAAAACCAACCCCATAACACCCCAGCCAAGCCACCCTCAGTTTTTGTTCATTCATTTTAATTTTCAGCTTTCCTGTCTTTTCCTTCCCCTCCCCTCTTGAGCCGCTGAGCAGAGAAACTAAATCTCTCTCCTCTTGCTTTGGGCTGTTTTTCATCACTTCTTCTGTGCTTCCTGACCCCAGAAAGCAGGCTTAAGTTGCTACATTCCTCCTCCTTCACCATAGCCAGAGACACAGTTCTTCTCGTTTCAGCAGATGTGCCAAAGGTACTCTGCTCTCCCTGGAGCATAACTTCAAATTTTGGCAAATGCAAAGCTTGGACATTTTCCAGGAAAATGTTTTTTGTCTTGAAAAAGTGTTTTTGTTTTGTTTTGTTTTGTTTTTTTCTCCAAAGTGTAATTTATTTGAGCTTGAAATGTTGTTTGAAAAACACAGTTCTCTTAATTTTTCAAGGGAGCTCTCACGGAGCTCCAGATGTTTTGCCACTGACCATCAGCTCTGGAAATGGGTAGCCAGGTAGGGAAATTATTATTCCTCTCAGCCTTATCTAGACCAGAAGGCATAAGCAGTGACACTGAAAAAATGTCAATTAACCTGCACTGTTGGTAACCTCAGAGGTTTCTTTTTACCTGGAAACTTTGTTTTTTGGAGGGGAGGGAAAATTTCCATACGTGTGTGTGTGTGTGTACGTGTCTGGGTGTGCACATGAGCAAACCCTTGTCTGTGATGCTGGAAATCCTGCTGCCTTTGGTCAGCTTTAGAGGGAACTAAAGCCCAGCTGTGCTCACAGCCAGGAGAATTCAGCAGGGCTAACACACATAAAAGCAGACACGAGATCCTTCATGTCTCTGACCAAGCAGCAGGCGTGCTTTGGGTCTTGCAAAAAAAAAAAAATACTGGATTGATGTGAAACCCTGTGATAGTGAAAATATGGGGGTTTTCTGCCACCTGCCCTTTGCATCCGTCTTGTATCCTTCTCAAGTCAGCTCATAAGTGATTCTTCCCAACCTTCCAGCTGCTTGGCATTTCTTGTGTAAAATAATTAATGATTATAGGGAATGGAGAGATCAGCTTAGGGGTAGTTGTGCCTGGTCCTGGGCATTTGTGTACATGCACTCGTGTGCATTCAGTGCTCAGTAGCAATGTCAAAGGGAAAAAAAGGCAAATTATATGAAGAAATATTAGGAAAGTTTTTTTAAAAAAATAGAGTATATGGAATATACACCTGCCATCCTAACAACTGGGTGTGGAAAGAGGGTCAAAGGTGTGGGATGGCGCCTGTATGGGGACTGGGGCACGAGAAAATGCAGGGGCTAAAAGCTGGGAGCGTGGGCCAAAAGTTCTCAGTGCAGGACGGTTTGTTACTCAGATCTCTGGGAATTGAGGGCACAGCCATAGGAAATATTCTCCCTGCTCTGACTCTTGCAGCCCTCCCGTGGTGTGGTCTCTGGGTGCTGAGATGGATGGACCTTTGGTCCAGTCCAGGATGGCCAGTCCCACATGATCCTTATGCAATCCTGTTTAATTCCAGAATCACAGAATTGTTTGTGTTGGAAAAGCCCTCTAACACCATCGAGTCCAACTGTTGCCCCAGCACTGTAAGTTCCATCACTAATCCATGTCCCTGTGTTCTTCAGCTCTGAATAAATGACAAAATGGTAGCAAATAAAAACACAAAAAGGCAGGGGGAAGGTGTATTTTGGGACAGTATTTCATGTATTGATTGTTTTAGACCTTAGAAAAGTGTATAGGGAAAAACTCTTTACCACTTTACATTGTTATGATCTAATTAAAGGGAGATACATGTGAAATATTTATGCAACCTTTAGGAAAAGAAAGAGAGATAAAAAAATTTTGGCTTGGTCTCATTTGGGAGATTTTCTGAGACATGGGAATGGAACAATTCATAAAACAAATATAGAAAAGCTGTGGACAAAGCAATTTTTTTTTTTTGTAAATACTATTTACAAAATTTCAGAATAGCTTATGTTAAAATCTGCTTCAACTGGCTGGTTCCAAGTAGTCCCCTTGTTTTGCTTTGAGACTGGTGTTCCTGAGCTGCATGTCAGCCCCAGGATGGAGACTCTGCCCTGATAGCCTGACTTTGGCTGGGTTTGTGTCATTTTGGGTCACTGTCCAAAAACTACGGCACAGGAAAACTGAACAGGGACTGGTTCAGTGTGTTGTTGAGTTTTGACGGTCTGCTAAATGCTTTGGGTTCAATGAGTGGCTGGAAAAGAGTTTCATCAAAAGCTCTCAGTTTGCACACCAAGGACAAAGTTCAGGATAAGCTCTTATTTAAATTATGTGACTGTAATTACACTAAAATGAGTTGAAATACTGACAAGAATTGTTACTCTATTGCATGTCATGCCTCTAGCCTAAGTTCTGAGCTCATGTCTGAATGTGTAAAGGTTATTTCAAAGTGCAGGAGCCAAGACGCAGCCCCATCTGCAGGGTGTAGGACAGAGGGCATCAAGACAACTGTGTGGAATTGGAAAGATGAGACCCAGGCCACAGGACTGTGTTGGAAGGTAACACAGATATATATCACAATTACACTTTTCTGAGACTGGAAATGCTGGGTAATTGTCTTTCCCTGCCAGTGTGCTCAGGGCGCTTTACAACAATAAATTTCACCAGGAGTGCTAAAACCCAGAAACACAATAAAGTGAAACTGCTGCTCCAGAAATGAGAGAAAGCTAAGCTCTCGTTGAAAAATTGGGGTCTGGGCGTGTAGTTGGTGGAGCCCAGGGTGCTGCTCCAGGGTTGGAGGCCCTGGCAGTGGGTGTGGATGGGGTGAGGAGGTGATGACCACCCCCAGCCCTCCAGACCGCTGCCCACTGTGCTTCTGCAAAGCAGGAAAGCTTGGGGCCGAGCATTGATTTAGAGGAGGGACAAAGTTCTTTTTGCAGCCAAAACAAAACTGTGTGCCAATCAAAAAAGTGTTAGACGGGCTATTGTTGACCTCCAGGGAGTATCAGAGGACAGAAATCTTCGGAAGGAAATTCAGAAAACAATCTCCAGGGAAGCCAAGTGAGCACTGCTGGAAGTGCTGCAGCACCACATTGCCAAGACCTCTGATTATCCACACAGACCTACTGTGGACAGGCATCTTTAATATTCCATCCTGTGTTTAGAAAACATCTTCATCTTGTTTCCTAAGAAACAACATGGCTTGAAATTTGATAGATTAGGGGTCTGGGCAAAGCCACCTCCAGCTCTGCCTGGACAGAGATCCTCTCTCCCCTCTGCAGTGAGTGAGGAATTCAGATCCCTCCAGCAGGTGTCTGTTCTTTCTGAGACATGTCCTACAGCAGGACCTTGATCTCACTAGGGCCTTAATAACGACAAGGTACAAAAAATACTCAGAATATATTCCAACCTGGACAAGGGAGTGCAGTCGGATGGTTTGCAATGGCCATTAGATGGCTGACGCTGTGTTTTCTCTATAAGCTTCAGAGCCATCCATAACTAGAACATACTTTTTGCAATCCCATCTTAGAGTAGATTTGATTTTTAGGAAGGAAAAATGTCACTAAATCATTATTATTCATGTGACAAATCCTGAAGGGTAAATTTTTTTTAAACACCACCTCTATCAGTCTCTCCCATGTCACCTAACTTTTATGCAATAACACTGTTCCCTTAGAGATACCGTATAAAATATCTCTCACTTCCCAATATTATTCATAGAATTCCCATTATAGAACATTGAAAACCCAGATTAGAAGAGTACAAGAATATTTTATGACCAGTTTGAAAATGCTGTTACTGCTGCAATAAATTAAGAAGTTAAATTACTCCCACATTGAGTATTGATATACTGTGCATGGCAGAAAAATTCCTTTGAAATATACTGTACAATACATATAGAGAAATTCCAGCCCCTTTGATGACTGCCAGCAAAGCAGTTTGTGTGTACTTGGGGGTGGGGGATTGAGTTGCCAAGTCTGGTCTTTAAAGCAACGAGTTGAGCAAAGGCAAAATAGGAACCAAAAAATTTCGTACAATTAACTGGTGATATTGGGATGTTGCATTAAATGGTCAAGCCCTTCCTTCTTCTTCTCTTTGTGAACTGCACCTTTATGGACAGAATGTTATGTGGGCCAGCAGATACAATTTCCTATAATATTTCTCTTGCCTATATCTGTGTGGGTATTTATTTGTGGCCTTTACCTGACCACGGCAAGACTGTGGCTGTCTGATGTGTATGTGCCTCTTTTATATTAATTTTTTTTTTTTCTTGGCTGAACAGTCATTCAAACTCAAATCTTTGACTGCCAAGGGAAAAAGCAAGAAAAAAAAAAAGGAATTTTGGACAGGATTCAGTTGCTTTTAGATACAAAGATGCACAACTAATTAATTAAGTCAACTTTTCAGCCTTATTTACAGTTGTTTGTGTTACTCGAGTGGTCTGAATCCACCAGAACTTGCCAGACAATTTTGATGTAGTTATCAAGGAATTTATGTGCACAAATTGTCTTTTTTTTTTTTTTTTTTTTTTTTTTTTTTTTTTTTTTTTTTTTTTTTTTTTTTTTTTTTTTTTTTTTTTTTTTTTTTTTTTTTTTTTTTTTTTTTTTTTTTTTTTTTTTTTTTTTTTTTTTTTTTTTTTTTTTCTGCTTACAGAGCTTCAAATGTGAAGCATTGCACTGGGAACTGCACTTAAACAAAGTGGTTGTTACAACTTCAGGTAAGACCCGATCTCTCTCATTTATTTTCATATGTTGTCTTCTGGGCACAAAAAAACGGCACTTTATTAAGCGAAATAATTGGAGAGATTTGCCTGTTAGACTAAATTGGCATCCAAACCGCCTATTTTGCAAAAATGTAACAAAAGAGCCCTCTCACACGTTTTGCAGAGGAATCAAAACTGAGCTGCTGCACCGCCAGCAGCATGAGCAGTTTCTTTGGTTTTGCCAAGAACCTGGAAATCCAGTAGTTGAGTTTACAGTAATAATTACAGTGTGCTTTGCTGATTGCAATATTCTGCCCCAAAAGTGCCTGTTTAACTAAGCTGTGGAATCAAGTGCCTCCAAGAAATCTGATCTATTTATTATCAATCGCTTTTCACGAGTGCATCCTGCCCGAATTGCCTCATTATTCCACGAATGGGCTCCCAGCAAGAGTTGTTTGTATAAAGTGGAGCAGCCAGGAGTTATTTAAGAACAACACAAACAGCCATTAAGCCCTGGTGTGTGCTTTTAAAGGTTATTCTTGGAGGATTTGCTTTCCCAAGGAAAGCGAGGCAATGAAGGGTAGTAGCCGAGTAGCACGTTTTTCCCTGGATGCGCCAAAAAAATTCACTCAAAGATCAGCAGGAGCTTTCTGTAAATCCCGGAGCTTATGTGTGCTTGTTGGAGCCTTGACTTTTCCGTGGAGTTGGGGGTTCTCAGATTAAGCCCAGCCAGGGAGCTGCTGCCACCCTGGTTCAGAGCAGACTCACAGAATATTCTGAGTTGGATGGGACCCACGAGGATCATGGAGTCCAACCCTTAAGCGAATGGCCCATACAGGGATCAAACTCACAACCTGGGTGCTATTAGCACGATGCCCTACCAAGTGAGCTGATCTCAGGGCCTAAAATCACATGGATCCACAGCCTGGGTGTTATTAGCACCACGCTCTACCAACAGAGGTCTAAAATCACGCTGATCCAGAGCTGATCCGCAGCCCAAGACACCGAGGCTGCTGCCGGCGCTGCCCAAAGTGACTTCTCTTCATGTATAATCATGTAGCAAATCATGTATTCATTTGTATTATTAAATAAAGACTAACAGAGCTGTAGACCCAGCAGAGTAGAAGGGATGCACAGAGGATCATGGGTTCCCAGCATTCCCTGCTCCCTCTTGGAAAGGCGCTGACTCACTCCCCGAGCAATCAGCGTTGTGTGCCATTACAAATGGGGTGGTTAATAGGCCTGCATCCATTATCATTAGTGCATCTCAGCACGCAGGTACATGATGGGGCCTGCCAGCGCATTTGCTCCAGCTCACTGAGCCAGGGGCCATGCTCCATTGCAAATGAGGATGAGGAACACCTGCTCCAGGGTTTTTCGGCAGACCGGAGTCATCCTTCACATCTCATGCAACACTTGTTCTGTCAGAATGCAACGCTGGCACCGGCCGGAGCGGTGCCGTGCCAGGCGTCCCACTAAAGATTAGACACTTCCCTGTGGTCTTCTGCTCAAGTTCAGCTTTGAATTTTTTTTTTTTTTTCCAAAGCAAAGCTTTGAAAAATTTATCAATTTTGTATTAGGCATTCAGTCATTATGTTAAGGGTTTAAAAATAAAGATGAAAAAAATACAACTTCGCTTCAGAAATTAACTTCTTTTTTTTTTTTTTTTGGCAATTAAAATGGCAACATAAAATATTTATTGAGTCTGATAATTTTATTCACAGTGCTGAGTGCTGGCTGGTTTGATACGGTTTTTTGAGAGAGGTTTTATTTTTGGAAAATAAGCCTTGTGATTTATTATTTTTCCTTAATATATTTTTTTTCTGGTCTTCTGCAACTATTCAGAGTGTTTGTGGGATTTTCATTTTAATTGTCTGCATCAGGTGACCCAAGATGTGATATTAGAACTAATCCAAAACATGACAAAATATTACCTTCTCCAGGCACGTGTCTTTCCAGCCAGAGGCCTCTGGTCTGGCTGCACTCCAGAGCCAGGACAAAGGCTTTCCTCATCCTGCTCCAAAAGGCACAACGCTTGCTGCCAGCCCCAGGTTTGTTTGAGGCACTGGAAACCAAAATTAAGGGAGGAAAAAGAGGTGGAATTTGAAGAAGCAGCTCTTGCAGTTCGTAATTTGAAGTAAAGGGCACAGTGAAGGTGAGAGTGTCCTTCCCTCTCCCTGTTTTGTGTAACAGGGGGTTTATGGCCACTGTTTTTATGGCCAAAGCTTCTCAGTCCTTAAGAACCAGCAGCCCTGTCACCCACCCTGCAAGTGGGACCAGCTGGGAGACATTCTGCTGGGCTCATGCACGTCCCCTCAGCCCAGTGGATCCCTTCCCACTGGGAAGAGAAGATCACTCCCTAGGGAAGGCACTTGATGTCCTCCAGTGCCACTTCCTGATGAATGATGAATCACCTTCTTGAATGAAAGCTGAGCTGGGGCAGAATGACATTCCCAGCCATATTCTGCTGCTGAAAAAGGTGCAACACCAACATGCACTTCTTGACTGGTGTCCTCTTTGTCTCCCAAGAAAGCAAAAGCAATGGGAATTGTCTGCTTCTCCAAAATTCAGGTGAGTGGACTTGACTGTGCCCTTGGACTAAGTGGTAAACTAAGAAATTCCTGTTTGCTTTTCATGCTTTTCTTTTTTTTCCAGTGAGCTATTCCTGTCCCCCATTCCCCAACCCTCCCTTCCACGCTGAAGAGGCTCCTCAAAAATGACAAATATTTCAACAGGAAGCCTTGACTGGTGGAATACAAGTTTCCACAGTAATAAAGTTATGCTGAAGGTTATAAGTCTTCTGTTGTGCCATGAAAGTGGAGTCCTCAGTTTGATCACTAAACATTTAAGGTTTGCACCTTGGGTTCTCAAGTTTTATTTCTGATTTATGACAGGAACTACCAAAAAATTACTCCCACTATCCATCCATTTAGCCATTGTGAACTTTGATGCTCAAATGAAATCCTGGACTCTTGTTCCTCAGGTGCTCCTTGGTCCCTCTCAGGTTTGGGTTCTTTAGTTGGTCTCATCATAAGGAATCTGTCATTGTGCCTTATTTTTGTGGTGGTTTTTCTTTTCCCTGTTCTTGTCCTCCTCTCTGCTTGTCTCCCTTTATCAGACTGGTAGGAGCTATGGAGATGGCTGAACTAACTCTGTCTTTCCATCAGCTCTTTGCTGGTGGGACTTCAGCTTCCACATGCACTGATTGTTGAGTCATTTCCAGACTGACCCATTAGATTCATGTTTTAATCAACGAAAAATATTTAGTCTTGGGTTTAGAATAAGCATTGCTGTGTTGGTCCTGCATCCATGCTCCCTTCCAGCTTCAGGATGTGACTGGAAAAATACCCCTCTTTGCTGCCACCACCTGAGTGTGTAGCTCTGCATAGTCAAAGTGAGTCAAGAATCACCTCAGCCTGTAATGAAAAATACTGTCCTGTGCTGTGGCTGCAATGGGATGGGCATGGTCCACGTGGAAGGGGAACTGGAGCAGCCTCTGATTATCTAGATAAGGAAAGGAGATAAGAAATTTGCTCACCTTTGGGACTCTGAGCATAGATTTCACTAATCAGTTCAAATGCAGCTCTGCTCATGGAGGTGCCAGAGCAAACCTTTCACCATCACCCTAATCAAATTTGGAGCATGCAGTTTCTCACCTCTGTGGAAAAAATTTGAGCATTCACTTGATGCAAATCATCTGATTTCCAAGGTAGCTCATACGAATGTTCCCAAGACAGATTTAAAGGGAATGCCAAGTATAGAATGCCTGGACAAAACAAATCAATTAATAGATGTGAGACTCCTCTGGATACTTTGCCACCAAACTCAGGTAATGAAGCCTTTTTTATGATCTGGTGAAACAAAAATACAAGGAAGCATTAATGTGAGTGCTATGGGTTATAGAGATTTGTGTTAAACTTCTGATACATCTGTGGTTTTCTATATTCTACATGTTATTAAACATTCTTGCTTTTTTGTTTTATGCTGGTTACTTCAGAAGGTGTTTAGGGCTGTGCTGCACCAAATGCCCTTGGATTGCTGATGAGGATGTCCCTTCCTTCCCCAGGGTTGGTCACTGATGACTCAGTATCATACATATAAAAAAGTTTCACATCACTTTGTGTGAAGTTTTAGGGAGAGAGATAAAAAAAATCTTAATCTTTTGAAATGTATTTGTGGCATTTTTTGATCTATGATAAAGTTCAGCAAAGCCAAAAAAGGAAGGAGCCAACCAGTGAGGTCTGAGGGACCATCAGCTTCCCAGCACTCTCTCATGGGAAGTGATGGGGACTGCAATGGGTGCTGAGGGAAGGGTATGAAAAGAGACCAAATACAGAGGGATCTCACATATTGCAGTGACAAATTTGGGAAGCAAAAGACTTTCAGTTGCATTTAACAGTCACACATTTGCATATACCCTTTTCCTTGTTTGAGGCATATTTCTAGATCTGTGCCTTTTGAAGTGTTCTGTTTTGATGGGGCTTTTGCTCATGTACTGTAAGTGCCTTTATTCTAATTTCTATCCATCCACTGAGAGCTGCTCACAGTTGATGTTGCTGCAACACTGCAAAAAGAGGTGCTAGAAAGACCAATTCTCCACTTAGGACTGAAAATCCTGAAGAAAAGCAGTTCTGAGGGATGAGAGTAAAGCAGAATAAAGATGTGTATGGTTGATGCAGGTGGATATGAAGAAATTTTAATTAGAGGCATGAGCAGGAAAATTACATTTGGGGTTGGACTTTTCAAAGAGTAACTTTAGAACAATGCCTGGAAGACTCCAGAGGAAGAAATCCCTTGGGATCAGATGGGATCTGTATACCCAGTGGGTCTGTAAGACTGGGTTTGGGAGAAGGCACAGGCAGGCAGTGAGAGAGAGTCTGGGGATGCTTCAGAAGTCTTGATTTCCTTCTGTCACAAGAGGAATAAACAATATATTTGTTTTTTTCCCACTCCACGGGGAGTGCTGGATACCTACTGGGACTTCTATCACATGCAGCAGGGAAGAGCTCCAGGAGAGGTGGAATATTGTTATTGGCTTGGAGTGCACCAGGGGTGCTTGGGGAGTTCCTTACACAGCACCCACAGCTCCAGGTGTGGGGACAACTCTGCTCCTCACCAGCCTAAAAGGCATCAGTTCGCCTTTCTCTGTGCTCAGACATTGCCCTTTAAAAGACTAAATATGGGGCATTGAGGCAAACAAAGAGGAGACAAACTTTGAGAAACCACGTTGCCAGAGGATCTGTATTTCCAAATGTGTGTTTTGATGGATTTTACATAAAAGAAGAGGAAGGAGAGACTAAGACACAGAGTATTTCTGGCTGTCTTGGTGCAAACACTGTGGGAAATCCTGCTTTGCAATTTGCTGCAGGTCTGAATTATTTTCTTCTGTCTAGTTTAATTTTAACCCATTAATTCAACTACCAACTTTCTCCTGGTGCTACGAAAGGAGTGCAAAGTTAATTTTGTACTGTGAGCAATGAAAATTTAAAGTATATCAGATTTTTGTAAGCCCAGACTTGGAGCTCAGGGTGTGTTTATATGCTTTGCTGACTATGAATAGACCTCAATATGCGTTTTTAAAATCACAAGCCATTAGAATGTCAAACAAACAAAACCTCTACTCATCTTCCATACATTTTAAATACATGGTCACTGCTGTGTGCAGCTGCTGAGTAGAGGAATGGCTGAATCTAGATTGGATATTTCAAGTTTATGTAATTTCTAACCTCATTTCTTATGTTGTGCTGCAGCCTTGACCTGTGATGACCCATTCTTTAAATCCACCTATGGAGCTGCCTGCATGGAGATGTGCCAGGGAGTGCTGAGTCCAGGATGTGACAGGAGACACCCAAACCAACTTGGAAACCAAGCTTCTGCAGGTGAAAGGCTTCTGCATTAACCCACTTTGCTGCCCAGCCTTTTGCTGATACATTTTTTAAGGGTTTTCTTTTTTTTTTTTTTTTTTGGTATAATATTGAAGAGAAGAAATTCATCTTATATTTTAAAAAAGTAATTAAAACACCGTAGAGGGAACTAGATGGTGCTGACAGAACTTCAGATACAAAGAGAAGTTGGATTATGCCCATTGCAGTGTTACTGATCATTGCCAGGCACTTGAAAACTGCCTTGCTGGTTTTGCTCCTGATTAGTGTGACATTTGGGGATCTCCACAAATCCCGCTCCACCTTCCAGATTCAGTGTGAAGAGCAGTCCTGGTGAAATTCCAGCTTGTTCTGGGGTAGGGCTGTTTAGCTGTGGAGGGTGGAGGCAGGAATGGGAACATCCTGCTCTTTTATGGTGCTGGGAGCTGGGTGCCAGGGCTTTAATTTCCCACTCCCAGCATAAGAGTGTAATGTGTTTTCATCCCCAAAAAGCCAAAATGAGGTTTGAACTGAAGGAACACGTTGCATGTGATATTTGGCTGGTTAACCACTGGTTCCTCAGCTATTTTCTTGCACTTTCTCTTCTTTCTCCCCCACAATATGGGGTGAAAGGACAGCATACAATATTTGACAGTAGATTTCCATGTTCTGCTCAGATTTTCTATCAACTGGATGGATGCTTTGATACTAAAATATGTCAGGGGTCAATGGGCTCTTTTCCCAATCCTGGAGGAGGCTGGGTTGTACCATCACCTTCTGTCCATGGCTTGACCAGCTCACTGGTGCCCTGGTTCTGCCTCACTTGTCCCAGGGCTCATGGGGGAGAGTTTTCTGTGTGCCAGTGAAGAGGGTTTGTGAAGCACATGAGTGGAGACTTGTCTGAGGCAAGTAAACTCTTATTTACACATGTGGCCTCGTCAGGATTCTTGTTGAAGTCTCCAGAGATGCCCTCCATCTTCCTTAAATTTCATTTTTTATAATGAAGATAATTTTGATTTTTTACAAACTCTAAACCGTCTAAAACTAATAAACATTTTATACACGTGTCAAAAGATGCTTAAAAAGCAGCCAAACCATGTTTTTTTTTTAACAACTGCAGGAGAGGGGGACGACGACAACGAAAAAAGCCCACAATGTGCTCGTTGTTTGCCAAGTTCCTGCAGCCTGAGCATAACAGATGAGTTATAAACCCCAGATTAATGGAGCTTTAATGGAAGTGTTGACACTACCTAAAGCTGCTGTACCCCTACAACAGCTCCACAAAATGACCCCTGCATCCCACTGCATCCTGCTGGGAATAATGCCGCACTTCCTACGGCAGCGCTTGGGGGAATTGAGACACGGGGGGGGGCTTGTGAGTGTTGTCGCCCTTTTTTCTTCTGTGTATTTGCAGGGATGGGATTTGGCAGGAGGACTTGGCAGGCTGGCAGCTCCCAGGGAAACAAAAAGAGCAGCTATCAGTGCAGAGCGGAGCGGCTCCGGGGACGGCCACGGTGGCTGGTGGCCACGGAGCCTCGCTGGACCCCTCTTCAAAAGCCCAGTGCTGGGTTTGTCCTGGGGCTTAGGAGAAAAGGCTCTTAGAGCCCTCTTCCAAGTGCTATAGTTATCTCCCATTGGAAATGCTCTGCCACTCATTGATTCTTTGATGTTTGGGTTTTTTTTGGATGACGAAGACGTTTGTGCTGAACGGATGGAGCGGTTCGGTTTCTGAGTGTTGTCTCGTCCTAAAAAGCTGGATTTGGGGGAGGGTGTCTGTGTGCAGACATGCATCTCCTCTGCAAGATGGATGTGGGAATGTACATCGGGGCATAAGCAAAGCCTTGCTGGGACACAGCAGCTGGCTCACTTTTACCACCAGCTTTGCCATAAAATGTCCCACTTTAATAATCAAATTAGAGCCAAGGCAAACCTGTACAGGTGAGAGAAAATCTGTGAGCGTGATCAAAACCACATTTCTGATTCAGGACGAAATCGCAGGCTACAGGGAGGTACATCTGTAAATTATACAGGAAGCTTTCTTCAACAACTGATTCACCCTGACAGTTTTACTGGAGTATATGAAAATTAGTATTAAAGATGTGATATGTAGGCTTCTTTCCAGGAATTCCAATCTGGTTTCAATAAAATGAAAACACTGATTGGAAGTGAAGTTGCCTTCCGGTTTTGCCTTTGGCTATTATGTGTTCATTCGTGAAATGACTGAATTCCACAACTACTTTTAATATTCACCTTTTGAGTTCATCTCCCGTACTGGACACATTGGAATGATTAAAATAGCAGTGACTCCTGAAGCCGGATCCTCTTTAATTTGAAACAGCCCAGGTGCTGAGGAGAAAAAAAATATTAAAAAAAAAATGAATGCTCTGTTAAGTCCATCCTTTCTTAGCATCGACTTGCTTCAATGCCTGTTTAGAGTGGAATACTGATAAAGAAGTGGTCTCCGGATGAAACATCCCTGAATAGCTGTGCAGGGAAGACCTAAAGAGCACCGTTCTGTGCTCCCCACCCCTGTCCCTCCAGGTTGCTGCTCCTGGTGGTGTGCTCTGGCTGCAAGGTTTGTGTGCTCCGGTGCTCTGAGCCTGTCCTGCTGCTGTGCCCGGCCGTGTACATCAGTGCCACTGTGTGCTCTGCCCTGGCACGGGCAGCTCCTACCAGGGACAGGGCCTGGGAAAAGGGGTGCAAGAGATTTGGGGCCAGCAGATGTAAATATTTAAGGTGTCTGAGGTCTCGCAGTGCAAACTTCTGCGTTGCAGCTTTTTGTTCGAAATGGCTTTTGCACCCTGAACCTGTGGGAGTTTCGGCACCAGATGAGCAGAGCAACTTCTTGCAGAGCGTGAGTCATTTTTTGTGTGTGGAGTAGCTCATAAAGAAATCCGAATTCCCTTGTATTTGCTAACACCTTCCAGACTATGCTCAGTGTTTCGAGGCAATATTGTCCTAGAGATGGAAAAACTGACTGAGCTGGTTTTAGGGAGGTGCTGGTTGCAGCTCTGGGCTTCCCTCTGGGGAGGACCCACAGACCAGAGCTCAGTGTGGCATCCAGGACACCCCTGGTGTTCAGAGGCTTCCATGAGTTAATTTTAATTGGTTAAATGGTTAGGTTTCAATCATTATTTTATATGGGAAAGCTGGTGGTTGTGCTGATGACAGTGACCCACTCGTAGAGCTCCACTGCGGTCTTTGTTAGTTTGAGAAGTTCCCTGAGAAGACCCTCACACCTTGCTCTCCTGCTTCTCTGTGCAGTTTCCTGTCTGCCCTGGGACTGTGGGAATCTTTGGTACCCTCTCTTTGGGTCATTTAAGGGGATGTTTCTCCTCGACACCACTGGAGGTCCCAACTCTGGCACCACCACACCTGACCTGAGCCATTGTGGACTAAAAGAACATCTGTAATAAACGGTAATATTAAAAACTTTAGCACCTCTGTGGAACAAAGGAAAGCCCAGGGAAGTAATTTCAGCCTCTGTATTCAGTCACCTCTCTGGCAACCTCTGCAATGAGTATTCTGGCAAGTTATATCGCTGAGGGAGAGTCTGACTTTCTGCACTTGTCCAAGGCAATCTTTGATTAAATTTTGGATGCTGTTACTTAGACATCCGCTCCTGATGCACTTACCATATTTTGCAAAGAGAAGGTCTCTGTGAATTGAAAATTTCTGGTTATGTGCATTCAAGGTCATGCATAAAACAGTGCCAAGGATCATGGAAAGTTGAAGAATTTAATCAAAATGCTGCTCTATAGTTTAGTGTGTTTTGTAAGATTAGGAGGGGCACCAATAATGCTGTCAATGCAGAGTTCATTTGAACACTTGTGAATTATTGAGCTGCAGAGCAAAACCTCAGCACAGCCTAAATGGACAGTTTTCAACAGTGTTGTTGGCAGCAGAAGTTCCTGATGGTTCCTCTTCCACATTGGAGAGCAACAAAATCGCAGTAAGGCTGTGGACTAAAAGTAGGAGGTTCTTTGGGCGAAAAAAAAAAAAAAGTGGTTGCAGGCTGTGGGATATTTGACTTCGTGTGTTGTTAAGGGTTGTCAGAAAGAGGTAGAACAACAGCCCTATACAAATTTAGTCATCTGCCACTCCCGGGCAAATGAAAAGTAAAAAAACCCCTCAGTGTTTTAGAACACAGTGAAGTCCACTCAGTGCATGGAGAGCAGTGAGGCTGCAGTATCTCCCTCTGTCTCCAGGTGCTGCTCCACACCATGTGTCCCAACCCAACCACCTGGGACACCTCCAAGGGGCGGTGGGTGAGGGTTGGTGGTGGGAGGGATGACTGGAGGGCCTGAGTCGCCTTTCCTGCTGGGCTTCTCCTAATTCAAGGTCACTGGGGCTGCACTCACAGAGCACATGGCAGAGCTAGTGAACGTTTGAGTGATGCTCTGCAAAGTCCTTCCCTTTTGGCAGCCTTTTATGGGGCTAGAGACTGAATGGGAGATAACAGTGTTTTCTTAGGTATGAGCAGAAAAAAAGTTAAATGATATCCTGTTGCATTTTGCAGAAATACTTCATGGAGTTGAATGCAGCCCATAACACTTTTTCACCTTTGTTTTCTCCTTAGATGCTTCCTTAGACAACTCTGAGCAGGTGCCATTAATATGGTGATATTATGAAACTGGGGTTGCTGGATCATCCTGAAAAAGTTAAAAGTAGAGGTACCCAAGACTCTTTCCCTTCTTTGAAAAGGTCTGATTCTGTAATTAAAGTTAATTTAAGGAATACATTACAATTGATGTATATGTTAATATTGTTATTAATATTTAATGTGCGTATTTAATACATGGATGGTCCCAGCCATGAATATGTTCTTGACCTTAAGTCAAGCATCCTCCATTTCCCCCAAATGAAACCAAATATTGTTTATTTTTATTGTTTTAACCTTATAATAATTTCCTAAATTCAGAAGCTAATTTTACCAACTTCAATATTCTCCAAATGTTCTCTGTTCCTCTCCTCTTTTGCCTTTCAGAAACTGGTTCAGTGTTAATTTTTAGAGCTGGAAATGATGTTTGTGTAGCTTTGCCTTACCTTTCCATTTTCATGAGCAACTTTTTAAAGTCAGTTCTTCTAAACAAAAACTCTTTTGTGGCTAAATATTCCATATTCTTCCTAATGAAACTGATATTGTTTTCCTAAATAAAGATATAAAGTTCAGCCAAGCCAAGCCTGGGCTCTTCCTGAAGGTGAGTGGGTCCAAAGGATGTATTTGTGGAAGGGTTTTCATTGCTTTCATGGTGCTGCCTCAGATTGGTAGTGGCTGTCAGGTGAAATAAGAAATGCAACCTAAAGAGTGTGGGGCTGGTCCCTGATCATCTTCATGTCCTCTCAGACATAAAGTCTTTTCTCAACGTGCCTTTAAGCGCCGCTCCCAGTCTTCGGCATCTCCCCCCCAAAATCTTTGGTTCCTCCCCCACAAACAGTGTTAACTACTAACTCATAAAACATATCAGCTGGGTTTATTACTTTTAACCATCTTTCCAATTGTGCTATAAAATAAAGGCAGATGCCATTTTAAGATCTTATTATTATCAAGGGCCAACTCCTCCAGCAGCACCTGCTTAGCAGCAATCTGCTTGTTTATAGTCCCTTTTTTATAGGTGACAGTTTAAGGTGGCTGTTCTCCTGTTACAAAGAGTTCTTTTTAATGTGGCAGAAGTGGCAGGCACAGTAGGTGAGCTCCTTTCTTTCATCCAGTGATATTGAGAAGGGGTCGCAGGTTCACCTGTGATTTTTGCTTGACAGCTTCGCCACACACATCAGGCTCTGCCAAATGCTCCGCCATTAATTTATGATTTAAAGTAATTAACTTTTGCTGATTAAAGTAATTATTTCAAGTGCATTGCACTCAGGCCCAAATGATGCTCACAGCCCCCTCTCCAGTTTGAGCTAGCAGCATGCCAAGTGCTTAAAAGCTGCACCAGGGAGCTCGCGGTGGCTTCTGCCAGTCTAACAGATCTGCCATGTTTATGGCTGACTTGTACTAACTGCTCATTTTAATGCCGAGTCCTGGCAGAACACTGACACAGTGTGAAACCTTCATCCGGTAAACAAGACAAGCTTCAAATTGGTGACATCCATGACAGTGAAAACTGTTTAAATGAATCTTGCCTCCAGCCTTCCAGAGGTATTATGTTTTTGAGCGCTGCTCCTTCTCCAGATTGGCTGTTAAACAATTTACAGCTTCATCCAGGCTCTGACTTTAGAGCTGTGCAGGTGCAAAATTCAGGCTTCTTCAGGAGACTGGAGGCCAAAAAAACCTCATCCCATCCCTCCTCCACCTCGCTATCCCCCCCCCCCCCAAAAAAAAAAATCAACACACCCAGACCCCACCAAAACCTTTTAAGGAGACTTCACATGCGAGAAACGTGAAAAAGGAGTTTCCTTTGAGAATAAGTCTCCCCTTTCGAGAGCGTACATTTGTTGGGAAGCTGCCTGTCATCTCCGCAAGTTAACATGTTTTGTGTGGGAGCCAATGTTGGCTGCTTTATTGTGCCTTCTCTGCTCAGAAGAAGAATGCACAGCAGCTCCCGGAGCTCGGAGCACTGGGCGGCATCGGCGTGGAATTCCGCCAGCGCCAGGAACTGCAGCGATGTGCTTTGTCTTATTGGCACTAAATGTTTCCAAAACTTACCTTTAGGGTTGTGTTTTGTCGGTTTTTTTTTTCACCCCCCCTGGAGAAGATGTTACTTGGGAATATCCCCTTGTAAAGACCTGCGGGATTTTGGCTGCTGCTTGCTAAGTGAAATCGAGCAAACCCGTAGTTAAATCTGGAGGAATAAAAATACCTGTCCTGGAAAAAATTTATTCCCATTACTATAAATTCATTTTTTTTTTTTATCTGATTTTTTTTCCTCCTTTGTTTATTTATTTTTTAAATCAAATTTTAATTTGGGTAGGAGGAGGGAAACAGTTCTGATCAGAGAGGGGCAGCACGGTTTTTTTTCCTGCTTTGCTAAAATGACTGTCAGTTTTAAAAAGCTACTCACATTATCCCTCTCTCCTCTTCCAGTGCAACTGTAAAGAAATCTAATTTCATCTGTAATAAAGCACCTGATGGGCAGTGATCCCTGGCAAACAATATTTCAGCTTAATGCTAAGCGTTGAAAAAACACCATCGAAAAATAAAGATGCCAAGAAAAATCATCTGTGTGTTGGCTTGGCAGCAGTGCTCAGGAATGGGAGGGATAGACAGACAGAGAGCTTGATTTGGGGGTTTTCTCCCTTTTTTTTTTTTTTTTTTTGGTAATGAATGAAGTGTGGTGAGGAGGGAATGTGCTGGGAGGGAGGGCAGGGTGCCGGCGGCCGAGGAAACCCGCTCAGCCGAGCTCTGTGCTCGCTCTCGTAAGCAAACATTGAGCTCTCTGCCAAATTGGGGCAGTTTTGTGCTGCAAAGAGAGCCCAGGCACTGAGCTAAGAGCACCAAGGTTATTCCTCAGAAGCTCCTGCTCTAGGCAGACTGTGTCCTCACCCCAGTCCTCCCTCCATGCAATGTCTGTTTTAAAGGCACTCTGGATAGTCTTTCACAGAAAACATTAATGCTGCTTTTTAAGAGCTGATCAGCAAAGGTATTTTCAAAATGCTTGTCAGTAATTATTTAGTAAGTAAGTAAGATGTAAATATTACTTTAGTAAGATTGAGACAAAGGAGTTTCACTGTTTTGATTTTTTTTTTTTTCATTTCTAGGTCTCCACATAGAGTCAGAGAACCACTGAATCACTGACTGGGGTTCGAAGGGACCTTAAAGATCATCAAGTTCCAAACCCCACTGCCACGGACACCTTCACATTCAATAGCATTTGGAGCCTCTGGAGATGCAATAGGTCTGGAAAATTAATCTAGGAAAATTTTTTGGAAGCAAAACACGTCTGAGATTTACTTGGGACCTGATCCAAAGTCCCCCGAGATGGTCAGGAGCCAGATAGTGGGCTCAGCCTCATTTGACTCTCCTGTGCTCTCCGCAGTCATACCAAGCTCGGGTGATCCTCTCTCACACTGGCTCAAGGAAAATGATCATAATCCTCAAAGTGTTTTGAGGTGGATAAGAACAGGATGTGATGCTGCAGAGATCGTGAATGGCCATGAATGATATGAGAGAGGCTGACAAAGGTCAGATCTAGCACTGGCAGGAGCGGCGATGCTGCCTGGGGTAGAAATACCAAACCTTTGTTTAAGCCAGAGGGTTAGAGGTGCTTGGATCTCATTAGAATTGCCATGGATCTGGTATCTTTAGGCATCTTGGGGCCTTTAGATGTTGGGTGGGTGTTGAAACAGTTCTGGATGGGTCAAGTTGGGGATGATCCCCTTGAGGAAGGACAGCTTACAGCAGAACTGCAGCCTTGGTCCTCCAGTTGAACTGTGACATTAATGAAGATGCACGAGGTCTGGTCAGGTGAAAAGGGTACAGCGAAGCAGACAACAGGTAAAAAGTGTCAGAAATACAGAGATCCAACATGCACATTTTAATTTAATTCCCCAAAGGCACAGAATTATGAAAAAGCATAGAAGTCCCACGATATATTAACAGTTGTAGGTGTTAAATCAAAACGAGGTATATGATATTAATGGGCAAAATGACTGTGTTTAAACACTTGTCTACTTATTAAATCTCTAATTAAGGACGTGCAAACCAAGTGGTGAGGATTTTCCACTAAAGATGATAAACTGTGATTAGCAAAATGTTTTTTAATGTACTGCAGAGTGAGATAATTTTATTAAAAAAGAACAGAAGCCAACACCCAAATTTTTCCCAGCAGCTTTACCTGTAATGCTAGTGATACCTCAGCAGGTCACAATAAATTGATTTTCACTGTGTGTATTAACCCCTGACTGCAGATTGATACTTACTTTTTCAGTTTTTACAGCCCTTCTTTACAGCATCTTTTGGGATTAAAATCTCAAACAGGCCAGACAAGCTGGAAGTGATTCTTTTGGAAGCCGCCTCATGACTTTCTGCCTGGATTGGGTATGATGTTATTGTAACTATTTTCCTGCTGCAGCACACCCTTCCATAGGAACAAGTGCACTTACTTGACTCAATCAGCCATCTGTGACTCCATCAGCCACAGTGGAAACTAATGGTAATTGCCAATTGTTAACCAGACAATAGCAGATGCTAACTTTAATATCCAACAGTGCTCTTCCGAGCATCTTTTATGGAGACATGGCCTCACTTTAATACGTGTTTTCTTTCCCCAAAATAAGGCAACTTAGTAAAGGCTGATTAGCCTAGGGAGCTATGTGACTTGAAGCAATGAAATTCCAGAAATGGCAGGCAATGTGCTGTTTCTGGGCCATAGTGTCTACAGTGTGAAAATTTAGAAGATTTGATTTAAAATTCTCCTTGAAATACATTTTTTTTCCAGTGAAATTTCAGAAAGAGCCACGTACTGAATGCTGACACCAGAGTGATGCCTTTCCTGGCAATGTCCTTGTGTCCCATTAGATATTCAATTAGTCTCAGAACATTAAAAACCAAAATGCTGCAACAGGATTTTCCACCAAATTCAAAAATATTTACTAAAGGGTTTCACTGCTCCTGTTTATTTACATCTAAGCCCGAAGGCCACGGCTACATGACACGAAGCTGCTGCTCTGGCACCAGGACAGCTCTGCAGCCCCAGCCCCTGAGGACAGCTGGAGTTTCTGGGTCGTGGTGGCTCCTTTTCACAGAAATTTGCTCGCAGAAAGTAATGAATGAGCCCATTTTCGCTCTGACTGGGGCCCGCGGTCTACGGGAGACATTAGGAGCAATTTGTAGTCAACGTGCAGGTCTGTTCCATCTAAAACATTATCAATGAGCTTGTCAACCCGAGCCTTAACCTTCTTTGTTATTTTCATCTGCTCCTCTCTCAGATGTCTCTCCTCATACCCATAACCTCTGAAGACTAAGCAACAGGATGTCATACACCTGTTTTGCTCAAGGCTGGGACTCCGAGCCCTGCGCGACGTTGTGTCGGCATTGGCTCGCTCGCTGCTTTGCTCAACGTATATGTCAGAATGTCAGATGATAGTTGTTGTATCTGCAGCTGTTGCATGAGCAGAGTGCCAGGGGCACAACTTTCCTGCAGTGAGCTTTAATTTGCTCTCCCCTCCCTGAAGAGCTCCCGCGCTTCACCTTGCTGCTGCTGCTGCTGCTGCTGCTGCTGCTGCAGCTGGAGGAGAGCGCAGCCCGCCTGCAGCTGAGCCCAGGAGACAGCAGGCAGGGAAGGAGGCTGGGAAGGAGGCAGGGAGGCAGGGGTGAAGGCAGGGATGCAAGGAAGCAGGGAAGGAGGCAGGGAGGGAGGCAAGCATGGGGGAAAGGAGGATAGTAGGGTGTAGGTAGGGAAGGAGACAGGCAGTTGGAGGTGGAGGCAGGGTGGCAGGGAAGGAGGCAGGGTGGTAGGGAAGGAGGCAGGCAGGGAAGTAGAGAAAAAGGGAGGCAAGCAGCCGAGGATGGAGGCAGGAAAGTAGGGAAAGGGGGAGGCAGGTAGGGAAGCTCAGCGCCGGCCAGAGTACAACTGGGTGAAGGTGCTGCAGACTCCTATTTGCATCTTTGCTCAGTGAGGCATTTTCCTAATTGTTTGCAGGAAGGAATTGTGAACACTGAGGGATTTCTATTTGTGCGAGTCAATCTGTAGTATATTTGGATGCTGTTCCAAGAGAGCTACTTGTAGCCTAAATAAGCCATAACCTGCCAAGATATTCATGAGAGATCTGACTCGGTTTTTGACTGCTCTCAGAATTAGGTTGACAATCAAAACAGATGTAGAATGAGACTGCAACTGGATTGCCAAAGGCAAAAAAACTCCTGTCAAATTCTTTAAAGGAGTAAGCTGAGAAACCACTGTAATATATGGGAATAGTGGACATTAGTGACTAGACAAGGACACATATGTCCACCTTCAGTTTTGTCCGGGACTGTGGATTTGTTTCACAGATTAAGTAACAAGGGCATTGGGGAAAAAAAAAAAGCTTTAAAATACACAGTCAGTGAAACTTTAAAAAGACTCTGTGTTGCTGCATGAATATTACAAGATATTTCTCAGGGTTTTTTTTTAAAAATATGTGGGTTTGCGTTGCCGAGTGACATATTGTGAGAGCACAGATCATCTGTAATTTAAAAGAAGAAAGCAATAGACAGTTTGATTAAAAAGCAACACAATTCTGTATTGCTGGATATTGCTTGGTTGCATCTATTATTCAGGGAGACACGAGGCATTTTGTCTTTCACTTGAAATGTTAAGTAAATCAAGACTAAATATATAAAATGGGGCTTCATCTTTAATAAGGAGGATGGATGCAGTGGCCTAATGGGTACATCTGTATCTTGTCTAAGAGCTGCAACTCATAATTCTTTTATGTAGGTCTTTGTAACAGTCAGAAATGAGAGTTTTTGTGGGATGAAGCACAAGCATGAAAGATACTGGTGGGATTAAGAAACAACTGGTTTACAGCTGCCTGCTGGGCAAAATCCCTGGCTGAAAGGACGTCTCTGGGTGTACAGATCCATATGGTAGGTCCTCATGGTGTTTCAGGATAAGGATGACTGACAAATATGTAATGACACCTTTGCTTGGGGAAAATGCTGATTCATTCTAAAGAGAACAGTCCACAGGGTTTGTTTCAATGAATATCCCAACCTGAAAAACATGTAGAACAAGAAATAGAACAGTTTTCAAGAATGCTTTACTAATTAATAATATTTTTTAAAAATTACCTTTGCTCTTCAAATGTAGTTTGTATGTGTTTTTCAAATGGAATTGCACTTCAGAATTATATTTAGAACAGTATTTTGACCCTAGAAGTTTAATTTAAAGTTTTTTGTTGTGCAGAAGACTGCTTGCCTTATTTTATGCCATAAACAGCTGTAGAGGGGTTAAAATGATAACACAAATGTGCTCCTTTCCCCCAAAGCTGCCTCCTAAATATTGCCACCTTCCTCAAACCTTTCTGTATAGAAGGTAAAATATTCAAACCCCACCTTGAATTGGATGGTTCTGCTTGGGACCTGAACCTGCCTGTCCTCCAGCCCCATAGAAAGATTCCTGCAAGGGCTTTGCATGGTTTTCATCAGATTTCTGGCTTATCCACATGAGTCAGAGCAGCTGGGAAGGTGCCTGCCGTGAGCTGGAAAATTGTCTGGATGGTCACTTGGCACTTGAGGGCCGTGGCACCAAACCCAACAGTGCTGAGCAGTTGAGTGTTAGAGGACCCGGTCCCTGCTGGCAGAATCACTCTCCCTGCTCCATCAATGAAGATAGATTGGTCCAAGTGGAGCATCAGGTCTTCAAGGCCAAAACTAAGCTGGAAATGTGAGCTCAGGCTCTGACATGCCAGCCAAGTCCTCTGTAGGGCCAGGCCATGCCTTGTCCCAGGGGGAACCTCAGAGGCCCTCTGGGAGTGCAGAAATGCCCCAGAACAAAATGTCTTTGGGATTTCTTTTGGCTCGTCTGCCCTTTCTCTTCTTTCCAGGAGGATCTCTCCCCTCTATTAATACTTCCAGAATTTTTTTAATTGAAATGAAATCTATTTTTGATACCTCCCCACCAGATCCAACACCATAATCCCAAGCGAAGACTGTATTCCCTCCACTGCTGTGTGAGGAAATGTTATTTCTTGCACTGTATTTCCAACCAAGTTGGGCAACGTTTACTTGTAATTTTTTTCTTCATTAATATTCAATGCTTCTATATCCTGGTTAGACCTTGATAGGAAAATATAAAAACATGTCAAGAGAGTGGTTCAGTTACAAATGGAGTGCAAAAATGATTTTGGAGAAAGCCCATTTGTGTGTGATTCCTAACCTAATTCTGCAAACCCTGGTGGTTTGGAGAGTTCAGCATCCAGAGGTTTGGGTGTTTGCCCAAACTAACCCAAAAATGCAAACCTTTGGACGTTTGCCTTTCAGCTGAGTGTGTGATAGAAAGAGCTCTGCAGGAACAGACAAAGGAGGTATTGCACTGAGCAGCCACGAGAGACTCCATGACCCACTCGATCCATGTTTTGGTATCCCAGGCTGAGTTCCATCTTCTGCCTCAGTAGCTACTTTTTCCTGATATTAATGTAGTGGTGTCTGGGTGCCACAAGGCAACGAGTCTTCAGCGCCTTATATTTCTCAGGTTTTGTGAAGATTCACTTCTTAATACTCTCCCCCCACCAAAAAAAACCAAAACAAACAAAAAAACCCACAAAGAAACAAACAACAAAAAACCACAACAAACCACATAGTAAAAAAATCAGTAAAGTCCTTTTCATGGTGGCTTATACGTTTTCTTCAATATTTCACAGCTTTTTTTTTTTTCTTTTCCTAAACTAGTTCACGGGATTGCCTGAATTTTTAGATATATCTGTATCTGTGCACAGCCTGGAATAAATCAACTCTTGGAGAAATCAAAAGCCATTTGCCCAGGGAAATAGTGGGATTACCATGCCTAGAAAAATTCAAAATGTAGATGTGGCACCGGGGAATGTGGGTTAGTGATGGGTATGGCAGTGCTGGGGCAATGGTTGGACTTGATCTTAGAGGGGATTTCCAACCAAGTGATTTTGTGGCTATGATTCTATGTGGCCTTGCTATGGTACCCACAGTACCTTTTTTTATATATATATATATTTGGGTATAACTTTGGTATTTCTTTCTTCTAAAAGCCAGATGTTTACACGAGAAAGCAATATTAATGATGGAAGTTGAAAAAACAGTAGCAAACACCAATTTGTGTTTGAAAGGTGGAACTTCCAGGGAAGCCAAGTTAAATCTCAGAGATCCAGGTGTCTGACATCCAGTTATTTACAGGAGGTGGAGGAAGAATCAGGTCACTTTATCTGTACCACCTTTCTCACGTTGCCCCTTTCTTTGTGGTTGCTCCTCCCTGATGACAGTTTGGGGTAAAATCTCACCTTCAGCCAGACCTTTTTTCCTCTTGTGTGCCTTCCCTGACCCTGCTCTTTCCACCTGGCAGAGCCCAGCAGCCAGAGCCCTAACCTATTCCTGTGGAGATAGTGCATTCCCAGGCTGTCCAAAAGCCAAGGGCTGAGCTCCTATTAGAGCCCACTGATGAATGGCACGAGGGCTTTTCCATAACTCTCCATTCCTAATCAATGAGCATGTTTGACATCTCAGCAGCAGTGCATTGGAGAACAGCTGTCAATAGTGCTTTCTTTTCCCAGAAGAAAATGGGAAACTATTACATCATTGATGGGGGTTGGTTATTGATGTCATCATTTCTGTCACTCACCTGATATATACAGCCCACAGTGACTTACCTCCAATCTATAGAGCCATGGATTTGAGAATAAACATCAATAACTTTAAAAACACTGTGCAATTGAGACGATGTTAACTCAAAGTGGAACTCATAAAGAGTGTATGTGGTTATGTGTTTGTGCCATTTGCAATGCCTGAGATATTGGGATTACAACAGGGGTCTGAATAACTGGTGCCTAATTTTCAAATTGTCTTCTGGCTGAATCTGTGTGCACAGTTCAGTATCTGCGTGACCTTAAAACATCTGAAAAGACTCTTTACTTTCTTAATCTATTCCTATGGTTTTCAGCTACCTGGATGGGCAGGTATCTTTTAAGACATTTTTCCTACAACCACCTAGAGCAGAGGATCCTTTGTGCAAAGACAAGCAGATTTCTCGTGCTCTAGAAGTTTTTCCATAGTAAAAAATCGACATTGGCTATAACTTATCAAGTGATATTTCTTCAAGTTTATTGTTTATTACTGTTACCATTTGATGGTAACAGTATGTTACCATGTATGTTAGATATTCTGATTGCAACAAGGGTCTGAATAACTGGTCCCTTATTTTCAAATTGTCTTATGGCTGAATCTTTATGTCAAGTGTGCATAATAATGTCTGGAACAATATGTTGCCTATTTACTGTGACCAAATTCTGCTGCCTTATTGCATCAATTTAAGCACCGTGAGGAACAGCCTTTAGGAGATGCTTCTGCCTTGCAGTCTTTTCTACGCATTTCGCCCTTATAACCGAGAAATGGAAATGTGGATGCCCCTTTTCTCTTCTGAAGGGCTGACTCGTGGAGGTCTGGCATCCAGCGAGCGCGAGCAGCAGCACCTGTGTCCCGAGCCAGACAGCTGGCATGCTCCCTGCGTGCCATCTGTGCCAGTGGCACGTGCCAGGTACGTGACTTGGGGGGAGGCAGGAGGCAGAAAGTAAGTTCATGCCACGACAGAGGTGTGTTTGTTTCTTTGAGCGCTGAAATCTGCTGGGGGTTTGGTCCCCGTTCCTCTCTTTCCTCGCTCTCTCGCCGATTAGTTGCTGGTCGTGCAAGGCTGAGGAATGAATTGCAGCCATTCTGGGTGAATTTGTTATTCTGGGTGAATTTAAGGACAGGGGATGTTAAGCACAGAGGGATTTCTGTTTCTGTAGAGTTTGTATGGAATTGTATGGGCTCTGAGCAACCCGGTCTAGTGAAAGGATGCCATCCCACAGCAGGGTGGTTGGAAAGAGATAATCTTTAAGGTCCCTTCCAGCTCAAACCATTCTGTGACTCTGTGATTTTGTGATTCTATGATTGAAAACATCAGGTATTTTTCTTATACATAAAGAGGCTGTTTCTCTATATAAACTGCATTGTCCCAAAGAAAGAGATCACTCATAAATAAATTATGTTGCATGAAAGAAAGAGCTTGGTTCCCCCCTGTAAAAGGGAGAGCTTCTCCATCAACCTCTGCAAGCTTCCAGGTCAAAGCCAAGGTAAAGGTTTCCTAGTCCAACCTGGAATCCTGGGAGCTACTTGTTGCTATCTGGCTCTGCCTGGCCGGAAATGATGGCAGAGGACAACATTTGCATTAAACAGCAGACCCGTGGTCTCCCTTCATGGGATGGTGCTACTTCTGCAAGGGTAGAGGTTGCTGATAGTGAGGAGACACCATCAAGTCTTCACTTCCCTCTGAGGGCGTATGCTTTGATGACCAGAAATGACCCTCTTTCTCAAGGGCAGAAACTTCATGGAACAGTCCAAAGGTGGGAAAACAGAACTTTTCTCTCCTCTCTTTCCTACATCTTTCCTCAGATACAGTGGGTCACGGCTATGTGGCACCAGCAGGACATTGTGAAGCTGTTCCCAGACCTGTGTGGCAAATGCTGTGGCTGTCAGTCCCCTCGAGGCCGAGGGAAATGAACTCCAGACAAATACTCCTTCATAGGTGCTATGCACATAAGTGCATTTTTGGATCATGGTCCAAGTCTGCATCCTCTGTGAGCCAGCGAATGTGCCAGGATGACTCGCTTTTTCTCAGTCCAGCACTTCTTCATTGAGCAGAGACAGAGTTGGGAGCACTGCACATCAAAGAGAGGGGAATTAATGAATGAGAAAACCTTGACATTTACACAATTTAGGCATGTTACTTTTATTTAAGGTGTTTTTTTTTTGGTAGAAAGGGTGCAGAACCCTTAGTGAATAGACCTGTTAATGCCTCTTGCTTTTTGTGTTTATATGTGCCAGGTCTAATAATTGTCACGTCAACCTAAGTGAGAAACATCCAGACACGTTTCTGGGAGAAGCCGTAGGGCTTTAGTTCAAGTGACTTCTGTTACTCCTGGGTGGGGAAGAGGGAAGGGCAATAAACAACAGGAATTTGTTGGTTTCTCAGCACCAAGGTTTATCACGTGTAAAAATGTAGGACTTTGGAAGCCATTAATTATACATGAAGTCAATAACCAATCTTAATAGAACTTAAAGTGACAAAAGCGATGACATTTAAAAAATCAGCTTCCCCACACTGTGTGTCTGTGACCATCAGGGAAAGAAAAAAGGCTGGAAACATGCTCTGGACACAGAGTAATTGCCACTGCCATTTTCTGATTTCATTAGAGAAAACTGTTTTCCGTGTGGGTATATTGGGAAAGGGAGAAATCCTGGATCACAAAGGTCAGATCAGTGTCTGGGATAACCTGCCCTGCCTGTGGTCAGCAAACAGAGGAATTTGCGGTAAAAAGAATGAGGATTTGCTCTTTTACGATATTTTAAAATATATAAAAGGGCATGTTGTATCCCCCCAAAGAAATGAAGCAGAATCATAGTGGATAGATATAAAAATGATAATGCTAATGGTAATATAGTAATATAGCAATATAGTGATATAGTAATGTAACGTAGTAATATAGTAATAATAACAATTCCTCTGCACTGCTGATGATTTCCAGAGTCTGGAATCTGATCAAATCTGACAATAATTAATGCATCTGAGCTTAGACTTGTATTTCCTGTTTGTAAAATTTATAAGGAATATAAGTATCCATGAAAACCCAAGCTTTAAAAGAAGTTCTAGTGGCCAATTTAGCCATTTATTCTAATTAATCTTATGCAAGATGAGAAGGTCTGCTATGAAGTCATCATTAATTTATATTCCTGCAGCACAGTTTATCCCATTTACTTTGTACCTTATTTTTTTTTCATAGAAGATCAAGAACCAATTCTTGGCCATTATTCTTGACGGAATCCATTTGAAATGAGCCAGAGGAGTGAGAAAAGCCCACACATGAATAAGCCTTGCCAGGTTCTGGACGGTTTTTTTTTTTTTTTTCAGCTGCCTAATTGAGGAAATATTTTTTGCTCTTTGTTTCGAGGGGGTGGTTTGTTTTGCTTGTTTGTTGCCTCAGGAGCAGGGAATTTTTGTCCATCCACGCCCTTGTTCCAGTTTGGAGGAGCAGGCGCCGGGGCTGTTAGCAAGTGGCATGCCCAGGAATATAAAAGAGCACTACATCTTTGGAGCTGTTTCCTGGTATTCCCCAGCATCCTTGTTTGTTATAATTTGAAAGAAGTCATTGAACTGAAAGGAGGGACAAACAATCTACAGGCGGACAAAGCCAGTGAGAGCTCGAAGCGGCCAAATTTCCATGAAACACTCTTGTTCCAATTCATATTTAAATGGGCTCCTAAGCAGCTGGACAACCTTTCTGTGGCCGGGCACAGCTGATGGGAGAAATCACATGCAATTTGCTGAGAGCAGATGAAAGGTGTGCATTTCTGTCCTTTTAATGTAAGAGAATAAATACTAAACCAGCACGGGATGTCAAGATGTTGGGCAGAGTTTAAGTGCAGTAGAGCACATTCTCAGTGCTGTGGATTGGCATCATTTTCTTTGAACTCATTCAAATTATGCTGATTTACAACAGCCAAAGATCAAGCCAAATATGGTTGTTTCTGTAACTAATTTTGATGCCCTTCTGCTTAATGATTCTTTGAGGGAAATTATTATTTCTTACAAATGGGCCTAGACAATGACTCTATCATCTAATAATTTAATTTTTAAGGGGCCAAATCCTGCAGCCCTTTTTAATTTAAAACTCATGTGGAGACATCTGGGAAAAAAGAGAAAACCTGGGACAAAACTGCCTTTTGCATATCCTAACCTGACCTCAGACTTCAGCAGATCCTCATTTCAAGGGAAAGTAGCCCAAATTCTCCTTAACTTGCCTCTTGCATCTCTCTAACTGAGCCACCTTAGGGGCTTGCTCTTGATGAGGCTGTGCTGATACCTTTGAAGACATTTTTTTCTACTACCACCAGGTGCAGTGCATCCTTTGGCAGATTTCTCGTTCTCCAAAAGAAGCTTCTCCCTAGTAAAAAATAGGCATTGGCTATAATTTATCAAGTGATGCAGTTTTATTGTGAATTAATGTTACCATTTGAGTTGAAAGTGGTTTAATGTACTTTGCAGGCATAACTTAATTATTCTTTGTCCTTGAGTCTCTGCACTGCAGCCACATTTATAAAGAAAAATATCGGGAATTACAAAGAACATTTTAAAATTACTTTAAATTCACTTTAAATCTTTTCCTTTTCTATTGACAAACTTTATTTTCTCTACTTCTACTAATTAGGATACTAGTAGACTTAAGATTTCTACAAGCAATAACTGACAATTTTCAATTTCCTCAGGTAATTTTTTAGGTTTAGCTGTCCCATCTATAAATCTGTGATGAGCAGAACAGTCTAAAGTAACTATTATTCAATTTGTTTCTTGAATATAAAATTAGATAAACAAGCCATTACCTTCCACTTGGGTAAAAATGTGGCTGGATTGGTGCTCCTTGGCTGGCCATGGTGCTCATCAGAAATACTCGGGGTTTTTTTGTATGCTACTCCAAATTCCTTGCTTTGGGAAATTAGAGAGAAATCAGAGTAACTGTTTCATTCAACGTGAGGTGTTTCTCCAGAAGGAGCACAATAAGGCCAGGACCTGCTCCTGGAACTGGTGGCTGCACACTGGGGGCAGAATGAAGGTATTGGGGAAAAAAAAGAAAAACTGAACTTGTGCCTTTGAGAGCAGAATTTGGCTCCTCCAGCAGCTGAAGTTAAATGGACCCTGATGCCTTCAGGTGCTCTGTGTACAAATATTTTGTCTTGATTTACTTTGGAAAGCGGCAAGTAGTCTCTTTGCTAACTTTTGTTAAGGTTAAAATTCAGTATTAGAAGGTCATTTTTATTAATAACTGGTTTTCTGGCCAGGAAAATATCTGTAGAGAAAATAAAATCATAAAACAACCCAGACTGAAAGAGAAAAAAGTCTAATACAAACCCCTTACAATTGACTACCAACCTTGCAACATTAATGACATAAAATTTATCCTCCCTCAGTATATTTTTGTCTTGGGATATGTGATTTCCCAAAGACAAAATCAATCAAAGCTGCCTTTGGCTTCCACAGTTTTCCAGAGTCTTCCATGGAGCAAAGTGGTTATGTGGAATGCACATACTGAATTTATCCTTCAGTTTGGTTTTACACAAATAAAACCTTGAGTGAGTGTTCTCAGCTTAAGAAAATTGGACTAAATTGCTGAATGGAAGGGAAAATTCTCCATGCATTTTTGCCTTTAATAAACACAAACCTTTACCTAAGGGAGGAAGTGATCTGGATTCGGTGCAAATAATTAAATAAAATAGAAAAATAACTAAGCAAAGCCTTACTTTTTATTTAGAAGGTAAATGGAAAACAAATGTCTGGGAAAGGCAGTGAGTTTGCTCAGAGTTTTCTATTCAAACACTTCTTGGGTTTATATTGAAGAAACAACATGTTTATTGTCTTTCCATCATGAGTGGTTTCAAGATGGAAATAATGTCACTGAAATCAACATAATTAATTGCATAGAGCTACAATAAGTACTACGTTGACTTCCAGGAATTGTCCTTAAAATAGATGTTTGTTTAATTTTGAGCATCACCAAAAGCTTGCTGCTATTGCACTGGGGTCCATCCAAATCTCTGCTGGGAACAACCATCCTTTCTACAGGAGCTACAGGGATTGACACGAGACCACCCAGCTACATCAGTTACCCCATAAAATAAGTTGTGGTGGTTTCACTGGTGTCCCTGATGCTGAGACAAGTTCTGCCAGTAGAAGATCTGACCTGTGGGGAAAAACTCTCTGCTGAGCCTCTGACTTCAAGAACAGATGGTCAGTGCTGGAATCTGAATTTTCACATCAGGATTGTGGAGAAGATGTAAATACAAAATCATGGACATTTTTTTTTTGTGCTTTTGCTTTGCTCTGTCTCTAACCTCATACCAGATGATCTCATCCAAACAGGTGGTCATAACTTGAAGGAACTGTGCTTTCTTCGTAATGGATGTTTGACTTAAATCTTGCAAAGAAACCTTTTGAAGATTCACAAGCGAATTATTCACTTAAAAGTGGGAACACTCCACACCAAATCCAACAGGGATAGGGAATTTGATAGACGAGTTCACCTCAGTGATACCAGCATGTTTCTTATCTTCCTCCCATCAGTTAAGAGCTGTTGTGCATAACTTTCTTAACCTTAACCTTCTCTGTTCATCCCTTGGGACTTCAGATTAGCACGAGGGATAAAGGAAAATCAATGCCGAGTTTGGTTCTGGTAAATGTTTATGTCTGTATGCAAAGGAAGAAGTGGGGAGAGCTTGAAACTATCCCTTCCCAACGAAAGATTTTAATTAAATTAGGTCTTAGAAATGGGGAGCGTGATCTTTGCAGTGTTTTGATTTTGCTGAAGATTATGCCTGGACTTGCCAAAACCAACTGCAAAGTCTTAGGTTTGTAAACTCCGCACACAACGCCCGCGCAACTCGATACATCCCAAAGAAAGAGCCCCAGGGCTGCTGTTTACATTCCTAAAGTCTTTACAAACAAGGAGAACAATATCTGCTCTTTCCAGATTACTGTGGTCAGGTTCCTGTGTACAGCACGAGTGACCTTTCTGAGCTGAGCAATCTTTATATACTCAGCCCTGAGTGCTGGAAAAGGCTCAGGTGTATCAGCTTACCAGGAGTTCATATTTTACATGAAGACTGATTTTTACAGTATCCAGCTGCTGAATATAAAATGATTGAATTTGGCACTATAAAAGAGGACCTTTCTCTTATGTAAATACATAGATTCTTCACACTGCTGGGAAAATGTGTATTGTACACAATCCAGCTTAAGTTTATGCTGTCTCCTCTCTGACTCCTCTTAATCTGTGCTTAGACTGTTCTCTGTATCACTTTCCTTGCCCAAGGCATCTTTATATCAGCGAAGGGAGAAGTAGCAGGTGTAGCACCTCCACTTCCCATGTGATAATGTGAGAAAGTAAAAGGCACAGTCACAGAATCCTAGGATGGGTCAGGTTGGAAGGGACCACAGAGCGTCATCTTATCACCCCTTGCAGCTCATGTAGGGTCATCCCAGAGCACATGGATTGTGTCTAGATGGTTCTGGAATATCTCCAATGAGGGAGACTCCACACCCTTTCTGGACAATCTTTTCAATGTGTAGCCACTGCAAAGGAAAGTTATCCCTCATGTTCAGGTGGAACTTCTGGGCATCAGTCTCTGCCCCTGACCTCTTGTCCTGAGCACCCCTGAGAAGAGCCTGGCCCATCCTCTGACCCCTCCCTTTGGATGCTGATGGACATGAGTGAGGTTCCCTTGTTTTCTTCTCTCGAGGATGAACAGTCCCAGCTCCCTAAACCATTCCTTGTGAGATAGATGCTCCAACCCTTTCACATTCTGCAGGACTTGGAGAGGTGGCACCTTTAGCACATGTTGACAGAGCCAGTAAGTGCTTTTCATGGAATCATAGAATAATCAAGATTTGGAAGAGGCCTTTAAGATCACCAAGTCCTTTTATCCAGCTCCACACCATGACAGAGGTGTGCACAGAGCCAGGTACAGCCCAGCCCCTCTTCCCTGCTGCTCCTGCCCCCAGTGTCTGTCTGGTGATCCAAAGGCTTTCAGCTTCTGTCAGGGAGTGTGTCACACCTTCCTAAGGAAAAAGCCTTGAGATTGTTTTGATTTAGATGGTTTAAATGCATAAAAGCAGCACATTTCAGGTGTAATGCTAGTCTTGGGTGAGTATCTGTTTTTACTGAGCTTGTGGAAGATGAAAACAACTGTCTGAAAAAGTTCTTTTATCTCCACATTACATCCTTGAACAGGGAAGGATTATACAGGGAATGACCAATAAATCAGATAATCTATGGTCATTTTCCAGCCAGTGCTGGTAGTGAGAGGCAGATCAGAGATGATGGGATGGGTGACCAAGGAGGTGACAGCAGCAAGCTCAACTCAGTGCCACTGGCAGGGCCCTCCAAAAGGAATCTTCTGCCTTCCCCTCCCTGTAGCTGTGGAGCTGATGGGAGCAGCTTTGCCCTGATGAGACATCAGGTGTGACCTGTTTCAGAGCAAGCTCCTAGGGAGGAAGAGGGGGTGTGAAGGGAGGAGATGTGTATGGGGTGTGTGTATGGGATATGCAAAGGTTTGTTTTCCTTTGGATGAGACACTGCAGTGCACTGAGTGCTGAGACGTCATTAAAATCGGTCCTGTCAGTCTAACCAGCCCCAAAAGAGGAGGAAGAAGAAGGCTGGGCAGATGCACAGGGTCCGGTAGGGCTGCTTGAGGGTGAGGAGAAGAGCAGGAGAAAGATCGTGGTTGTTTGGGTCCCTGGAGCCCTGTGGTCATGTGCCAGAAAGTTTTCTGCTTTTTACATTTAGAAACAGCAACCTCATTAACTTGTTTTTAGGATAACACTGGTTTTTCCCAAACACATTTTCCTTCCACTGTATCACCTTTTCTACTCCAAATGCCCCGTGGGAGAACCTTTGTGTAAATAAGGATCAAATCTTCATTTTCACAGTGTAATGGGCTTTATCTTACAAGACACCTGAAGGAAAAAAAAAAAAAAAAAAAGAAGGATTTTGCAGTGTAAGCCTAATTTTAGTGTATTGATGGGTTTTCTGGAGATAGAAATCTGAAAAATGGCAAGGTTGGGAAAGTTCAGGGATGCATCCTAAGTTTGCAGCTTGACTCTGACTTTATTTTCTGATAAAAGAAACATGAATATATATATATGTAGAAAATCCAGCTTCTATTATAGAATTCATATATGCAGCTACACCAGAAATATAATTAGTGTCTCAGGCTGTCAGCAAGGGCCGTTCTGCTGCTTAAGACCTGAGCTTTGCTGGTTAGGGGGAGCAAGATAATGACAGAAACATCCTGTGAGATTGTAACCCCAGTGTTTTGGTGGTTGAACTTGAGGAAAGGGCACATATTATCAGCTGTACTCTGTTCTCGTTTCACTACAGGAGACGGGGAGAGAAATGGTCTAAAACCAGGCGATCAATAATTTGTATAGTGAACACAGTGTGCTGTTAAATGGTCTAATCTTTAGATCTCTTCAAACACAAGGTGGTACAGGAGAGGAATGGCTGCCAAGGAGGAAGCAACTCGAGGTGTAATTCATAAGAACAAAGACTGAAAAGGAGGTTGTACTACATTATTTTTGCATTAGAAAACCTGATAGGTCACACAGAACCTGGCTGGTCATTTTTAGAGAGTTTGCTACAAGAAAAGCTCGTGTGGGAACATAATTGGTTCAGCCACAAAGCCACGAACATGTACTGTAAAATATTTTCTCCTGTGCATCCTCCTACAGGGTAAAGTTTTGTTTTCCATATCAGAAATAGAGGTTTCCAGCTGCTGAAGATGCTGCTGGTTGCATTTCCCAGCTTGATGAAGTCCCTGAATTGCTGGAAAGAGCTACTTGGAGGATATTTATAGAATCCTAGAATACCCTGACTTGGAAGGGACCCACAAGTATCATCGAGTCCGGCTCCTGGCCCTGCACAGGACCATCCCCAGCAGTCACACCATGCGCCTGAGGGCATTTTCCAAGCTCCTCTTGAGCTCCCTCAGGCTTGATGCCATAACCTGTCGAACCTGTTCCAGTGTCCAACCACCCTCTGGGTGAAGAATATTCTGCCAACAAGTGGCCTCAATCAGCCAAGAAGAGACAGAACACATTACAGTATTAAAGACCTGAACAACCCTCTCTGGAAGCTCTTTTTAGAGGTCCCAGTATTTGAAAGACAAGCACAAAACAGCAATTCCTGTGTCAGTGTTTTTTCAACAGGACAACGAAATAAAGTTCTTTGGTGTGATAGAGAAAACAAGGTAAGGGACACTGGTTCCGTTTTGAAGGTTGAATTGGATTTTACCTTTCTCCCTTAATTAATCTATTAAGTAATTTCACAGAATCATAGACTCATCAAGATCCATCAGGCCAGAAAGGGCTGTTGTAATCACTTAAGGTGTAACGTGAACCATAAGATTTTTGAGAATTGCTGAATTTGTTTGAATTTAATTTGGATTTAATTTAATTAAGATAATCTTTTAAGGGGAAAACTTAATCTCAGTTTCAAACCAGTGGGTTTGCTCATGTGAGGGAATAGTCCAGGGGAGAATTTTTCTTGAGTGAAGGACTAAGTAACTTGAATAGCAATGATATTGCCATTGTCTCCTTGTGTTATTTAAGTGGTGATTAGGTCTGAACTTGACTTTTAAGGCAATAATACACTTCCAGGGGTGACTGCCTGAGTGAGAAGAGAGTTTTCAGTACTGTAGGTCTGAGTAGATTAGCAGGCTGTCTATAAACTGAGGGAAGAAAATCAGAAGGCAAAAAGGAAAAAGCCAAGGAGAGAGTAAACCTTGGAACTGGAAAAACAATTCCTGTTCCAGATGAAACATTTCATTATATATGATGGGTTTCAAGGCAGTTTGCCCAATGACTTTTTATTTAACAAGGCATTGTGTGAAACATGGCATTGTTCCTTACAGGAAATAAAGAACAAGAAATCTACTTATTTCTTGCATACTTGTGTTGAAAGTGGGATGAGGTTGGGATGTGGAAGTAATCGCTCCAAAGCACAGCAACCTTGTGGAATTTCCTTTTGGAGCTGCACAGCTTTATCTAAGAATGAGACTCCTTGGGCTGGAAGGATGTTGCTGACTCCCAGAACTTGAGCCTGGGCTTATATGTTTTTTCTTTAATGCAAGGTTTTATTAAATATCTTTAGTGTACCAAAATAATTCAGACCTTTGCTCACAGGAAGGTATTAACATCCCTTTGGGAAGAGCTTGGGCCAAAACCTGAGAGTGCTGAGTATCTGCTACCACATCCAAATTCACACTTCTCAGTTTTTGTCCTTTTCCCCAGAAGTTTTAGGCTTGATCCTTCTCATTGATATACTCCATTGCTAACTCAGCTGGACTGAAGGCAGGAAACAAACTCACAGAATATTCCAAGTTGGAAGGGACTCGGAAGAATCATCAAAGTCCAACTCCTGAAAATCTTAAAAGACCTGAGGACTAGTGGAGCAAACAGACATGCGGAGCCTGTCCTGAGCTTTGAGCTCTTGAGTTGAAGGTGGCCAATGCAACAATTGAGCAGTGTCCTGTATATTTCATATCCTGAATATCTCACGTCCTGAATATCTCATATCCTGAATTATGACTTCTGCTGTCAGCTTTTGGGAAGCACTTTATTGACAGGTTCAAAGAATATATCCCCTAAAATAGTGTTGTTGTAGAAATTCCTTGTTTGGATTTTGTTTCGTTAAAACTTGAGCAGTCTCTGAGTGACTCTCCCTTTTTCAAGTGGGTTTGGTCCCTGCCTGACCCCAAGGTGCTCTTTCAGGCTGTGCATCAGGGAAGGATTGGAGGCAAAGAAGTGAGGAACATTTTCACTGATTTTTTTTCCTCCCTTATTCTTTTCCTATTACTGAAGCCCAAGCCATCACTTTAAATTGCCCCCTTTGTTTTCCTTTCTCAATCAGTGTCAAGATTTTTCTTCAGTTTCTCTCAAGCTGATCCAAACTTTGAAGCCTGCACTTCCTTGCTGTGCTTTCCTGGTGGGGGCTGCAGAGTTTGGTGCATTTGGAAAAGCAAAGTTTGCTGAAGAGTGAGCCTGAAGCAGCTGCCAGGGCTGACAACTGAAAGGCACCAGTGGGGACAAAGCAGAGCAGACAGAGCGATGTGGGAACATTAGCACTTGTGAGGGTCCCTCTGCCCCCCTCCCCTCTTCAAAAAGAGGGGAGAGAAGCTGGGTCTTTGTCCAAAAAAAGCACTTCAGCATGCACTTGACCTATAGATATGTGAAAAGACTCTTTACTGTCTTCATCCATTCCTATGGTTTTGTGTTACCTGGATGTGCATTTAATGGAATAAATATTCATCACTTTGATCCCATACGTAAGGAAGATGATCCATATTTTTTACTCCCTGAAAATATGAAAATCAATGAAAATCACAGCTGTGCAAGCAGATTTCCAGGAAACTTAACACGCTGCATTTAGTATTCGGGAGGTTGCACCACCCCTTGGTTTACAGGGAAAGTTATCACGTGGAAAAAGTGTGGAGAGATTGTTTTGATCTCATCTTGCACAGGACTGAGAAAAGAAAAGGATTAAAGTGTCTTAACCATAAAGCTTGGCAGCAATTGTCGAGCACAAAAATGAAAATAGTTTAAGAGAACAGTGCAGGCAATAACTCACTTGGGGGGTCGGCAGAGGACCAGAAGAAGTGGCCAGACTGACATTGCTTGGTTTTATTAACTCATCCATAATTAGCCCATAGCTTAGATACAATTTAGCTTGTGCCATATGGGCTAATATAGTGCTGAAAGTTACCCCCCATGCAGGTGCCAGTCTGTCACACTGAAGGAAGATTAGCATAAAACAAACAACAATGCACCAGTAATGACAGTGGCACCATTTGCCACTCCATACTTAAGGATGTAGAAGCAGGGCCATTATAACCCAATCTTCAAGATTTTATGAAGTAGATATAAAAAAGCATGTGCACACACACACATCCTTTACAGCCCAGTGAATCCTTCCTTCAGTTCTCAGGCAAACCCAGTGTGTATCTTGCCTTTTTTTAAAGATATTTAATTTTTAAATTATTTTTTTAATGGTAAAAATACCTAATGTAGGTACTTAATCTGCTGGTATTCCCTGGAACAGCACGTGGAATGAGTTGTTTTAGGTAAAACATACTGGGCAAATAAATCCAGGTGGTTTCTGCCGTGATAAATGTGTAATATAGTCACTGTTAAGCTCAAATAAAAATGAGAAAACTACGCTGTATGTGCCCATCAACTTGATTAGAACTTTTTATAGTGTATATGAATCTATAGCACTGGTGTAACTGTGTAGGCAGGAGATGCTGTGTGAGTATAATTTACACTAGGAAGAAAGTGAGCCACTGTCTTTATTGATTCCCCTTTATTGAATAGGAATTGCTCCATTAAAATGATACCCATGTGTTGCTGATAAGTCCTGCATTTCTGTTAATTTGGCCACTACGTATTGCCAATATTTTCCTTTTTAAATCAAGAAGGAGATTTGGTGCCAGAGCCTTTCCCAAATTGTGCTGAGCTCCTGACACAAAGCAGCAGAAGCCATTAGCATTCTCAGTTAAGGCTGATCAGTCGTGCTGTTGAACCATTTCTTCTCTTCCTCCCAACATATTTGCTTTCCTGTGTTTCCCAGATAAAAGGGAAGCTCCCCCTCTACTAAGTTTTCCGGACTTTTCTTTTGAAAGGCAGCCTGCCCATTTTGAATATTTTAAATGAAGTGAGTTTTGCTATGCAGACAGGAGCTGAATTTTTTTTTTTTCCCCAGCTCTCATCGGCTATTTATGTGACTCCATGGTTTTCAAATGGTATAATGTGAGAGGATGCCAAATGTCCTGCCATTTAATAACCAGTAGCATACAGAGCTCTTTTCAAAATGCCACCGCTCTGAGCATCTGTTGTTATTAAGTAAGATGATCAAATTTTGTGCAGGACTTCAATTTTGCTTTTCACATCACTTATAGAGCAAAAATAATATGCAGTCTGTGTATAAAACTAATGTGTTGGGATCATTGAGCCAATTGCTGGGTTTTGTGTTCTGCTTTATTACAGACCGTAAAATAAACTTTGGCCTTTTTTTAATAAATGTTATAAAAATGCTCTGTGAATCAGGAGAGTGTCAGCAATTAAAGCCATTTAACATCATAATAATTAAAAATGCAATACTCCAGTGTAGTCAGTATTGGTTCGCATAAAAAGCCACATTGTTGGTCCTTAATAATTACATTATTTGACAGACATGCTAAAGAAGAGGGAAAGGTGCACATTGTTAGCGTCAGATGAGCAACTAATTCTTATTGTTTGTGGAAATTGCTGTAACATCCTTTCCTATTCCTGTCTTTCAGCTGACAGATGTGCAGGAATGTCCTGGGCTCACCATTGCTTTTCTCTCCAGCAGAACATGACTGACAACACACCACCACCAGGGAACAGCTGGGGCGAGATGCATAACATTTCCCTGGAAGAGAGAGAAGCTGATTAGGCTATGGAGCGCCTAATTGGGTAAGATGCCCCTCATTTCCAAACTATAAAATTCAGAGTGTGTAGAGCAGAGAGGGGAGGCCGGGCTGGGAAGAGCCGTATGTTTGTCCCGCAGCACAACTGGACCTTTCAAATGAGCGATGCGTTTCCAGCTGTGGTTTGGGACTGAGCCCGGGCTCGGTGTTGGGGAGGGCCAAATTTTTGAGAGGAGACTTAACTCAGGCATAATAACATTGAAATTACACCTCTGCCCCTTCTCCTTGCTTTTCCTTCATTCCCAAATGCAGAAGGGCAGCTTTCCCCACAGCATTCACTTCTGTCATGGAAAAATAAGGCAAAAATTTAAAAAACCCACAAATTTTATAGATTTAGGAGGTTTTTTTCCTCGAATATTGGAGGTGTGGCATTCTTCCCTGTTTTCATTGCCACAGATAGTTCTGTAAAAGCAATATCATCCTCAAAAGAGATGGAGAAGTTTTGGTTGCAGGGCTGTGGAAAGGGTGGAGTTGGCATCCTCACATACCCTAAAGGGAATGAGGTCCAAAGAGGTTTTTGGAGGAGAATCCTCAATCCAGCCTCTGGAAAGCCTAGAAAACAGGGAGTGAAAAGTGACTTAAAGTATTCTGGGGAGAAAATTGCTTTCTTTGTTTTTCTGAAGTGTCCAAGAGCTTTTTGTCTGTCTCTTGAAATACTCCCCAGCTGTGGCAATGACGTTCTTGTTTACTCCATTTTCAATCCTGTTGGGCTTGGGTTTTTTAGCTTCATTTAATTCAGGCACCCTGAGCTTCCACTGCAGTGGAGACTCAGAGGGTGGGGTGTCCTTTTAAAAAAAACAAATACTCAAAGAAACTTCCAACCAGATCTTGCAAGGCCTGCTACCAGCTATCTGTGATACAGGAAATCATTCTTGGGTAGGATGAAGTCAGGCATGAAAATCTCATTTTTCTGTTTTGTATTTCAAAAAACCTGTAGATGTGGTGCCTAGGGACATGGTTTGGTGGTGGATCTGGCAGTGCTGGTTAATGATTGGATTTGATGAATCTTTGAGGTCTTTTCCTTGATGGTTCTATGATTTTCTGATTATTTTCCTTCACCTTGTGTGTTCTGAATTGATTTTATTCACCTCTTGCAAGTAGTATTAGTTACTTTCCAAGGAAACTAATGATTCAGCAGCATAAGTGTGATGTTTGGATACAGGAATAATAAATAAATAATAAAGACTTGTGAAGTTCACAATATGTAAGTTAAATCATGTCAAAAGTGTTCTGAAAGCAAACAAATCAAAAATTTCCTCAGAACTTGGTGAGAAGATGCTGTTACATCTTCACAGGTGATGTGTACAGCATCTCTGGCAGATTTGTTCTTCCCAAGGCCTTGAGTGATGGGATGAGCACATCAGTGACCAGCAGCAGTGTTTCCAATGAATTTTTGGGTGCCTGGGGCAAAGGAGCAGTGGAACATCCCAAGGGACACTTAAAGTATTTTAAAAGCACTGAAAGCATCTGAAAGACCAGAGCCCCTCTGGAAACTTTCTTACCTTAGATGTAATTCAGATGTGTGCAATTATTTTAGTTCAAATATTAACCTCAGATTTTAAACAGATTATAATTTTGTAAGGAAATAACCACAATTGCATGACAGAAAGGGATTTGATTTGCAGTGCTGGAAACCAGTCAGCTCCTTGAGCATCTGAAGAGTCTTTCGGTGAAAGTATAAAAAAAGCACATTATCTCCTGATTAACCTGAATCAAATAATGGAAATAGAATTCCATCTGCCATAGATATCATAAATAATAAATACATTATTAAATCAATAAACTGAGTACAACAATGAATTTTAAATCTTATGTTGTGATTAGAGCCAGCTCTTTCTTTGGGACATATTAAACTATATTCACAGCACATTCCACTTGACTTTTTCTAATAGGTGATCTGTTTCTTTTTCAGGAAGTTCATATGAAGTTTCTGAATCTCCACTTTGGTCCTTGGGGAGAAGCAGCCCAGAAATAAGGTGAAAGCGTTCCGAAAGAAATGAGGAAATCTCCAAAGGAGAAAAAAAATAACAGATTATAGAAATACTGGTAAATAAAATACAACCAAAGAGCAGCCAGGGAAGCAGTTTAACCCACTGCACACTAGTTTTTCCACAGTGCAGCCAACTTAATAGTGAATGAAGAATATCAAGGAATATGGCTTTATGTATTAGGACATCAAATTTCATAGAGATGTTAATGGGTGAACAATAAAATAAAAGAAAGCAAATACATGAAATAAGTGGTAGTTGAGTCCTACATGGTAGCTGACCCTGTATAGCATAAATACTTTAAAAGTTAGATTTTGGAAAGTTTTGGTTGCTTTTGTTATACTATTCTGCATTTGTACGGGAGATGCAACCACCAGAACCTCCTTTGGTCTATAAGAAACCTGAAAGACATCAATGTTTTATTGTTTCAGATTCATCAATTTACTTACTGCTTTAGATCTCTAAGACCAAATCCAGAGGTTCTTAGGAGATTGAGTGTGATGAGACCAAACTGGGCCTTGCATCTTTGAGTTTATTCTAAAAATGTTCTACAAAAGCAGAGGTTTTTGTTTCAGATTTGGAAAATGACATTTCCACTCCAGCCCATGACCTCTGCCTGAAAAGGTCATGGGGCACCAAGGTGGTGAGGAGTTGGTGACCTCAAAGATGATCTTGTTCCACCCTGTGCCATGGGCAGGGACACCTTCACTAGACCAGGTTTCTCCAAGCCCTGTCCAACCTGGCCTTGGACACTTCCAGGGATGGGATGTCTACAACTTCTTCCCTGCTCTGGTGTGACTCCATCATTCTGGTGTCCTTCTGCTGTTCCTGCCAACAGGGAAACCTCAGAATCCTCCAGCCCTTTATGCCTCTCTGTAACAGGAACAAAACTCCTGAGTGTTCATTTTCACCATAAATCCCTGTGCCTCAAATATATATATATATATATATATATATATATATATATATATTTTGTCCATTGTCAAGATTTGGGAGTGATTTATTTGTGCAGTTTTTGCAGAAAGACTGAAGCCTTTATGGCCTCTCTAGGAGTTACTTCTCAATTCCATACAGACTGTCTTGGTCAGCTCAAAACCTGCAACTCTTGGGATTTCTGCTCTGGCTGGGTATCATGAACTGCTACAGTAGAACTGATATTTTTTAATGTCATTTTTCATAGAGTCATAGAATATGTACAAGAATCATGGAGTCCAACTCCTGACCCTGCACAGTACACCCCAACAATCCCACCCTGTCCCTGAGAGCGTTGTCCTAAGACTCTTGGAGCTCTGTCAGCACAGCTCTTGGTGCTGTGCCCACTGCCCTGGGGAGCCTGTTCAGTGCCCAACCATCCTCTGGGGGAAGAACCTTTTCCTGAGATTCAACCTGACCCTTCCTGACAGAGAGAGCTGCAGAAATACTTTAAATTAGAGGTACATCAGGGTTTCTGCCATTTCTTTAGTGCAAAGCTGCAGGAGGCATAAGATGTGCATTTTCTTGATCCATCATGGAAATGGATCTCCTATGGTTATGAAGGGATTTTTGTTGTTTTTTGAGCTTTTCCTGCTTGCAAACACTTCCCTTTAAATCCCTTCTGTAACCACCACTGGTTCCTGCCATTCTTTCCACACCAGGCATCAGCTCACCATTGCTGTTCTCCCACAGCCAGCACAGCAGCACCACCCAACTCCTGGGCTTTGGAAGTACTGACAGTGTGACTGAATTTAGAGGACACAAGAAATCTTGACATTCAACTTGTCAATGTTTCTGTCACTGAGCCTGTGTTCTCATGACTTATTTTTTAATGCAAATCAGAAGATGATTAGCTGTTTTCTCTCTTCATTGTGTTTATTTTTGCTTGTTCTTTAGGCTGTTTTTCATGCCTCATCTTGGCTGAATTTTCTCCCATTTTTCTCCCTTTCTGTGTGTTTCTGCTCTTGCTCTGTTCTCTGCCCTTTGTTCTCAGTTGCTGTTTCCCCCCCTTTTTCCTTTTGTGCCTCTCTTGCATATTTTCTGGTGCTCTATCATCTCTGTTCTTTGTCTTTCCTTTTCTTTGTCTTTTCATTTTGCCTATCTTTGTTCTGTGTCCTCTTTGGTGTCTCCCTGTTCTTTGTCTTCTCTTTTTCCTTGTTCTTTCTCTTCCTCTGTCTGTCTCTTTTTATGATTCTCTTTTATCTTCGTTGTGTTCTGAGTAGGTTTGTCTTGATCTTTGTCTTTGCAGAGAACGTGCTCAAATGAAGACAAAACACGCCATTCAAACAGAAATTGCTTATTAATTATAACATGGACACACTCCTGAAATCCAAACCTCCCACAAAGCCAGCAAACCAAATCACAGGCCTTTTCAGGCCTTTGTGTATTTTTCTGGTCAACTGAACTCCACATAGGGCCCTGTGATTGAGCAGCCAGCACTTAAACCCTGTCCTATCCCACTCCCCTCTCTCTGAGCGTCAGTCAGTAAATCCATCCTAAAGTTTATGACTGACCCATCAGGACTTGGGTGCAAAATAAGCAAATTGGGGTATTTGGTGATGCAGCAGGTATGAGTAAAGATGTGTATTTTGGTCACCAGTATGGAATCCATAAGATCTTCATGTCCCAAGTGTTCCCCTTCCTCCTGTGGTGAGGGGTATAATTTACTGCAGATGGCTTTGACCTACATCATCAGCCCCAAGTTATCAGTTGCTGCTGGAAGGAATGTTTTAATTTACCAACCAACTCTTCTGGGAATGGGTATCCACTACTGGCCACGTGAAGGCAGGATTTTTTGGTGCACTTGGTACACAGTCATGAATTATTGTTGTTAATTCTTCATATTTGCAAAACAAAACATCTTGAAAATGTGGAAACAGGAAAATCACAGGCAGAGTTATTTTGGTAAAGGAAGCTCTATTTCGTCCCAAAATAAATCTTTCTGTGATCTCTTGGAGCTTTGAAAAGATTAGTATGGTTTCAAAGTTTCAGCTCAAAAAGTTCCCATAAAAAAAGTTCAGCTTTTTGTTCATTTTCCCACCTGTTTCTCCCTTTGAATAATTCAGGGAAATCTCTCTTCACGTGTGATATTTGATTAATCCTCATTAAAGCCTTGGCTGAAAAGCAAACCCCCAATCCTGGAGTTTGCCCTGTAGCTGCTTTTGCCTTCTCTATTTAAACATTTTTTCATTTATTTGTCCTCAAGAGGGTTGTGAGAGCCACGCCATGTTGTCAAAGTGCAGAACAGCTGAGCTGGGGGAAATTCCTCAGGGTGGAGGGGCTGGTGCACCACGGACCCCACTGCGGAGTCACCACGTCCTGGGTACTGGGGGGGACCCTTCCTGCACCTTTCCAGACTGCTTCTCTCTCCCCATAACTTTGCTGTTAAATTGTCACTTTCCTGGCCAGGCTGTGGTATATAAATAGAAATCTCATATCTTCCACCTGCTGTGCTCTGGGGAAGCCCCAGAACCCCCAGCACATCACTGAGCTCTGCAAACCGGCTGTAGGACCCAGCCACAATATTGCAGCAAATAACCTGCGCCTGATGTGAATTGTCCTGAAACTGGGAAGTGCTGTGGGATCCCTGGAGGCTGGAAATCGATCTGAGCCCGGGTTGGGCTCTTCCTGCTCCTTGCACTTCATCGCTGTCACTGCCAACATCCCTCACTGCGGTTGTGGATGCAGAAGTGGGATGGGGTCTCTTCCCGCCTCTTCCCGCCGTGATTTGTTGCTTTTGGGAAGAGCCCATGTGGGAATGAGGAGGGCACAGGGCTCTCCAAGGGCTGAAGTCATCAGTGTGTGACAGCTCCAAGTGTGTGACAGCAATGCCCTATGCCGTGAGCTGAAGGGATGTTCCCCTGCTAGTCCTGGCATGTGGGTTTTTGAGAAAGCACAGGTGATCTCCCAATCTCCATAAATATGCAGGAATTACAGGTTTCCAAAGCTAGATTTTTTTTTTTTTTTTTTGGTCTTAATAACATTGATTTAAATTATACTTAAATATTAATAAAGCAGTTTAAGACCAGGCCGTTTAGGCCAAAAGTACATTAAAATTCCCCCTCTATTTTCCCTCTTTTAAAATCCTCCTCCTTCAGTTTATTCCCTGCGGGAGGGTTTGGGTCCTGAACTCATTGTGAGATCTTCAAACACATAATAAGAATTAATCACCATTAGTCTTCTATTTTAACAGCTGCTTCCTACCCCCCGAACCAGTGCAGCTGCAAACTTCCCTCCCTCTGCCGACACCGTAATCCCATTACAGCTGCAAACTTCCACGTGTGAAAACGCAGATTTAAGCTGATTTTGAAACAACTCACATTTCTTGATTGCTCAGGTCTGTGCTGGAAGTGGGGGATGTGGCTCCTGGATGGTGGGAGCTGACGGAGCATCGTCCTTCCCAAGTACAAAGCCACCACGTTGCTGATGGGAGGTTGCAAACCCCACTCGACCTGAACCCTGTCATTTGCATCAACCACTATTTACTTCTTAATATTCACAGGAAAACAAGCATGTCTTATTTATTAATAATGAGAATTTATTTGCCTGCTTGTGGAAATTTCCCTTTTTCTTCTCACTTGTGGGCTTTCTTACACTTTCTCCATTCTAATATCTGCCCTTAGATTGTAATTATTTTATTTTTCTACTTTTTAGCATTAAGGTTTGAGATAGATAATTATTTTGCTTAATAGTAAATTTCACTGCAACGTGCCCAGAGGGATCTGAAATAAAAGGTATTTAAAAATCTACCATGTTAGAAAAGTAAAATAATTTCAGCTAATGAGATTATCAAGGATAATCGGTTTACAAAAGCCCATTATGCGACAGATTCATTGATGTCTTAAAACAGAAAAGGAGAATCCTATTTATTTTTTGAAATGGTGTAGAATAAATTGCTTTTCAGAATGTAAAAGGCTGTTTTTCATATTTTTTTTCAAATGTGATGATTTCTGTAGCCCCATCTGCTGTTCAGTTTCAGAAGTATCCAGAGGAAGACTCAGTGAAATGTGTGTTTTTCTGTTGAAAATTTGTTAATAGGTGAGACATGACCTGTGGATTTGACTGGGGATGGTAAGGAAGGACTTGGTCTCTTTCAGAATCTGTGGGAAGAGTTGCAGGAGTGGAATAGAAATTCTCACTTCCATTCAACCATGACTGAGGACATATTGTGGAGGAGGACAAGAGGTTGGCACTGGTAGTTGCTCTTGCTGGACTAACAATGGAGGTCCTACTAACCAGAGCTGTTCCCTTATCCCAGCAAGCTCAAAGAGAAAGGGGGTGGGAGAATCCAGAAGACAGGTTTGCAACATCCACACCTCTGCAGGGGACAGAATGGGGTCATTTTAGATGTGTGAAAATTTGGTGGGACATTTTCCTTCCATTTCCCCCCTGAACATTTTAGGAGATGTGTTAGATTTGATCTGTGTCTCCTCACAGAAGTAAAGGGTTGACTTGGCCCAAGAAGAACTGAAAGGTGCTCCAACACTACCCCAGTTTTGTAACACCCAAGAGAGACCTTAAGGTTTGCTCTTATAAATAAAAACCAACAAAATTAATTTGTGTGCTACATAAATTAAAATACGTGTGTATAAAGCTGCAACCTTGGGAAAAACTCCTATAACAATGTCTGTTTTATCTATTGTAGTTTACTGCTTTGACCACGTCTTCTCAGCTACCCAGGGTGTGCCTGGTGGGGCTGGCACAGAGTTTCTTCCAGGACTTTTGCTCTGTGATGATGTGGAAGGTGACTCTTCAGTAAGTAACACAAAATGATTTCAGACTTGTACAAATAATACACATGTTCTGTCCCCCTGTGATTGAATGATGAATAGCATTTGGAGTGATTGATTTGCCGGCAAGTGGTGGCGGCTGGAACAGTTCGGATTGTCCTTGGATCCCTCAAACTGTGGGAGATGTGGGTCCTACATCTCCCACAGCTTTGTCTCCCTGTGGTATTGTGGTTCTCCAACGCCATGTGAATGCCAGGTCTTGACCTGGCCTTTGAGAGGGATGATAGGGACACAGTTTGATCCTTCAAGCAGCACATATCCACCACAGTGTCTGTCCTCTGCCTGTGCTAGCCCCACAGGTGGGGACTTTTTGTGTCCCCAAAAATGTGGCTCTTGTACAATCTCTTCTGCTGCAGCTCAATCTGCCACCTAAATGGCTCTCTCTTTTTTTTTTTTTTTTATTCCTTTAATATTTAGCAGAAAATAATTCTGCAATGAGCTTTATTAAAGCAGCAGGATAGATTAAAAAATGAAATATGTTTAGCAAGATTTGGGGGAAAGGCTGGAGTAATTAATTTTCAATAATACCTGGCATTTCCAGAACTCCTTTCATCCCAAGATCACCAAACAGTTTACAGACATTAATTAATTAAAGCATTATGATGCCCCAGTGTGGGGCCATCGCCGGCGTGTCTGACTCAGACAAACTCCCTGCAATTCCCCGGACAGCCGAGCAGTATCCACTCCTCTGCCTGCACCAGGGCTATTCCTCTGAGTAAATACTGTTCAGCCTTCCCAAGGTTTGCACTGTGTGGCCCTATGTAAATATTTTCCAATAAGTTCGATTATTTGTCTTTTATTCTCTATCAGGAAAACCCCAAATATCTCAGTAATAAAATTTCCAGTGTATGTTTACATGAGGGCAGTCCGGATGATTAGTTTCTGATTCAGCTGCCCATTAAAACATCCCCGCTCTTGAAAAACTCCCTTTGCAGGCTGGGAGCTGGACATGCATTTTGAGCTTTGATTTGGGGGGGAGGTGGTGGAGTGGAGCATTTTTGACAGCATGGGGAAAAGAGGAGGTGCCTGAGAGGGGAGCAAATAACGTCACACTCCTGGAAATCCCCCGTGAAGTGAAGGGTAAGTTCGCTGAAATCTTATGAAAGCTGTAGATTACCCAAACTTTCTCCACTCCAATGATTTGATTCATGAACACGTAAATAGATAGATAGCTAGATCCATCACAGAGATCCCCAGGGAACAATGGAATGGTGTTTGTGATTGGAAAAGTATTATAAAAGAGCTCACGTATGGCCAATAGTTGGGCAGTTCTGAACCGCCAAGATAAATAGAAAAGAAATGACATTTCATGATCACATTTGTAAAGGACTTTGGAAGATACCAAAGCAGGAGAAATGGATGTCCTGTAGTGGTGCAGCTGCATTTCCCTGTGGCACTGCCACCAGCTGGACACCCTTTGGGCCCTGATCCCCTCACCCCTCATCTCTGGAATAACAGTGTAGCATCATATTACTGGGGAGTCACAGAATCGTTAAGGTGGGAAAAGTCCACCAAGATCATCAAGTCCAAACTTTGACTGAACACCACCTTGACAACTAAACCAGAGCACTGAGTGCCACGTCCACTTATTTCTTGAACACCTCCAGGGATGGCTACTCCACCACCTCTCTGGGCAGCCCCTTCCAGTGCCTGACAACCCTTTCAGAGAAGAAATTCTTCATGATGGCCAACCTGAAGCTCCCCTGAATTGCCTGTACCCTAACATTTTGATCCCATCCTTTGACCACCTTGGTCAGGGAATGAGTGCTTCACTTGGGCTAAGGCATTCCAGTTTGGTTGGGATATTAAGAGGGAAGATCCGTCCTGAAGGATGTCTTTGTAATGGAACACTGAAAAAAAAATATTTAAAAGAGGACAAAAAACACAGTTGTTTGTTTGTTGGACTAACTATTTTCAGAGAAACTAAACAAAAAACAGCATCAAAACAGAAAGTCCCCTTAATTACTTTGGCCTACTCATTGTTTCGGCTGGCTAGGTTGGTCAGCTTCAAGTTTTCCTTTATTCCAACTGCAAATCATAGTTTGGAGAAGAGGGGTTGGACATTGGGCAGGATGCACAGGGAGCCACTTCCCCAGCATCACCGTGAATCCATGCCCTGAGCTATTTATCCACCCAGCACCTCAACCTCTCCATCCATCAGCCTGGAAACATAGAAATGCCAGGCTGTGCTCAGGCAGGTGATGCACATGGAGGAGCCTCTGGTTTCAGGAGGAGGGATCCAGGAATGCTGCCCTCCTTCCTGCTTGTTTACCCGATGGCAAGTGCATCTTCGGGGAGCGCTGTGACTCTGAGATATGAGACGAAATTCTTAAGTAAACACAAGTGACATTTGGCATATAAATAAGTTTGGGAATACTCTTGCACAAGCAGCGCAGGTCGACAGAGATCTTTTATCTCCAGGTTTAAAATCAGCTTTGGAAATGTAAAAAGTGCAAAGTGTTTGGGGAAGGAGTGGTGGAAGGAGAGGGCCCGAAGGCACAGTATGGGGTGGGATGACAGGGTGGTGGTCGCTGGTCTGGAGTGACCAGCTTTGCTTTCTCATCCACATTGGTTCTGGGAAAATCCATGCTGTGCTGCACGGGTTTCTCCAAAACTTTCTTTTTTTCTTTTTTATTATCTCTTTCCCTCTTTCCCACCCCCTCTTTTTTTATTTCTCTCTTTTTATTTCTCCTTTTTTCTTATTTCTCTCTGTTTTTTTTTTTATTTCTCTCTCTTTTTTTTATTTCTCTCTCTGTTTTTTATTTTTCTCTCTCTTTTTTTTTTATATTTTTGTCTCTTTTTCCCCTTTACTGTATTATGATTAATGTATAACAGAGTCCTTTAGAGAGAAAATACTGATTTGAAATAACACAGTAAACAAATAATAAGGGAGCAGGAATCTGTATATCCATACATCCATAAAATGCTTTGCATCCACACATGCGCACCCAGTTCTTATTGTGTAGGTTTGCTAAGGGGATTTACCTCCTTTTTAATATTTTTGAAGGCTGCTTTATGATCCTGTTGACCTGCTATTAGCAAAAGCTTAGCTTTCAACAAAGGTAATTAAATTATAAAATCACTGCTGCAATCATCAAACTACTCATAAAACAAGAAATGAAAAAAAAATACCCCGAAATAAAAATCTTGCAGGCTTCTCCTCCTGTAATATTGCTCCCTGATGTTAATTACATTTAAATGGGAGAGTACTATTTTGGTATCATTCATACGCCTCCAAAAGTACTTTCCAGTTTATCATACCTGTCAACCCCAGTGCATCACAGGCTAATACTTTATTAAGAAAAAAATCATTAGGGAGCTGCTGATCCCATTTAAGTACATTGGGCAGAATGTAAGACTAATTAAAAAGCATATTTTTACATTATTAATTTCTGAGTTTCACACTTAATGAATGTGAAATGACAGGGCTACTATTTTTATATTCAGGCTCTCTGGGCTCTTCAGCCAGGGGAATTCAATTCTGGGGATTTTTTGCAAAGATGCTTCTTGGGAGATTTGTTTTCAAGAACAGCTAAGCTTTTTTAGCTGTGTCTTTTTCTGGGAAATTATACCAAAGCATATTACAGTCACTTAAAAAGAGTAGTTAAATAGATGTTGTGTTGGGTTTTTTTTTTCATCACACTGCTATAAAAGTATTTTAGATGAGGTATAAAATATGGTTTTTAAATGATATTATGATTTGCAAACACTAAAAAATAATTGCGGTGGAGTTGAGAGAGAGCGAAAACATCTAATCTTTATTGTGTAAGACAATGTGATAAAATATTTTACAGCCAAAAGCTCATTTTGCATCTGGAAAATTGTGTAAACTGATGGGAGGGGGGGAGAAAAAATCTCATTAAAATCAAAGGTTATTTTTAATATTCCTCAAACAAAGCAACACTTATAACTGCATTTCCCCTCCCCGTATTTATTAAATTAGACAATTGTGCGAATGCCTGATGTTCTATTTAAATAAAGACATAAAGTGATGGAGAGCGTGGGATGAGCTAATGGGGATGGAGAGGTGGTTTGGAAGAGAGAGCCAGCCGCGGGAACGTCGGGATGGTGGAGGGTCGGTGCCGTTCCAGCCGTGGTTGAGCCTTAAGGTGTTGCATTCCCGAGCCCTGTGCCGGGGCCGCCTGGCACCGCGGCCCCGCAGCACCGCCACTTTTATAGGGCTCGGCGAGGAGGAGTGGAGAGAAGCAGAGATTCTTTTTTTTTTTTTTTTTCCTCTCTCTCTCTTTTTTCTTTTTTTTTTTTTTTTCCCCTCCTTTTTCCAAATGTGCTTACAATTACCTCTCTGTATTTTTATTGTCTTTTTACTAACCACAAAACTCACACTGGAGGCAAAGCTTAACGGCTGAGGCTTTCCTCGTGTAAATATTAGGAAATTACATTTGTACAAACTGCGCGGCTTTGTAAAGGGGGCTGGAGCCACTCCAACACAAATTAATCAGGATAAAGTTGCTCTATGTTCAACATGACCATAGTTTATTTTCTTAAAGTATTAATTTGTCAACAGCTTTCCTGCCTCGCTGTGACTCATGTGGATGGCATTGAGGGAAGACACAGATGCAATCTTGCTGCTCTACCTTGCGGTTTTAGGAACCAGCTCCAGTTAATCAAACCATAATTGTGTTTAATTCCTCACTATTTGTTTTCCTACCAAAGTCAAATGACTGAAATATGAATATGAACCTGTGTTTAGATATTGTTTTCCTTAAAAAAAGAAAAAGGCATGAAACTATTTTAACTGTTTGCTAAACTGTTTTTACTTACAAGCCATTCCCTCCTCCTCTCTTTCCCCCACTCCCTCAGCCCCAAAATAAATAAATAAGCTCTGGCAATAGCTTTTCAGCTGGTGTCCTTTGCTTTTTTCCCTCCTCAGTCATTCCCAGTGTGGAAAGCATTGCTTTCTAGCATGTCTCCCCCTCACCCTTCTGCCTTCGCTCACTGCTTATTATATCACCCTATTTTTAATTATATCTTGATTTTCGTAAAATGATCATTCGTTGTTATGTTTCTGGAATGCAAACGTGAGCGTAATGGGATCTATTTTTCAGAGTTGCCAAAACAAATTAAGGGAAACATTCGGCTCTTCCTTTGCCAAATGTTTTAGTGTTTTTCCATGAAAGCAAATCTTATTTCGAACTGTATATTAAAGCTTAAGTAAATAATGCAGCCTGGAAGAAGCAAATTCTATTGTAAAATCAGTGCCTGTTCCCAGGCTTCGCCGGTGGTACCTGCAGTGGGCTCTGCCCGGGAAGAACCGGGGTAATGATGAAATATTGTTAATTTTAATTTGCCTTTTGCAGAAACACCGAACTTTTTCCTGTGTGCTGCATGCAGTCCCCATAAATATGGAGCATTTGTTGTGGCCGCCTCACGGATGCCCAGGTAGGTGAGGAGGCTCTGGGGTAACAACATGCGGGGCTGGAGCTGGGAGCAGCTTTAGGCACCGAGCTTTGTTAATTGTGGGTTTGGGGGCTCGCCTGTTCTTTAGCATCTTTTATTAACATACATCCCCAAATAATATTGACACTCTTCTTGTTTTATTAGTACACGTTTACCTTGTTCATGGTTTTATTATTCAAGAATGCAGTTGTTGCCAAGTATTAATCAATATATTATGCTGCTCAGTTGGGCAAGCTGTACAAAAACATAGTGCCCCTAGGGTTAATACAGTCAAGAACTAGAAAAGTGTTTCAGACATGTACACAACATGTGGTTTACTATTATCATTAAATGAGGTGAACTGGGACTCTATACATATGGATTTTGAATTGCATAAATTTTGATTGATATCATTTGAAGACTGAGACCCTGAAAGGCTAGATTTTGTGAAAGACGATACACAGGCCAGCTATTACCACATACAATAATACCAGGAAAAATATCTGAAATGAGCAAGGCAGCTGGCTTTTAAATAGCTAAAACATAACATCAATACTTATTTTGAATAATGGAAAAAAGAGGTAAAAGATGTTGACCTCTGCCTGACAATAACATGTTCCAAAAGTAGAACTGGTCCCAGGAGAAAACCCCCTGCTCAACAGTAGCGACTAGGAAATTTTTTTCTTTCTCTCTCTCTTTCTTTCCTTCTTGTTTTCTCTTGCTTTTCTTTTAATTTTCTTCCTTTTTTTTTTTTTTCCCCCTGTTTTAATACTTTATTCACCCTCCCTGGCAAAGGTAAATGTGCTTTTGAACATGCAGGCAGCCGCCAGCAAAAAAAAAAAAAAAAAAAAAAAAAAAAAAAAAAAAAAAAAAAAAAAAAAAAAAAAAAAGAAAAGAAAAGAAAAGAAAAAGAACCAAAAACCCAACAAAAAACCCCACAAAACCCCAAGAATTTTTGCAAATTCAGGAAACACTTGAGAGGTAAAACCAACATCCTGAGACAGGAGACAAGGCCAGCTTTTGACACCGGGCTGGACCTGCGAGGCCGAAGGAAACCTGGAGCCAGGAAGCGACCGCCGCCGGGGTCAGGCCACCGGGGACCCCGCTCCTGGCCGAGCACCGCAGGCCCCGGCCCGCCTTTTCATGGGAAATTTGCTGAAAATTTGCTGATCTGCATGAAACATTCTCTTGGAGGGGGAGAGGAAGAGCCTTCCCTTGGCTTCTTGTGGGTTCCCGGTTAAGTGGGGACGATAATGTATGCGAGGAGTGCGAGGAGGCAGCGGCGCTCGGAGGCCCCACGTCCATTTTTTTCCCCACTGTGTGACACACATGGAAAATCATCAATACCTCGCTTGGCCAGATTCATTCAATTTGCCTGTATTTGTTAAAACTTTTGAGGGAGCACCGGATGCTTAATGCTTCATTTATGATTTATGCTCCATAAATGTATTAAAACATTAACCATATTTCTGCTATGGCATACTTGAATTCTCCTGGGGAAAAGCCGGAGCGTTTCTCAGGCTGCTACTCCGGCTTCCCTGAGGAGCGAGATTATTTGTGTTGTGTTACACCTCCAAGTGTTGATTAGGCCTCGGTGTTACCCTGACAGAAGTGTCGTGTGGTGCTTCTCTTTAATGGGGTAATAAGCTACATCAACTGCATGAAGGAAATGTTCCTTTTCAAGTCAGAAACGACAAAAAAAGTTGCTGTGTGAAGCCAGCGAAGGCTCTGTCCCCTCTGTCCCCTCCACTCCAGCAATGCCCTCCTCTAATAGGGAACTGGTGGCTGCAGCACTTGGGTGGTTCGGGCAAATTTATAATCGGGGTTAGAACTCTCTAATATATTAAATGGTTACACAGCACCCTTTGCTGAGCCCGGTTTTTAACCACCTCACAGCCCGGCAGGCTCCGAAACACGGCTGTTAATTGGAAAGCAGGAAGGTTAAAAAATAGACAAACTAGTTTTCTGGCTTGGCTTTGACAGCGTGGGTTATTTATGCAGGTTTTTTGTTGCCTTTTTTTTTTTTTCCCCCAGTTTTTTTTTTTTTTCTCCTTGTTTCATTTTTTTCCCCTCTCTTTTTGTGCTGGGGTGGAGGGGTGGGGGCGGTCTGGAGGATTTCTTAGTGATTGGGAAGCTTCACATTTTTCAGTAAGCATTATTGGGTAACAATTGGTGCAAACATTATGGAGGGGGAAAGGCACATAAATCACGAAATAAAAAAATAGTTTCTGCACATTTTCAAAAAACACGTTGTGCTCTCTGAGGTCCTTTTCATTTTAACCAAATCAGGGGGAACTTGTCCTCACAGCGGCAAGGCAGATGGAACAATAAATCACAGGAACCATTGACTGCCTGCAGTGTACTCTCCGCAGCTGTCACTTTTTTGTCTCTTTGGTTTTAGCTGACATGGTTTGAGGTCCACTGTGAACCAATCTGGACTTTTTTTTTACCGTCATATCCATCAAAACGACCAGTAGCCATCAACCTACTGCAGCGATCGATTCGTTTGCTTATTCTCACGCATAAGCCAATACTCAGCTCACTAGGTGAGGCTTGGGAGAAGCACCTCATTTTAGCTATTTTTTTTTTTAATTTTTTTTCTCCCCCTCTTTCTTTCTTTTCTTCTTCTTTTTTTTTTTTTTTTTCCTTTTTTTTTTTTTTTTTTTTTTTTTTTTTTTTTTTTTTTTTTTTTTTTTTTTTTTTTTTTTTTTTCCCCTTTTGCCTCCAGCTACAACTGTGATTTTCTGAGTGGTCTTGGCTAACGTTATTAAAGTTGCATCATGATAGATACAGAGCGGAGCCGGTAACAGCTTCCACCCACGACAACAGCAAAACCCGAGAACAACCGTGGGGTTCTGCTGTTGCTGTCAGTGTTGCTTTCCAGGTGTAGCGAGACGTTTGCTAAGCTCGGAGTTTCCAACTCATTGCTTATTTTGCAAAGTAAACAAGCAAATGTTATGTGCATAACCTTAGCTGTCTCTGCAAAGGTCAGTGCCTGGCTGCCGATTTCTTCTCCTGCCTTTTGGTGGCACTCTGATGCCAGCGATTCCTTCTGGCGCGTTTGGGAAACAAGACGTCCTTTCTTAACAAAAGACTCAATCTACAAAAGGCTGCAAACCCCCCCCCCCCCCAAAATTGATTAAATTTGAACTAGAGTATAAAAGTTTAGTTGGGTGGGTAAAATCGCCTGGTATGCGCTAAACAGGGGACGATCCGCACCGTGGGCTGAAGGGCTTTGCTGGGCTCAGGCAGGACTGTGCGGGATGCTGGTAAAACAGGGGGTCCCTCCACAATCCAACAATACCTATGGATAGTTGGGATTGGATATCACATTATGTGGTTTCAGTTTATGACCTGAAACGCTGCAAAGTGTCTTTTGCATTTTTGCAAAGTGTGTTCTCCCAAAGCACCGTCTGTCACTGACTGAACTTCTGGCCACATTTTGGACAGGAGTGTGGGGGTTTTGTGGTATAAATAGAAGTGAGGAAATACATAGGTAATACAGTCATATTAATATTTTTTTTAATGTCAAAAATACCTGCTCACTTTAAAAAACCTTCAGTTAGGTCGAGTTAAATTTATTATATACAATTTTTTTTATAGCTGAACTCTGTGATTTTGACTCGAGGTGACAGCTGAAAAGCACCAGAAACCCTTGGAATTTCAGATCTATATATTACTATAAAGGAAGAAAATAAAGTTCTGCTAGGAGAAGGCAGGGAATTGCATTTACCAAATATACATAGTTTAAAAAACACAACCCCTGAAACATTTACCTTAAAAAAAGTCAAGAGAGCAGAAGTTTTCTTTTGTATCTATAGAGCAAACATCCCTGGGATTTGTAATAAAAACCCAGTTATGAGATCCGGGGTCCCTCCTGTTAACAAGGATCTCTTAGCAGATATTGAAATATTGCCATGTTGGAGAGAAGTTATTTAAGGACCCTCCAGGAGCTGATGCAAAGGCAGATTCTGCTGAGACTGTTTTCCTCTCTGCAAACCTTTGAAGGGAGCGTGTCCTGAACATATTCCACTTTAGAGAGATGCAACAAATAACAAGCTACAGCCAAAGCCAGCCCAGCTTCATGATGAATTTCAAGAAGCGCGACCAATAATCCTTCTACTTATCTTAAAAATGCTATGGAAGTAGTAAACCATTTCCAATACAACTGAAAGCAGAGTGTGTGGGGAAAATAAGAAAGGAAAATCACAAAACAATCCATCTGTCAGTGAGCAACCCAAGAATCCCGAGTCCACTCAAGAAGTTAGTGCATGTTTTTCTGTCCTGCTAATGGATTTCATATTGTTGAAACTATGAATTATGGAATAAATCAGAAGAAAGTAGCTGTTGTGGGTCTGATCCTGCTCTTGGATTCAGTGAAAATAACAACCTGATTCTGTTTGCTGCTACTGGGGTGCACAGCAGATTAATTATTCAGCGTAAATTACTCCAGATTGGCAATCGGAGCTCTCTAAATTTACTCAGCCTGAGGAACAAGGCTGAGATTCAATGAGGGTCAGACCAGTTTAGGCTGCAGATTTTCACAAACCCTCGCCCTTAACTCCAGGACATACACACACACATCTTAAATACACCTTTAAAAATGTCTTGTGCTGGGGAGATGCCAAACAGCTCTTGCTCCCTTTAGGGGAGACATGAAGAGTTACAAACCATGAGCCCTGTGCCAGAGCTGCTGCCTAGAAAAAAAAAAATCCCTGTTTCAAGTGACTCAGAGTTTTGGCTGAAGAGGGAGAGCAGGATAAGAGGGCCCTGCGTTATAGCAATTACGCAGGAATAAGGAATTTCACTCTGATTACCGTGCCAGCAAAATCTGTATATATATAATATCAGATAACATGATCCTGCCTGTGAAAGGAAGGCCACTAATTCCACAGAATTCTTATTTTCAGATGAATTCCAACGGCAAGAGCAGAGAGCGGCTTTGTTAAAAGGGCCAGTCATTATTATGCCTAATGGGGACTTTTCTCCTGTTCCTACCGAATGGTCTCTAATATAATTCCATGTTTTAACAGGAAGCAGTTCTGCATATTTTCTAATTAGCTTTCCATGGTAGATATTTATTAAATGAAAGAGAGAAATGGAAAAAAAAAAAAAAAAAAAAAAGACAGTGCGAACACAAAACTTTGCTCGTCACTTGTCTATTGAACACCACGGGTTTAACATTCACCGAGCTGTGTGAGGTGGGTGATGTGTGGGAGCTCCTGGGCTGCTCCATGTGCTCAGTACCTGGCACAGGCACAGCCCTGGCAGGATCGGGCCCGCGGGTGCTGCTGCCGCCGCTGCCGCTGCTGTTGTTTTCCAAGAGGAAATATTTCGGGGCTGCCCTAACATTAGTGCAACATATCACTCGGGCTGCATTCCCTGCTGACTGCAGGCTGTTTGATGAGTAATTAGGAGACCTTCTCTTTAGTTTGTTTGACATATTTTACAAAACGTGCGAATCTGTGAAAAATTTGCTTGTTCATTTAAAAGGCAGAGTTCCTAAATGAAGCTAAATAGATATCATTTCAGGAGGCTTTTTTTTTTTTTTTTCCTGTTACAACTTCAAACACAATAGGCTCTTTTTGCCTCCAAAAGGGTTTTTTTTTTGTTTCTGTTGAGAAGTAATTATTCTGTTGCTGCATCTGCGTAGCTTCACTCAGAGCTCATACAAAGAAAATCTCTGTAATACTTAGAGATAAACATATCTAGACACACAGATATCCATGTGTGTACTTAAGTTTGTTTATATTTTACACCCACACATCAAAACTGGTATCATAGCTACTTACTGGAAAGCAATAAACTCAGCTCTCTTTCCTCTGACCACATCAAAGTTGAACACTTTTTTCTTGATTTTCCATCTTTAGCAAACAAACCTCAGAGAAAATTTTAAATATTCTCCAATATTCCAGCACCCATTCTGCTCCTTTTGTGAAATACACTTTGAAGATCATCTGCTGCTTTAGATTGCATGATTTCAGCTGCTAATTTAACTTTCCTAACTATGGCAGTGTTGTGTAATTAAAAAGTTATTTTTTTCTTGGTTTCAAACTCTTTGGAATTTTTTAAATGTAAATATTATTTTCTTCCCTGCAAAAAGAAGTGACACCTCTTAGCACTCCGAATTTCAGGCAAAGTTGCTTCTTGCACTATTCAGAATTAGAAACAAAAAATTTATATATTCAGAAATAAAAATGTAACTGCTCTCAATTTTTTTCCTGTCAAAAAAAGAACTCTGCTATTTAGAGCCAAGCAGTCCTACTGACCCAAAGGTTAAAGTTTTCCCCAAAAAAGCAATGCTGGAATAAGGCTGCGCTAGCTGAGATTAAAATCCTTTTGTGCTGTAAGATGTGAGCACAGGGATGATTTAAAAACCCCATACTTTCCTAGTCAGCTCTACTTATTGCTTCAGGCTGAGCATTTTGTTTTCCCTTTTTTTTTTTTTTTTAATCCTTTCTTTTATTATTTTTTTTTTTTTTCAAGTGAACACTTGCTTATTTTGGGGCAGCATCTCATTTATCTGTGCCTGCTTCTTCCAGAGACTTTTTCCTGCTGGAGAACTACTGCCTGGCACATCAATAGGCTGCAAATTATATAAGGGCTGTGTTTAACTTGCAGCCCGATTGCCATTGTCGGGAGGGTCCCCGTCTTTTAGCTAAACTGCCTTTTTCTGGAGGAATTTCAGATGTCTGTAATTGCTGCTCCTTTCAGCACAGCTTAAGGTATCAATATCAACTCGATTTGAATATCATAAGTGGGAAGTTGCTCTAAGCAAAACAAAAACATGTCAGTTGCCCAGGTGACATTTTGTAGCAAACAAGGAAATCACAACTCCAGGAAGTGTTGTATTTTATGCCAACAACAATATGACAGTTTTCTCTGTAAAGAAAACATGACACTTTTCCAAATATCAGAGGATGCCTCCGCTGCTCAAGGGATTCCTGTACTGTCACTGAAATGGAAGGTCACAGGCTGGTTTCATGATTTCTATAGTTTCAAAATGTTGTGGTGGAGCGTTTGCACGCTAAATGCTGTAGGCTAAGGGAAATCTTTCCCTTCATCTCTGAAAGAAGTGACAGGAAGAAAAAGGTCCTACTTTGACAGCAGTAACCTCTAGGTCTAGAGGTTCTGCCCCAAGCAACTCTGAAGTAAAATTACCTATGTTAATGTGTTGTCCTCGCTGTCATCCAGGCACACGTGTGTGAGCGTGCAAAGAGTCCGAGGGGCGAGTGTGCAACCCAGGGGCTCCAGCAAATGCTCCTGTCCTGTTTTCACCTGGTCGTGGTTGTAATAAACGCTAGAAACTTTCCGTAAACGATTTCTTTTAAGAGGTGGGGTTTCCACTTCGACTTCAAGAAGGTAGGGGCCGACTTGCTGTGCCGGTGCCTAATTCTTGGTGCTTAAATAAACAGACTTTTGCTTTAAGCTCGGGGAAAAAAGTTTTAACTTCAAGGCTATGGACAGGATCAAAACACATTTGTTTCCAGCCTTCCTCCTTTTTTTATTCTTCCTTCTCCCCCTTAAAAAACACACACCTTAGTCTATAGATTATATACTTCCTGCTGCCCTTTTTATAAGCAATAAGAATTTAATAACTGAGGGCAACTCTATAGTAATATTTATATGGGTCAAGTGGCTTAAAAGTATGCAATAAATGTAAAGTTATGAACCACATTGCCCCTTTTTAAATAATGCAGCTAGCACCGAGATATTAGGTTTCATATTCTGGAAAAAGGTGTTTTAGCCTAGGCTTTAGGAGTACACCAGACATGAAAAGTTATACTGATCCCATAATAAAGTCACTGCCTGCTTAATATGGTGTGTTATGTAGAGCTCCAGATCTTAATAGCAGACCACAGCAAGAACGTCCCAGATGATATCAACAAAACCTTCGCTTTCTCATTAGCAATCAGCAAATTCTCCTGGTGTCTGCTGGTTTCAAATAAGGGCAAGTGCCTCTATTCCTGGTGTGAAGCCCAATAGGATAATAGAAATAATGTAGTCTAATCAGCAGCAAACACATGAGATCCCCCCGTCAGAGCAGGGCTTGGTGACTCCCCTTCAGTAGCTTGTAACAGCCTTGCTGGTCCTGAGGAGCAGGATCTGTGGGATTGCAGGAGAGGGAGCAGGAAAAGCCACTCCTCGTGCATTTCCACCGTTGCCTCCCTGCCAGAGAACAGCTACTATTTACAAACAAGAGGGGTTTGAGGATGTTTGCATAAAAATAAATATTAACCCCCTCTTAGAGTCGTCGTTTTGAATACATAAAAAAAAGCTGTGTATGGTTTCTGTGTATATAAACACATCTATGTGTGCATGGACAGATTGATTTGGTTTGATTTCATCAAACCATCAACTTCTTCGATAAATCTGATCAAACATTTGTCATCATGGCCCAAAATGACTATTCCTTTGTTGTCCAGTACACTGCTGATGTCTGCACACTGTCTGCATCTGGATTAGTATTTTTTTTTATTTATTTATTGCTGTTAGATTTAAACAGATTTTGTGTTTGGATATACATTTGCAGCAGGGTATTATTAAGCGTGGGGACAACCATTGCTGTTAAGCCATTATGATGTAAGTGTGAAGGACACACGATCATCCTGCTCTTGCAGCCTAAATAATCCATGGCTATGCTTGGGGAAATGCAGAAGAGTTTCAGTTTTTGCACTGATTTTATAATTGTAAGGGTTCCCCCCGCCCCTCCCCTTCCCCCCTCCATTTTCCCTTGTGATTTCTGTGTGCTCTTAGAATACCACTGATTTCTATTTAAGAGCATTTTTTGCACCCTTGTTCAGCCCTGGTTAAAAATTAAGCCTGTGAATGTGGCTGGTGCCATGCAAGGAAATGCAAGTCTAAGCTGCAGCAGTGTAAACAAAAAAGTGTTTTAAGAGGTGCTTAACTGTGTTTTGAACCCTGATTAAGCCTAAGGTTACTCAGTGTTTATATGTGCATTTGGAGTGCGTTGGGAAAATTCAGTGTTTAATGGTTCCTGTGCTGATCTTTTGTTAGAGCCCTGGGCTGCGGTGCCTGAGAGCAGTGATTACTGGACAGATTAAAAACCACAAACTCACTCTTGTTCCGAGTTTTGTCCAACTTTATTCCTGCTGATGGGAAGCAGGGGTCCCCGTATCTCCCAGAGTTAGGATTTTAAAAACTGACACCACGAGTCAGTCCCCCGAGCTCTGATTTAGTTACTGGAGTGAACAGTGAGGTAAGGGAGTCCTATTTTGGACACGTTTGTAAAACTGGGAATGGTTTCCATCTATGGGTCTCATTAGAGTTCTCGGGTCTGATTTTTTTCTTTTAATAACATGGACAAGGATGGTACCCGTGAAGGGCAAATATTCAAAAAAAAAAACAAAAACAAAAAAGGGTTTGATGACAAAGGGCAATGAGGCAACAGCACAAAGCCTCTTGCTTCTAACTTCTCTGCACTATTTTGAATTCTATGAATGACCTTGCTGAGTGCTTCATTCTCCTAAAATAACGAGCAGGTCAATACCAGTCCTGCTTGTGTGATAAAATGCAGTAATTGCTGACCAGGACATGTCCACAAAGGAGCTGGGAGAGCTGATCTGTGGGAGCGAGGATATTTTCACCAGCAGGGTCAGGAGATCCTGACAGTTCAGGACAGTCCATGGCAAAGGAAGACAAGGAATGTTGAGGCAGACTGAAAAAAAGAGCTGATGGATGAGGGTGACGTTACCAAAGGGAAACTGTGCTGGCAAATAAATGCATATTTACTAAAAGAAACCCTCTTGTTTATGAGAAGTGAGAGGTGAAATTGAGACTACTGATGCTAAATTACATGATTATTTTGCTCAAGTGAGAGGGGGGAAAAGGGCTCTGGGGGAAACTTGGCTCTGCAACATCCAAGCACAAGCTACCTGCACCTACAGGGAGGTTAGAAATTTAGGAGAAGGTGTCTGATATCAAAGCAGGGAGGCTGTGGAGCAGACTCCATATGTGGGTAATGATGTGAAAAACCACTAACGGCTCTTAAAGCAGAGCCTGATGACAGGGCATTAGAGGACATGTCTGCAATGGAAAGGGCCCGGATGGGAAGACCCAAACGAGCCTCATCCAGTCCAGTTTAATGGAAACGCCCTGGAAAGTGGAAATACTGAGGCACACCAAGCTCAGACTGTCTAAACTTCCATTTTAAGTTACTTTTATTACTATGGATTTAATCTGTGCAGTTTCCAGGGATGGGGAGGGCCTGGGATCAGCCACTGCGGCTCTGTGCTGTGGGAAGGCTCCTCTCAAGATGTGCTGGATTAACAGGGACAAGATCTGAGCTCATATTTTACCAAAGAAAGAGGTTTTGGAGAGATTTTAACAGTGATGGTGTGCTACAGACTTCAGAGAATAAGGGGCACAAGGTGGGGCAGGAGGATTTTTGGTGCTCAGGGAGAGTAGATACACAGGGCCACTGCCTTGATGTGATGCTGCTTCTCTGTGTCTTACTCTATACAAACTACAAACAGATTAAAACCAGAGAAGTACCAAAAAAAGAGACAAAACAAAGTAGAGAAAGGGAAGTGTTAGGACATTAGGAAGCAATTCTTTCCTGTGAATGTAGTGAGGCCCTGGCCCAGAGAAGCTGTGGCTGCCCCATCCCTGGAAGTGTTCAAGGCCAGGTTGGACAGAGCTTGAAACAACCTGGTCTAGTGGAAGGTGTCCCTGTCCATGGTAGGGGCATGGAACAAGATTAGATTTAAGATCCCTTTAAATTCCAACCAGTATGTATTGCCTGAGCTTTCAAGACATCAAGATTGCCTTCCTCCGGCCTGGGACACCATTAAAATGACACTTGTACGAGCTGTGCCTTGGAAGTGTCATTTGCATCATGGCTTTCACTTTATCCCACATGTGGGAACCCAAACCTTGGAGTCCTGGAAACCTTGTGTGTCTGCAGCTTCTCTGTGAGCCTGACAAGGGATCATTAGTAACTCGCTGATGTCTCTCTCTGTTTGTTCTACTTCACAAGACACTTCCCCAACTAATTTAGAACAAAGCTTGGTGTTTACTTGGCTTCACAAAATGACACTTTTTTTCCCCCAAGATTGCTGCAAAGGCTTGGGAAAGAATATTTACATAAACAGGTTTCAACTTCATCAAGAACAGGTCAGGGAAGGAGGACAAATCCAAGTGGAGGGGAAATGGAGCAGAGCATAAAGTAGGAGTGGTTAATCCTTCATTTAGGGCTGCAAAAGAAGTGCTTTGAATGTTTGTAGGGCTGTGAGGGAGTCACACAGTTACCTGAGCCCCCTAAACTGCAGGAAATACCGAGGAAGAAAGGTGGGGAGTGGTTGGCATCGACAGCAAGGGCAGCACGAGGCAGAAAACCATCCGTGTGTCTCAGCAGCTTTGGGCTGCAACTGCACTCCGGAAGCCTATGAAGCCTAGAGTCTATGAAATTTTAATTGTTAGCAACCTCTCAGGGACCTGGGGATAATACCTGTAGGAAAACTTACAGCATTCCCGGCGGAAGGAAGGGAGAGGGTGGCAGTGAGGTGAGCACCATGGATCTCCCTGTGTGAGTGGAGCCATGGCCTCCACATGAATCTGCCGCGCCCAAACTTCACTCACCAACTTTTTCCCTCTTAGGGGAAAGGTGAGTCCTCAATACTCATTCCAGGAGCTGAGGGGCGTCTTGCATGGACAGGAAGAAGCAGAATTAGTTTGTGGGAAGCGGCTGGGTCCAGTATGTAAATAAAAGCAAGTCACATCCTCATTATGTGGCTCTTTTGAATAAATGTTAGCCTTTAAGTGCCAGCTGTCACTCTATGCATGGCCTCCCTTCTTACAACTAACCTCTCCGTCACCTCGCCTTGTCTCCCTAACTTGTCCTATTATGCAGTACCAAGCTGAGTCATTGTTTCAAGCAGGAGGTGACATGTTAATAGCTTAATAATAGTATAATCTCGCAAATAATAATATGCTGTCACACTGTCTGAAGCACAATGTTTACAGGAGAAGTGGTAATGTATGATGACAGTAATTTGAATAAAAATGAATTTACTGCTCTTGTCTCATTTGCAGTAAATTTTCGCATCTTTCATGCACAACTGGTGCTCCATGACCTCTTTCATTATTGTGTTCTCAGTGGCTGCTGCTTGCTTTAAAGTGAAAGGCAGGCAAATGAAACAGAAACCTGCAGCTTAATAACTGGTCTCCAGAAAAGAGTTTGCACGGCGGCTTCTGGAAATCTCACTTTGTTTGTTTACGGGGTCGATCCATTGTCAGCCGGGCTGTTTAATTAATGCAAGCTGGAGGTGCCGATTGAAAAGCAGGCACGGGCTGATACCATTATGTATTGACAATTTACAAAATAATTGTCATTAAAATGTGGCAGAGGGAAGGAAAAAAGGGCTTGGAATACAGAGAGGAGCGGGTGGGTTGGAATTCGAGTTTGTGCAGCTTAAGGAGAAACTGTTTGAAATGCTCCGGGTGTTGTTTGAAGTGGAGAAAAGCAATCATTGAGTTAATTATAAATGTCTGGTGATATGATAGTGGACTGGTAAAACTTAAAAAAATTTCCCCTGGATGTATAAAATATCTGGTTGTGGGTGGTGTCTAACTTGTCTTTTGCTGTATCATAAAATTCTGCCATTTCCATGTCTGATACGGACCAGGACTACTGGCATTATTCTGACAAATAAATAGGGAATGTACTCTAGATCAAAACTGCCTTTGGAAAATTTAAATTCCTAGGACAGTTCTGTTTCTCTAAAAGAAAAAAGAAGTTATTACGTGATGTGGTTCATTTGATGAAAAAGAAGAAAGTTTACAACTCACAACTGATATGCCTGGACTAAATTTAGTTTGATGGAATGAGGACAACTAATTGAAACTTGCTGGGACTCAAAACACTGTACAGGACAAATTCTCCCCAAAACTGTTAGGTTTTATCTAAGTTTAAGTGAAAGCATAGAATTAAAAAAATGTGGTTTGCATGACCTAGTTCATGGGTTGAAGTAATTAAGACCCCAGATTACCTCTCTCTCTTTAAATATATGCAAGTACAAGAATGTATTTTTTCATTACTTGTGTTTGTATCTAATAAGTAAAATATTTTTCTCTAAATTGAAAGTTAAGTAGTGTTAAGTTTTTTGTTTATTTGGGGGTTTTGTTGTTGTTTGTTTGGGTTTTTTTATAGCTCTGCTACTGCTCTCCTGTTCTTCCTGCAGAAACTGGGAGCTGAGCTGGAGACCAACCTCAGTGATGGGCCACACTGAGTGTGTGTACTGGGAAATCCATTAGGAAAGGGACACACTCAGTGGTAAATCATAGTAAAACACAGTTTGTTGTATTTTTTAATCTGAGTTTTTAAGAGGGGCAAAAATTAGTCTTCAGTGTCCTGGCTTTGCACGGTGAGGCTAAAGGCTGAGATCTTTCTATTCAGCTCTTTTTAAAAACAAGGCATGAATGTTTTCTCCTACATTGACATTGATTTAAGTAATTGAAAACTGCTCTCAAATCTAACTCCCATGTTTATTTGCAAGGTGCAGGCTAGAGCTGGTCTCTAGCCCAGGAAAACTTGTGTCAACAAGGAGCTGGGAGCCACTGTGTGCTGCTGCCACGGGATGGCCCAGGAATTGCTCTTTGGTGCCTGTTCTGCAGCTCACAGTGGTGTGCAACTCTTATATATCTGTTGTTATGCTGTTTACAGTGAAATGCAATAGGTGGTGTGCACTGTGTGGCTGGAGGGTGCCAGGGAACTCTCTGGCAAGAGGCAGCACCCAGCTCCCCATGGGGCCAAGGTGATCTTTGGGACCCAGCACCTGCCAGTTTTAATTAATATCTTCGGAGATGTTGCATCTAGAATGGACTTCAATTCCTTAAACTGCTTAATTTTGAACCTGGTCTAGTGGAAGTTGTCCCTGCCTGTAGCAGCGGGTTGTGACTAAATGATCTTCAAGGTCCCTTCCAACCCAAACTATTTTGATTTTATGATTCTATGATTTTAGGAAGAGAGTGCAGGCAATGGGTTTTTTAACACTTTGTAAGGCTGAGATTGTTTTTGAACTGAATTTACCTTTTTTTTTTTTAACATGGGTAGTGCAAGGGACTTCAATGGGATTGCTCAGAGCAGCAAGGGCTGAGTGACCCCCCTCCAGGTAACTGCATTAAAATAAATGGCTTTGTTGAAAAGATTTTTCCACTGGAAAATATTTTCTATTTTAAAATAATTTTTGTTTTCCCAGTGTACATTTAACTATTTTCTTCATTCTGGAAATTCTAGCAGTGTGAGTTAAAAATTAAAATATTTGTCACAACACAGAACCAAGTAATGATTACTGGAGATTATGTGCAAAAGGGTAGAAAAGAGCAGAGCAGCAAAGTCTCTCTTTGGCTGATGGAGTTTATTTTATGTGCATAAAAGGTCTCTTTACCCTGAATCACTGATATTCAAGGGGATATCAACACTTCTGTGTCCTGCTTGCAACTCAAAGGTCCTTTATGTTGCTTAGTGGCACCTTTTAATTATTTAAATTGAACAGATTAAAGGTATTAATTAGGTGTATTTAAGATTGTTAAATATGTCAGTGTCCTGAACAGCCACAGATATATGCGTCAGTTCTTTGCCAAATGCAAGTTTCCCTGGGACAAAAATAGCCCCAAAATGTTGTATTTGTGGAAATAAATAGTGGGTGGAGCTGATTTTCCCGGCGTGAAAGTCAAGTGGAGTTTTTAATTGACTCCGCCAGGCGCTGGATCAGCCTGTGGGGTGTTTGGTGCTCAGTTACAAGTTAGTGCTCTCTCTAATCACCTTGTTCTCTAAAGGAAATAGATACTAAACAGGAACCATCTGGTAATACATTCTGTACCTCTTAATTACAATGTTTTGAGTGGCACCTAAATAAATTTCATTTACAAGCACATGACTGCTTGTCAAAAGCTCTGTTGATAATTTTATTATTGTAGTATACCTTCTCTCTTAATGACCCCGGCCCAGTAAAGTCAGGAATATTCAGCTCCATGGCAAAAAAAAAAAAAAAAAAGTGATTGTCTTAAAAAAAAGAAAGGCACAAACTCCATCTTTCATGGCATGTTTCTAATTATTTTCACTGTTTCTGTTGTTTGGAATACCTCTGCACATGACATGGTGATGTACCCACATAAAAAATGACTAAACCTCTAATTTCTTGGTAGAGAGGAGAAGCTGAGGCAGCTCTGTGGAGAGCCTGGGATTGTTGTAAAGTGCCTGTGTTATTTTATGATCTGTGTGTTCCTGGGTAGATGTACTGTAGCATTTAGACAATTTTCTCTTTGTTAGCTGCAGGAAAAGATCAATATTATAAAGAAGTTGAGTGACTCTGTGAATTAGTCTCCTGCGTTTTCACCCCGGGAAGTGGGGATTTAAATCCTGTCCCTGGTTTTGAGGCTGAACCACAAGCCCTGCTCAAAGTCCACGCTGGAGCCTCCCTCAGATTTGGGGGTTTTCAGTTTGGGGTTGCTGGAGCTGAAAAGGGCTTTCCTCATGTCTTAGTAAACTCTGGCGGGAATTAGTCTGTATTAAAAAATCAGCACATTATTTGGCAGGATGCAGAATGATTGGCAGCTTCTGTTCAAGGAAAACCTGGGACAGCTCTTGGATGGAGGTGTCATCACAACACTCTGTGGCACCCTGATTCTCATGGAAGGTGTTTTTGAAGTGAAAGGAAAGATTTTCTCATTCCATGACATTAAACAGCGGCACATCCACTTGCCAGGGATGAGCAGCATCCTGAGGGCAAAATTGAATAAAAAAAAAATTATCAATAATGTCCAGCTTTTACTAAGTTTTTCTGGGAAACTGCTAATTCATCTTTATGTACAAATGCTTTTTTAAAACGAGAAGTTGGAGGAGACAGAAATACTAAGAGGAAGGGCACAAGGGAGGTTTCTGGGAAAACAGGAGGAATGTGGCACCTGGAGGGGTTTTGTCCACTTCTTTGGGATGAGCCGCCCATGGGAAAACACAGCAGCATAAAAAGTAAAATAACCTTATTTCTAAATTCATGGCAAATTAAAAAAGGATTCCTACTGCTCTCAGCAGGCTCCTTTATTCCTTTTTAGTTGCAGTTGATGGTTTTTCTCTTCTTAAAATAATTTTGTCTCCAGGTCTCAGTCTTGATGTGGGAACTTTAGGAAACAGATAAGCTTTCAAATATTTTTTTAATCAATGCTTTAGCAAGCTAGAGTTGAAACAGCGCTTAAATTCAGAGTGGTACTGGCAAAATAGAGAGGATGATCTTCACCAGGAGGGTTTGTAAGTCGGGTTTGAGGCGACTGAGCTGCCTGAGCAGGAGAGGGAATTCACTGTACACAGCAAACTGTTATCCCCTACAATATAATATCTGGATTTGAAGCTGATATTTAAAGAGGGCACTTGCTTTACTTATGAGATTAAAGGCAAACGCTCTCTTTTAAAAATGAAGTCATGCTGTGTTTTGCACCTTTTGACACTTATTAACTCAGGTCATTAAAAAGAGGCTAATTAAAAAAGAATGTAAAACAAAAGAGTCATTTGTCTATCGCCGAGCTCGGTTCTTCATGTGCTCTGGCTGGAGGCAGTCTCTGTTTAAACCTTGGGTACAGAAAGCACTGGGAGCCACTGGGGCATGCTTGGAGCTTGTCATGGCTTTTGGCAACGCTGTGGTCCGGCTCATTATGCACCTCA
>NW_020955343.1:1175112-1252612 GCF_003031625.1 Empidonax traillii | reverse complement strand
TGCCACGGACAGACAGTCAGTCCTAGATTCACACTGCTCTCCTTGAAGTAATTACCATGACAATAACGCGAACTTGGATAAAGCAAACATTTTTACGGCAGAGGAGAGGGGCGTGAGAAGAAGCGGACAGGGAGCTGGAGGAACTGATCCCGTTTCGCTGGCGAAATGTTTGATTTGGCCCGTGACTCCAGCTTGGTTGCTGGAATGGCATCTGCTGCTGCCTTTGCATCTGTCCACCAGTGCCTCTCAGAGCTCACTGGTTGGTCGTGGTTTGCTGTGGTGTCCAGTGCCAAGGATACAAGTGCATGGTCAGTGCCACTCAACCTTGTCCTCCTTTTCCTCCATGAGGAATGAAAACAGAAAAGCAACAACAGAAAATATGCTGGTAGAGAGCTCCTGGTGTAGATGCACTGAGAAGAGTAGGGTGAGTCCAGGGTGAGCCTCAAGTGTGGAATGACCCAGAATTTCTTCACTGGAAGGGTGGTCAGGTGTTGGAACAAGCTGCCTGGGGAAGTGGTGGGGTCATCATTCCTGGAAGAGTTAAAAGGCCATGTGGATGTGACATCTGGGGACATGGTTTGGTGGTTAATAGTTGGACTCAATGATCTTAGAAGGTTTTTCCAACCTTAATGATTCTGTGATTCTATGAAATGACCAAGCAGAGGATGGAGGTGTTGGAAGGAGGTGGTGAAGGAAGAGTGGCCTTTCAGGGTGGTGAACATTGGCTCTTTCTGCCCGTCTTTCCCTGCATTCCTACCACAGCCATCCCCTAGGAAAAACAAGCAGTGTTTCAGGCTACACAGGATTTTGCAACCAAAGGAAAAACACTGTTTTGACCACAGGTCCAGCACCACACTGGTTATGGCCCTGAGGGCTCTGCAGGATTCACACCATTCATGGAGAGAATTTGGGAACAACCTCTCTGGGTACATCCCTGGAAGTGTTCAAGGCCAGCTGGATAGTGCTTGAAGCAACCTGGTCTAGTGGAAAAGTGTCCCTTCCCATGGCAGGGGGTGGGAGTGGATGATCTGTAAGGTCCCTTTCAACCCAAACTCTGTGAAATCCCATCTTATCCAGGTGAAGTGATGTGTCTTCCCAGATGGGTCACGGCAGAAATCTCCCCCCTCACATGTCCCTACACAGCTCTTGTACAAGGATATTTAATTCCAGCCTGAAACAAAGGCGGTTGTCGCTCACTGCCTCTTGAACACGGCTGGGAAAAGTAGACTGTCAAGGGGAGTTTACTTCCTTTGTTAATAAAAGAGAAGAAAAGGAGTTTATGGATCTTTTCCTGAATATGAATATTAAATAGACTAGTTGTGGGAACCCTGATTTTAATTTCCTATGTCTTTATTTGGAATTCTACTCCCTCTTGGAAAGGTGTCTACTTAAATATAGGGGGAAAGGGAATTTAATGAATTACAAAAAGGGTTATTTTACATGGAAAATGTGTATTCCTGGCTATTTCCATTTAAAGAACATGACATTAGTGTGGAAATTGCCCCTTATGAACAGGTCATTAATGTCAACTCTACTAAAACTGACATCACCTGCTACTATTTTAATTGTGTGTTTTACTAATGTTAACCATTTTCCTGACAATAGAACCCCCCTAAGCTTAATGAATCTTTGCAGAATACATAAACCAAGGTCAATATGTAAGAAATGCTTCAAATGTTAAGAAACTGTCCCTGCAAAGCCGGCAGGAAAGTTTATTATTCTTTTACAATCATAAGAATAAGAGCAAAAATAGAAATCCTATGCAATATGTTTTCCAGATCATCCTATATAAAAAGCTTTGATGCTTCTGGGAAATCTTTTCGATTAGCTACTATTTTATATGAAGAAAAGGACTTATTTTACTGGGTTACATTTCCAAGATTTATTCTTTATTTTTTAATACAAGTGGCATATTAAATAAAAAATAAAAATCCCCAATACTTCCTTAGTGTCATATGGAGCAATCACATTTTTTTCCCATGGTTTGGGGGTGGGGGTGGGAGCAGGGGGGCTGGGTGGGGGGGAAAAGAGAGAAAATGAAATCCAGATTTGTAATTCCTAACAGGAGAAATTCGATCCTTTCCAATGTTTAAGTAATATTTCCTGTAAAACATACGAGGCCATCTGCAGAGCTGTTTCCAGACACATTTGGAAGTGGCAAGGGCAACTGAAAGAGACCCGAATGGAGGCTGGCATTTCACCTCTGGGAGCTGGAGCATTAAAGGTTCCTAAAAGCTGGTTCTACAATTTTACAAAGTATTCAACCACTGCATAGTTCATAATTTGTTTAATTTACCCACCTTTTATAGGTGTGGGGAGGGGGGAAATCCGCTCTGTAAGAGACAGTATAAAAAGCAAGACAGCTGTAAAAAGCTAATGTACAGCTATCAAGAATGCTCCGTGATTTTAGCTGATTGAAATTGTATTTTATTCTTTCCAGGCCAAGATTACAGGGAAATGTTCACCTAGAAAAACTGCACAGAGTGAAACATATTTGGGTAGACAACAGAAACACCGAACCCTTTTTGCTATTTAAGTCTATTATGGAATTTTGTTTTATTGTTGATCTCCAGGGTCACCTTATGAATTCGTGTTAGTAAAATGTTACGGCCTCACTATAATATTCACTTTGTGGAAGGGCCTGCATTTACCAAATCTCATCCGAGATCGAATATAAATGAGAAACTTGCATCTCTCTTCAAGGAATATATTTTATACTGTTTTCTCCCCCTTTTTGAATTACAGACAGATTCTAAAATTGAATTCTTTTTCCTTATGCCAGGATTGGGTAAAATGACTGAACACTTAGGCTTACCTTTGATATGTGTCTTAAATTTAGAATCTGCATCACTCAAATAGTTAACTTTGGGGCCAGATTCTGCCCTCAAATGTGCATTTTTGGGAACCCCATTAACTTCCCTGGAAAATAATGTTACAGTGTTTGGATGCACTGGAATGAGATACATTACAGCGTTACCTTTTGTCATTTCCCTGTAAAACTCAGTCTTTGCTGCAATTTTGATTTTGCTGACCGGTGTGTAGCCCTTTTATTCTGTCAGTACCAACTGATCTGCTGGATATTTGTACCTGTCCTCTCATGGCTCTGGTTGTGCTGTCAAGATTAAATGAGACGAGTAGAATAAAGCTGGTAGTGCCTATGGAATTTGAAAATTGAATTTTTTTTTTTTTTTTTAAACAATGTTTGCAGAGGAATTTCTGCACTCAAATGATTTTGGTAAGGAGTGAGTGAACCTGGGGAGAGGCAGAGGTGGGGTCCCTGCTCCACACACTCCCTCCTTGGAGCCCAGTGCCTCCAGAAGTCTTCTTGTCAAAATTATGGTGAACAAAACATTTTCCAAGAACAGAAAATTCATGGCATGAATTGTTCCCGTGTTTATACATGCAAAAGACAAAGGTTATTTCCATTTCTTCACAGTGCTTCTGGCTCTGCTTTTCACCTGTGAGATGGAAGAGCCCTCTTGGCTTCACACAAGTTCTTCTAGACCTTCTCTGTGTTGACACCAGAGGCAGGAGGATCCTGCTCATCCAGTGATCTAAATCCTGAGGGTTAATCTGGGGACTGAAGACATCTTCAGCTTCACAAAAAGCATTGTGGTGAGTTATTGCATCCTCTCCCTGGCACCCCGTGTGCTGTTGTAGGTCACCAAACCTCACTGTCCTGCACGTGGACACTTCCAGTTCTCCCCTCAGTTTGCCTGATTTCCTCCTGTTTGAGCAGGATTTATGACACTGAATTTCAAAGTTAATACGAAGTGAGTGGGAGGACATTTAGGAAACAATTTTCCAGATTAATTTTTTTTTTTTTTTTCCCTGTGGTATCTTGCCCATCCCACCAGCTGCTCTTGGTTGGCAGTGCCACCACATTGCTCTCTGATCCCACATGAAGTCAGAAAAGAGCCTTCAAAAATGTCACTTCCATTGCCTACTGAAAGCAAACCACTTCCTACAAGGAAAGCACACATTACAGCTGAATTATAAATGAGGGCTGGTATTTTTGCGAGGTACAAATCGCAGGCATTCTCCATATTGTTAGAATACCAATTTTATTTTCCTGGTGTGTAGTACCCGGTGCAGCACGGCGTCCCCGGAGATGAGGGGTGTTCTCCAGAGATTACTTCAGCATTGCATTACTGCTATCACATATCCATTATATATACTCTTTCAGACAAGTGGAAATGTTTTCACAAAAACAATCTGGAATCTTGGCTTAAAACCCAAGCTTGCTGTCAAGGCAAACAGAGTAGCCTCAAAGAGGACTTATTTCTATTTTGTTCAGACAAGTATGTTGTTTCTGGATTATAATAAAGGGAAATATAGCAGCTATCAGTCTTCAGTTTATTTGACAAGCTTCCTCTGACAAATCTAGAGGAATAAGCCCTGGCCCTGCAAACTCGTTCTCCTTCAGGTATTCCCTTTGGCTCCGGCACTTTTATTGGTGTGATTAAGGGCCACACACATGTTTACAGGACAGAAGTCGTAGGATGGGATGATGATATATTTCCTTGGCTGTTACTTATTTTGCAAAGTTTTAAAAGCCTTGACTGTTTTCAGAGCTTGTCTCTATCAGCCAGTGCTCTGAGAGCTCGTCCCATCACCTCTCAAACAAGGTCAACGAGCAGGTTATAATCAGATGCCAAATAAACAAATGCAAACTTGAAATCAAGTGATTTACTGTCCATTTTCATTAAGTTCTTCCCAAGGAAGCAAACACTTTATGCAGCACAAGGGACCTGTGGAAAGGGTCAGCTGCCGTGCTGAGGCGAGACGTGGTGTGATGGTTTTCACCCAAATGGAGTTTAACGACCCCGAGCGTGAAGGGAAATCTGCCTTGTTTGGGGAAGAGCTGCTGTAAACAGAGAGGCATCTCTTCACCTTGCAGAGAATTCTCCTTTGTAAAGTGCGTGGAGTTTTAATATTCATGTGTTTACATTAGTCTGAGTTTGCTACTCTTTAGACTAGAATTTTCCCTCTGCTATCAGCTGAAAAAAAAAAAAAAAGTCTCAGGACACAGGAGGTTGTGGCTCTGTTATAAAACCAGTCCAGTTTAAAACTAGAATTTTGATTTGTTTAAGAATTGCAGCATGAAGCTGGATTGCTCTCAGGTAGCAGGACACCTTTATGTGGTGAGGTCGGGCCTTGGTGGAAAACAAAGATCCACACAAAGGCTCTTTCCATCCAGCTGTGCTGTGTGTATCCCTGTGGGATGGTGGGACAGCAGCACCCTCACAGACTCACAGAACGGTTTGGGTTAGAAGGGACCTCAAAGTCCATCCAGTCCCACCCCCTGCCATGGGCAGGGACACCTTCCACTAGCCCAGGTTGCTCCAAGCCCCGTCCAACCTGGCCTTGGACACTTCCAGGGATGGGGCAGCCACAGCTTCTCTGGGCAACCTGTGCCAGGCCCTCTCCACCCTCACAGGGAACATTTCCTCCCTAATATCTAATAATACTCAAAACCCTGATGTAACAACATCTCATGGCAGTGCTGTTACACATTGAGAAGCCACTCCAGGTTTTGGCTCTATAAATCAGATTGACACTGCACTGGAGCAGTGCTTGGGAAAGGCTTGTCGCTTGGAGAACACAAAATATTGAGCAACTTGAATTGTTTTTCCATGAAGCTTATCCCTTGACAGCACTTTCCTTTCTTATATCTCCTTAATACAGCATAATTTAAATGTTTTTGAGGCAGAGTTATACTTATTATGCTCCTTTTCCAACATAATATTGGCTGCAGTGTGGGTGTGCTGGCGAGAAGTCATGATTTGCTTCTTTGCCATTTTGTGATTCTAGTTCAAAATAACGAATTTTAACATAACATATTCTGAAATTTTGCAAATAGTATTTACAAAAAAAAAAAATGCTTTGTCCACAGATTTTCTATATTTGTTTTACAAATTGTTCCATTCCCATATTTCAGAAAATTCCCCAAATGAGACTGAGACAAATTTTTTTCCCTTTTTTTTTTTTTCCTAAAGGTTGCATAAATATTTCACATGTATCTCCCTTTAATTAGATCATAACATTGTAAAGTGGCAAAGAGTTTTCTCTTTCCCCAAATTAGACATGAGAACCACAAACAAATTAATTTGTGTCTCAGGGTTTTGACTGGGCCTCTTGGCCTGTTCCAGCACTAATACAGGCACTTGTGACCCTCTGGATTTCAAACGCCTGAGGGTAAAAAGCAATTATAAAAACATGACTCTCCCAGATCAGCTTTCGAATCTGCCTTGTCTCTGTTTTATTGATGGGAGATTGAAGGAAGATTCAAATCAGCTCCCCTTCAATTCTTTACCAGCAGCAAAATACAGAAATCATTAGCTTTTTCTGTGTAAATGACTTTGTCCTGCTTTATTCAAAACTAGCTGGGCATTTGACTTGAAAAGACCGTGTTGAATATTTATTTCTAGTTATGGGAGTTGTAAATAGTCCATTGCTTTGCACCTTATTTTCTTTTTTCTATTTTTTTTTCCAGACTAATTTTTCGTAACAATTAGAGCAGGAACTAATTAAAATGGGTATTTTTTAATAGCTAAAGAATGCACCCTGATGTAAATTAGGATGATCTTACTCTCATAGGTCTATTGTTATTGTTAGGAAACCCTACTGCACAATCATTTCCCCAAAAAATCAGGGGAAATAATTAAATATCTAGTTTATTTTATTTCTCCGTGCAATTGCTGAAGTTCATTTAGTGACAAGAGTGGGATGAGAACAGAATATTCTCTTTAAATCCCAGTGTAATTACATACACTCATGGCAGCAAGACTAATCAGGTCCCAAAAACGGATGAAGAGGAGTGTCTGGTTTAGAGGTGGGGAGAGAAGATGAAGATGGTGGGAAATGTTCTAGGAGCAGCCAGGTTTGGAGAGAAAGTTGGGCTGAGGTGGGATTATAGTTTTTAATGAGTCTGAATATAGGACCATTAGGGTTGAAAAAGGCCACCAAGATCATCAAGTCCAACCTTTGACCTAAGGTTGGATCCACTCAGGTCCAGTGGATGGATTGGTGTGTCAACACTAACAGGGTGTGAAGCATGAGGGTAGAGGGATCCCCAAATGTGGGTATCCATCAAGGAGGGTCCTTTGCTATTTTGAACATAGTGACAAATAAAGGCACTGAGGTTTTGCCAGCTCCAGAAGGGCAAGTGTGATGGGAGAGTGTCCTGTGCTGGGCAGAAGCTGCCTGTGGATGCCTGGGAAAAGGAAAATCTTTCTCTTTCATCCAACCCGATGTGAGATGTGGGTGATGACACCTGAGTGTGGGAGGGAGGCTTTGTGCCTATGCCAGGCTGAACAGTCTCCTCTTATATCTCTTTCTATTCAGAATAACATGAGGGCTTGACTTTGATTTCAGTCTGAGTGAGAGCACAGTCCACGTTGTGAGTGGGTCCTGTTTCTGAGACGTCAGATAATCCAAAGGACTCCAGGTGCAAAGATGGAGCTCAGCAGTTTGTGTCCAAGGGATCAGAGCCTCCAGCCAATCTGTCACCTTTCTAAATCCTCATGGGCTGGTCCTTCGGATAAAAACGCTGTGCAGCACAGACAAGGCCTTTTTAAAATGATACAAGGCAGACATTCAATTTTAAGAAGCTGGAGCTTTATTTTTGGAATCCTAGAATGTGTACAGAATTTAAAAAGCCTAAAGCTATAATGTTTTACTGCTCCTTTGATAAAATTTATATTTAATCATATCTTAAAAACTGTTCTCATTCTGCCACTTGATGTTACCAACCAAGCGGAACCCATCAATGCAACACTATCTATCAGCCCTTCTTTTATTTCACTCTCCTGCAACTCCTTTTTAATGGCACAGACGTTAATGAATTACAGGGGAATTTCTGGGAAGCACAAATGAAAATCGTGGGTCTGTTACCCACAGGTTTTTCACTGCCTGGTTGGAACTAAAATGCTGAATCTGACCCATTTACGTTGCAAAACCTCCAACTTGCAGACCAATCTCTGTCTTGAAGCTCAGATTTCTAAAAGCTGTAATGAGTAAGCTTACTTCACTGTCTTCAGATCATAGAATGGTTTGGTTGGAAAGGACCTCAAAGACCATTCAGTTCCACCCACCTGCCATGGGCAGGGACATCTTCCACCATCCCAGGTTGCTCCAAGTTCTGTCCAACCTGGCCTTGGACACTTCCAGGGATGGGGCAGCCACAGCTTCTCTGGGCAACCTGTGCCAGGGCCTCATGACCCTCTGAAAAAAGAATTTTTTGACCAATATCCAGCCTAACTCTTCCCTCTGTCAGCATAAATACGTTCCCTCCAGGCCCTTGTCCAAAGTCCCTCACCAGCTCTCTTGGAACCTCTTTAGGTGTTGGAAAGGACTCTCAGGTCTCCTCGGAGCCTTCTCTTCTCCAGGTGAACACACCCAGCTATCCCAGCCTAGCTCCAGAGCAGAGGGACTCCAACCCTTAGAGCATCTTTGTGGCCTCCTCTGGATCTTCATCTAAAGCTTTTCATTAACAGGTGGAGTTTAGAAAACCTTTCAAGAAGAGGTGGGAGTATTGTGTGTGATCATTGACAGCCCAGGCTGATGAGGAGGAGTCATTTGTTGGTGGCTGAATTTCCAGTCATGCCCATTTGCCACTGGTGGTTGTAAGATTCCGAAGGGATTTGTTCAGATACCCATCTCTTTATCAAATTTGTCCCTTTAAAACAGTAGTTACACTAATTAAAACCTCTGCTAAACTCTCTCTGTAGCTACACTTGTTAACTCTGGTGTTGCAGTATTGTTGGGGGTGCGTGTCTGGAGACAGGCCTGTGACTTTGTCAAAGTGTTGCTAACGTTACTGAGGCAAGAATGAGTTAAATGCATTTCTCTCCATTTCTTTTTCAGAACTGAAACATGTCCAGCAAAGTTGGTGGTCTCCATAAGAAATTCAAACTCTCTGCTGACCAAGTGAAAACACACATGTGCATGTATCAGGCATATACATAATCTTGGCTGAAAATCAGCATCAGTGACAATTTCACTCAGTGAAATCTTAATTTTGAGCCCTGCTCTTAAAAATCAGGCTTGTCTCAGGAATTCTACTTAGAAGACCTTTTAGCCTTTTAGTACCAGATCGACTTCTCAAGTTGTTAATAATTCTCCCTTACAATATGAATTTTAATTCTTACATAAACTGGAATTAAAATTCATATTTATCCGCATTTACATGCCAGAAGGTTGGGGTTTTTTATTTGCTTCTTTCCCTTTTTCTCAGAAGTCTCCAGGATGGATCACCGCTGCTAAAAAGCCGCCGGACTAAACGGACTGTCGGCAGTTGCACGTTCCTATGTAATTCCTTTAAATAGAAATGATTTGTTCTTAACTCTTCATAAACACATAAGTAAAAGTCTGGTCTCTTCATTTCTGTCTCTTTTCCTGGAGGACCAGGGGATCTCCCAGTGCTGTCTGTTCTTTTCCTCTGTGCTTTGCAGACGGGGGAATTTCATGCCAGACTCAGCTCCACGTCCTCTGAAGAGGCAACATTAAAGTCAGCACTTGACTGCACTGAATTTTACAGGATTTTTCTCCCAACTACGATATTGATATCTTTTAAGTGAAGAGAGTAATTGAGGAATCTTCCTCTAAATTATTGACTGGGTGCCTAGAGAAAAGATGAATGAAAAATGTCTTTATCCCCGATAAAGGTTTAGGTGAATTGCGTTAATCTTGTGGCTTCCAAAGTGACCTTTTCCAGTATTATTTAGGGTGAGCTAACCCTGTGGGAAGGCTGTATGTGTGTGTGCAGAGAAAGAACAGCCTAAATTCTGGTGTTGGGCACATGAGATGAGAATTTCCCTCTTTCTAAATAATTTTTATATGAAGTCAGGAGAGAGAAGCAGGCGGAGGGAGTTGAATTATAAACCAAATAACTTGGCGTTGCCTCACTTTCCTCTTTCCGTCTCAGCATTTTGCATTAATAATTATGGCTTTTCAGGTAGTAAATTTAAGGGGTGAGCAGTTGGAGGAGAGCCTCACTAAAAGACAATTCCATCAGCAGGAGTTGTGAGTCCCAGGAAGGTCCTGCCTGGTCCAGCAGAGCCGGTGTGTCGGCTCCGGGACATCTCTGCTCTGCGTGGATCCAGCAGGATGTGCAGCTTGGAGCTGCTGGGAGAGGCAAAAAAACACCTCAGCTCACTTCCAGGCTGATTTTGTTCTGGACAAAAAAAAAAAAAAAAAAGGTAAGGGAAAATGTATAAATAGTTGTGTATTTATAGGAAAAGTTCAGAAGGAAGGAGGACGCTGTGACAGGTTTTGTTCTCTCAGTAATGTCTCTTTGCACCCTCTCAGTAAAAGAAGACTTTAAAAATCTGCTTTTCTGTGCGTGTAAAATTCCTGCGATACAAATTTGATCACATTTGCAAGGATTAAAGGATTTGATGTGCAGAATGCATTCTCTTCCTAAGCATGACAAATGGAAGCAATTTACAGATGGCTTCTGAATATTTTCCTGAAATTATTTTCCTGTTCTGTTTTGGTTTGGCTTTTTGTTTAGTTTTTTTTTTTTTCTTTTTTTTTCCTTTTTCTTCTTGTGTGCCACTAGAGATCAGCATATTTTTAGACATTTAAACAATCATAATGTCAACATAGGGGCTTAAAAAGGATCCTGCATAACTATCGAGTAGCCAAATTACTCATGACTGGTAAAACAAAACGAATAAAGTCAGGCCTGAAGGCATCGAGAAAGCAACTTTTTTGCATCCAGCTTTCATATTCCCTTATTCCCTTGTTTTTTTCTGAGGCTTTGGGCATCTCTGCATTTCCATTATGTTAGTTTTATTTCCCCCCAAACCCTCCTTTGTATGGCACAAAAAAATGAATGTGTGTTATAGCAGTGCCCCCTCCTAAACCTACTGTTGGCTTAACGCGTTAATAAGTTTGAACACACATCTTCCACGTAAAAAAAAAAAACAAAAAAAAAGTGTCAGAATCTTCTTCAACTTATTAAATTAAAATAAATATAGATTTTTACATTTATCAGTCTCTGGTTCTGTGAAGCCTGTCCACTTTTTCGCTTTTACAAATTGACTAAAGGTTTCTGTTTCGTATCTGAGAGAGCCTGGGAGATTTGAGGATGAGTTGCCTACCTTTGAAGAAGTCCTTTCTCCTCTAGCACACTCCTTTGCTGACTCCACTGGCCAGTCTTCAAGGTCATTAATGCTGGGAAATTGTCAGTCAAGGAAGAGCTGATCACTGTCCTCCTTTGTGCCTCTGATTCTGGTCCCACCTGGGCTCCGGCAGCAATTCCTGCACGTCTGGGTTTTACAAATTTCAGCCGCTCTGTGTCTTTCCCAGAGTAAAATCCTTGTCTGAGGCTTTTACACTGGGATGAATAAAAGGTGATAAATGAGTGTTTGCACCCTGTAATAATTGTGTTTTTCTTTGGAGGACTCGTGCTGGTTTTGGACAGGATGTTCCCTAAAAGCCGGGTTTGTCAGCACGTCCTAAAGTGGGTTTGGGGATTAAAAACAACAGCATGGGCAGCAAAACTCAGAGATTTCTGCTGCTGGAGATGAAATGAATAGATCAGGAATTTCAAAGTTAGTTATAACTTCTTGAATTAAATATTTTTTTTCTTTTTTCTTAAAAGCATCCAAATCTCAAGACCAAAGCACAGATATCTTTTTAATCATGGTCAGACTCTCTTATGTCCACAGAACTAATTTACTGGGAACTTTTAGTAGCAAGGGCTCCATTCATTTGATTTAAGATTTTTATCAAGGATAATATGATCCAAATAATAAATCCACAGGTCCCCTGCAAATAAGTCTTTGGAGTTTCAGTAATAAAAACAAAGCGAAGAAAATATATTAACAAATAAAATTATTAATATTTAGATATGTAGAATAATATTTATGCCTTCCACTTTTATAACTAATTGAAGTAGTTAATTTCAAATCAAGAAGGCACAGTGATGGATAAAATTTTCCGGTAATAACAGAGAAATTCATGTAAATACAATAGCTGAAAGTTGTTTCTTTTACAAAGACATGGAAATAAAATATTGATCGTTTATTGCTTGCAAAAAAAAGAGAAGGAAACAGAAAAAGGAGGGCGAGAGAATCCAAGTGTTTTTGCAAAGCTACTTTTGCTCAATTTTTGATGTAATTAGAGAAATATTTTCCAGTGTGGGGAAAACTGAGTGTCTGAGTGAACTGAACTTGATGGTACCAAAGTCCAAGTCCCATCTCAAGAGCGGGGATGTGGCAGGACCGTGTGAGAGACTGTGAGCATGTGAGGGGTGAAAAGGGTGATGGAAAGCTTTGGAAAACATCTTTTCAGCAGCAAGGCAGTTGCTTGTAACTCTGGCTTGTCTTTAGCTGAAATTTTTGTGACAGAAGGGAAAAAAACCAACACCCTTCATTAGCCTTGTAAATCCTGGCCTGGAAAACCCCAGGGAGCTTGCTCCCAAGAAAAAGAATCCCTTGCACAATAACAGCAGGTTTTCAATCAGTCCTCTTGATCCCTGCTTTTGCTTACTCCCAAGAATCTGCCAAGTCTGTTGAACTTCCTTAGAGTGACCCTCCCATTTAATTCATGGGCCATTTTGTATTTACAGAGAGGTCAATAAAAGCTTTCCAGAGCTGCAAACTTCCCTGTAATGGTTGTCCTGAGCAATACAGCCTGAAGAGCCCCAACAGGAAATTGGTAAAGCAGCAGCCAATTTCCTTTTGCTTTTTTACTGCCTTTTGGTCTTCCTGCTCTGTTCATATCCCCACTGCTGAATTATTCTAGAAATGGTGGGATATTTCCAGAGCCACATATGGAGGAGAGCTCATATCATTCACAGGATTTTATGTAAGGTTAATGAAACATTGGATTTTTTTAATTAATAATAAATGTAAGGTTAAAGCACAAGACCAACTATGAAATTTTGTTTCTGCTCTGATTTTGTTACTGTCCCACTGGGGGACTATGGAACAACTATTTTACACATATTTTCTTGCTCTTGCTTAAAATTTGGGCAATGCTTTGGATTTTCCAACCTGAGGTTGAGGAGCTGTGGAATCTTTGGGCCTGGGGAGAAATGCAATGGGGTGTGAGCCCTGAACTTCTGCCGCCCGCTCCTGCTTCTGAACATGGAAAAGAATATCTTTAGAGGAGTGAGGACATGGCATTATGAAATATTTCAGTTAATAAACCTGCTTCACAAAAGCTGCAGCTACACTGGCAGTAGCTCACTGGAAAGATCTGCAGAGCGACACTGTTGGCTCTGAGCACCAGATGTCCACAATAAATGCGTTTCCAGGGTGTTCCCTTCAGAGGATGGTGAGTCTGGTCCTGCCGCCTGCAGACCCATTGCTGCCTGGAACACTTCTGGTTTAGTTACACCCAAAAGAGATTAAGCCCCTGTTCCTCATGCAGCTGTGTGATGTTTAACCCCACCAGGGAAGTGGGAACACCTGCGAGATGCCTTCAAAAGCTTCTCCCAGCCTGAACTCAGCCAATGACATGTGTGCACTGAGGGACTTTCCAGCCACTTCACCCACCATCCCAGGAGAAGGGCACAGAGCACTAATTTGGATGCCTGGGCTGTTTGTGCAGTGCCTGGGGAATGTTTGGCATCTTGGAAAGCCCTGGTTGCCTGTGACAGCAAAGGTCCCGAGTGCCTAAACTAATCAATTGGAAATGCAGATGTTAAAGGAACCTCATCCCACACCTCCCTGAGCCTCCCTCGGGACTCACAGGCTCAGTAAGGTAGACAGCTACATGCAATTGTCCCCCAGATTAGGAAGTTCAGAGGAATGTATTTAAGGGAAGACTGGCCATGGTCTACTAACATGATGCTTTTAGGTCTCAGGTTGAGCTCGGTGATCTCCAAGGTCGTTTCCAACCTTAATGATTCTGTGAAGGGAAGACTAAGGAGCTGCTGGTGGTTGTGTGTTCTTTGCTGTGATAACACAATGACCACAGCACAAACTTTTGGTCTCTGCTCTTGTAACTTCTCTGTGTTTTCTTCAATGACTAATTAAATTGGTCAGGGTTTTCTCATCTCAAGGAAGTGCCCTAATTCCCTGGATACTCGTATGTCATAGATGTCAAGGTCATGGATGTCTAGTCAAAGACGTCACTTTTTCCCCTGAAAACTAGAACATTGCCAGCACAAGGAGTATGCTTTTAACTCAGATGACAAAAAAAAAAAAAAAGCTCAGGAAGTTAGAGAGCAATTAAACTCTCTTGTCCCATGGTGGGTGCAAACCCTTTTAAAACTGAGCCTTTGTGCACCATGGAGGGTTGTTTTGGCTGTGTTTGGAAAGGATGAACTTCCCATTCTGTGTTTTCCTGCTGACTGTGCCAGGTATAGCTCCATGGATGGGGGCTTCTAGTTTGGGATAAGATGTAGGGACATAGTGTGGGTGCAAAGCTACATTTGAATTGATCAAAACTAGTGTTTTAAGAGTTGAAGTCTCCAAGATCTCTTCAATATTAGGCATGCGAATGCAAACTTTGAAGACTAAGATTTAGACTGATCACCGGACACATCTCAAGTGCTGCATCTGTGTCCATGTTGTGTTCTATTGGTTAAAATTGTGTCCTTGCTGTTGTTCAAGACACGAACATTGCTGTAAATCCCAGTTTGAAGAAAGTGTCACTGACAACATTTCCTTAACCACAGTCTACTGTTTTCTCACTGTTTTCAGTTTTTTTTTTTATCTTTAGACTACCACATTTTCCATACATGATGTGGGAATCAGAAATATTCTAAGTTGAGATTGTTAAAGGAAAAAAATATGGGGGAGCAATACAATTTATATTAATTTTGCTTCATGTATGAATAAAAATCAGGCTCGTGTCTGAAGTTTTCCTGCAGCACCCAAGGCCACTGGTCCTTTGGTTCTGACTTCTGAAGCCTGAGAAGAAAACACAAATCTGAACAATTGCACTTGTGACCCCCTGAATTTATTCACTTATGGAAAGGAATGAAGCACAACCAGGTCTCTCACTGGAGAAGACTGCAGTCATAAACTCTGAAAAGATCAGGTTACCTGTCTTGTCTCCTATTGTCTTTTTTGCTAGTTATATATTTCTTCAAAGATACAAAAATAACAGCTCTCGTATCTGAAATATTTCTCTTAGTTTTGCCTCTTGGTCATAAAAAAGTAATCTGACACTTTTTTCGTTGTAACTTTTCTTGTAGGTTTTTGCTTTCCTTTAAGTCTTCAGTCTTGACTTTAATTTTTGTCAGTTAACCTCACGCCTCAAACACAGATTTTCTCTTCAGGGTACCACTTTGATTTGTCTAGTCAATCCCAAACTTAGCAAAACTATGGATGTGCATATTATTTTTTTCATAATTATCAAGTTTATTCTCTTTATTTTTTTTCTTCTCCCCTTCAGGATCTTTCTGACAAGGTTTCCACTCTCCTGGGTTTCAAGGCTGCGAGAATTACCATTCACTCAGAGTTCAAGCCTTTGTTTAAGACAATGTCCTCAGGGTTATGAGGTGTGTTAAGTGGCAGAAGAAAAACTACTGTTCTGGGTCTCCTGTTTGGCTGAGCTGTGTCAGGTGTGTTGTGGAATATCTACTCCTGTCCCACTTAGACATCCAGGCTGATTTCACAGAACCTTCTGCAGCCAGGGCGAATTTTGTGGGATTTTCCTTTGACATTGTCCATGTTGAAGCACCAGGAACTCAAGTGTTCTAAAACACAGTGTGGGATTATCACAACTCAGGCTCGTGTCTGTTATTTATTCCTTTTTAAGGAAAGGACTGGAGCCCTCTGTTAATCCTGACCCTAAATGAGGCTGATCCCCCTGAAAAGGAATGTGGTGACCTCCCTACAGCTCCGATCTTGACATTTTGCAGTGTATCTTAGTGGTCTCAAATGATTTTTTCCCCTTTTTTCTTCCTTGAAGCTGAAAGACCCTGCAGAAACACTTGTTGAGCCCTGGAAAGAAGAACTGTCTCTAACAAGCCAGCAGCTTTCTTACCTAGTGGATTGCCAGGGGACCATACCAAGGGATGGTCAGTTTTTAGAAGACCCCACCACGCTCCTCTCACACCACACATATTTCCCTACATCAGCAAGGGACAGTTTGTGCAGAAGGGGTCGAGCTGAGCCTGGCAGTGATGTCCCCTCAGATGTGAGACCCCAGCTCCCAGGAGCCCCTGGTGCTGCCTCACTCCTGGCAGAGGAATTAAGATGTAGTCATCACATCCTGGCTTTCCAGGCTGGAGGATCTTTTCCCATTTCATTTTAAGGAAACGTTCTGATGTGATATTTTCTCCCTTCATGAGAAATGTCAACATTTATGAAATGGGAGCAAACTGTTTAAATTTTTTATAGACTGAGAAGATTAAGCTTTGGCCAGCTCCAGTCCAAATTTCCCTGGTTCCCCATAAGAAAATGAATTGGAGTGAGAAAGGTTTTCCACAGTGCTGCACGAAGCAAACCATCAGTGTGTTCCCTGCAGTCCCACCTTTGTCACTTGAGTATGCATAGGATTCCAAGGTGGATCTTTATAGTCCATATTTCCACCACCTCCAGTATTCTTCCCCTCATTTCCTATTTGAATTTGTTACCTGGATACAGCTCTGAGTCCAGTGGCACTTTAAAAACCTATTGCTTGTATATGCTCCAATTGCAGATCTGATGAAGGAGATGAGATAACCTGTTGTTCTCATTATGTTTCTCTGGCACAATAAGGACAGATAAAGAAATGCAAAGAGCTTTGCAAAACACTATTTATTACTGTTTTCAGTGGTGGTGAGTACTCCAAATGAATCCCTGAACAGCTGAACTTTCACACAGTTGGGACATCAGCAGTCACTCAGTTCCCTTCTGTACCCAAATCCCTAATAAAAAAGAACACCCAGATTTAGGGTGGAATTTGTTTTAATCAAATATTTGTGTCTTATAGAGAGGATTTAAAATAATCACCAGCCAGTGGTAAGGGATACGATATGGCACACTGGAAAACATTCCCAAGTTCTTTGGAATGTGATCACTGAGAGGTTCATTTTCTGCGAGGTCTTAAAATACAGCCATGTAGTAAAAAAACTTTATTTCATTGTCTGGCTATTTCGCCAAGTCCCTTCCTTCCTGGAATGTTTATTAAATTTAGTTTCATGCGGTCTGTAAATATATATATACATATATATATATGTGTAAAAATATATTGTTCTCTTTCCTCAGAAGGCTGGGTGGGCTGCCAATTGCATCCTAGATTTCAGGGAACTGGTGCTGATGCTGCAATTTTAACTCCATGTTAAGATGTGACAGAACAAGTTTGCTCTTCTGTGGGAGGTTTGCCCTCCTTGTTGCTGCTGAATCGGGACTGTACCTAGTGCTGATCCAAATACACTGAATATTTCTTCTTTTTTCCCCCATTATTTTAGGTCGATTTTTTTTTAACTGTTTGGTTTTTGATGTTGGTTTTTCTGTTTTGTTTTAGGGTTTTTGTTTTATTTTGGTTTTCTGTTTGTTTTGGTTTTGTTTGGTTGGTTGGTTGGTTTTGGGTGGAGTTTTTATTTGTTGTTTGTTTGTTTGTTTTTTTTTTTAACAAGAGCACACAATATTGACTTGAGGATTCCAGTGCAGCTGCCTGGCAGAGTTAATCAATGATCTCTGCTTGCTCACAATGTACTACCGTGTTACATCATGGTGACAAGGGCAGAACAAACCTGGTGCAGCCTTGGAGTAAATGATCCTTCTCCCAGTCACTGGGAACTGCCTTTGGATCAAATACTGCATGTCAGAAATAAAAAAACCTCTTTACTTCCCCATTCCCCCTTTCCCTTCCCTTCCCTTTCCTTTCCCCTCCCTTCCCTTTCCCCTCCTTTTTCCTGCTCTCCTTGCCTCTCCTTTTCCACAAACTTTTGGAAATTTCTAAAATTGCCCCCATCAAGACATTCTCTTTGTCTCCTGCACTTAAACCATCAAATCCCCGTTGTTTCTCCGTTCCTGGTGGTGGTTCTATAAGATCCTTGCTTGTTACATCTCAAAATTGAATAAAACCCCCTTTGTGCTGACAGCTTCGTTGTACTCACTGTTCAAAATATCAAAGGCTGAATGCTAAATGTTCCTAATGCAAAGTGTCAAGAGTGCAATGTGGGATAATAGAATACATGGCTTGCAAACTTGCACTTTAATATGGCAAACTACTTGGTCAGCAAGCAAATTAATTCATTTATGATCTGATATTACTGCAAGCAGTGGGGCAGCTCTTGCAGGCAGCTCTGTTGAATTCTGCTGCTGTGCTGTGTCTTGTCTATTTGTAGATGCCTCCCAGAAAATGGGTGTGTGGGCTCAGTTTAGAGGTATAATTCCAGTGATTTCCCTTCTCTATGTCACTTTACCTCATTTTTGTTTAATAAGATTTCTTCCAAATGCATATTTGCTCTTCCAAGTGGCAAAACCTGCAATTATCTGATTATCCTTTTCAAATTCCAATTGTTGTGCTGTAGGAATTGATTGTGCAGATGTTTAAAACACAAACAGATGAATACAGTGAAATGTTGTCAGTGGTGTGTTGTCTCCCACAGTTCCACAAAGAAACTTGAACATATTTCTGGCAGAGCTGCTCATTTTCCCAGGGTGGATATTTGCAAGCCTACCTCTGTAGTTTGTGAATATCGAAATGAATGGTAAATATTAACCTCTGAGAGCTGGAATAATGTGAAAAATTACAAAAGTAAATGTTAGCAGAAATATCTGTTACACAGGCAAAGAGAGAGAATGGCACTGAAAGGACGTATGTTATTTTTTGAGTCTTGGCTCACACGCCAAAGTTGTGAATCTTTCGATTGAAAGGAAAGGAAGGTCCAATTTTTCAAAAGCAACCTTGAAGGTTTGTTTTTCAGAGTTCAGTGACCTGATTGAAAGAACAGCTCTCTGTAAAAATAATTATGGAAGAGGGAAAAACCAGAAAATACTTGACATACTGTAAAAGTTACAACTGCAAACAGATTTTTGTTCTCTTATACAAAAAAAACCAAAACAAAATCAAAACAAAAACAACAAAACAACCCAACCCAAAAACAAATGGATAAATAAAATTTATTGCTTTCTTTTTTAAAGAAAACAAGGAGATTTGGTGACTCTTTTGAGTGGGTTAACTGTGTTATCAATCATCCTTGATTGATACAGTTTTGAAGAGCACACATCTGTAACTTATTTTTTCATCTGTTCATGATGTCTTGTAGATGGTCCTGGGTATTTTTTGAGTATTTATATTATTGAGGCTCTGAGTAACAGCAGAATGGAGTCTAATAACCCCTTGCTAAAATCAAGGCCTGCAAATGAAATAATTTGGAAGTATTTGCATAAAAATTGCTAAAGCAGAGATGTAACATCGGTGCTTTGGAGATGAAGTTCTGGCTTTTTGACGTGGTGTGCATCTGATCTGGACATCTCTCAGTGATGTTTCATCACTGCCCTAGTTTTAGGTGAATTTCAACAAAGAAATTGATGATGAGATCACAGTGACAAAAGAAGTGCCTGTCCCTTACAGCAGCTGGGGTTCTTTCTGTTTTCACAAAAGCATTGCCCTGTTCCTTCACTGCATCCTATGGCACAAGGAAGATTGTCCCTCATCACATTTTGAACCTCAAGCTGGCTTAGCTGAGCTGCTTCAGTTCCCAGGAGGCAGTAAAAAAAAGTTGGAGATGAACTCGTAGCCCCATGACAGCAATGTCATCTACACCCACTGCCTTTCCTTCTTTACGGGCAATCTGCTGGTGTTCCTGCCCCATCTCCATGTCATACATTTCCTTTTTCCCATCCCACAAGTAGCATCAGCAGAAATACCCTGGAAGATCACGCTGGGCTGGAAGCCAATGCAGATTTATGTCTTTGGGAATTTTTTTTTTTTTTTTTAATCTTTGTGAGCTGCCTTTGATTTAAAGACCAGCTTTTTATCACGGCTGAGGTGTTGATCCAGGAACCAGGGTTTGGCAGTGGGCTCCTGCTGACAAGCCCCTGGCAGGACATTTGGCCCAAGATCTATTTTTGTGTTGGGTTTTTGCCTGTTTAAAACCCATTTGATGCTCTCTTTGATGCTCCTCCTTGGAAAAGGCCAGTGAGGGAAGCCCTTGGTTGGTTTATTTTCTCGCTGATGGTGATTCAGGACTTCTTTTCTGACGAGAGGTGATGCAGGATGGCAGCTCAGTGTCCCAGTAAACCAGAGCATGGATATCCTCATATTCTGCAGTGATCAGGACAACCTCTACAACAACCAGTAGTCAGATTATAGTTCAAATGATTTGATACTGGTTTTGTGACATATCACAGGTAATTTGCATTTGGAGAATATTTTGTCATTTCACTGAGTTATGGTTAAAGTTGTTACATCTGAGCCAAAGCTAAATCTAAATTTTTTCCTTAAGTATTTCACCAAGATAAATTTGTTCAGCGAAGTGAAAGCACTGAACAACAAGCAACTTTAAGCAGCTCTTAGCATCTGATGCCAACGCCTCCACATCTGCAGGTGTTCATCTGTCTCCCGTCCCCAGCCTTGTTGTTGGGTTGTTGTTTCATCATTAACATTAATACTGTCTTTAGATGAGCATTCCATGTTTAATATTAATCACCACAGTTTGTATGTTGACTTTCCCTCTTTGCTTGTGGCTGGGGGTGCTCAGGGGCCCTGAGCACGTCCTTTCCCGGCAGCCAGCGAGGCAGAAGGAGTGAAGTGCATTAGGAACCCCCTGAGGAAGAGGAACAGCACTTAAAGGACAGAGCTGCTCTTTGGGGTGGTGGAGGGGAAGTGTCTGTGTTTGGGTGGGGGTTTGGCTGTGTGACATGTCGTAGCTGTGCTTCCCCTGCTCCCCAGCATGTCCTGCTGAGGATGGGAGGGCGGTTTCTTCATTAATCAGGGAGCAAAACTTCCCAGTGAGGAGGAGTTGAGGGTGGGACTATCTAAAAGAGGTCCTGCTGGTCCAGCTGGAGAGGGTTTCCCAGCATCATTCTCATCCCAAATCCGAAACACAGCACTGTAACAGCTACTGAGAAGAAATTAACTCTACCCCAGCTAAAACCAGGACAGAAACCTCACCTGCCCTGCCCTACTGGATCTCCAGGCTTGGTCTGAAGAGCTGCAGGCTCTGGGTGGATCCAGGTTATGGCAATTGGGCAATATGTCCTCCTGGGAAAAAAACCCTAAGTTTTCAGATGTTTCTCACCTACTCTACCTCTCATCTGCCCCACCTCCAAGGAGAGATAAAGTCACAGAGTGACTTCAGAGCTCATTTAGTTGTCAGTGGGCTGACTGACAACTCATTTCCTTGTCAGCACGGACTAACACGAGGTGTCAGAGTTGCTCTTCAAACAACAGAGACATTGGGTTGCTGTCTTTTAGATGCTCACACTGTGATTAAATCCATAAGAAACCATTATTCCCGATTATGGCTTGGGCTGTTAAATGAGGTGGGATTTTTTTTCTCAGGCGTGTGCCGGGTGGTCCTTCCCTTGGGATGCACAGGACATGTGCTGGTTCTCTGCCCCCAGTTCCAGGAAGCTGCAGCCCTCCCTCCCATCCCACACCCACCAGAGAAGGTGCTGGAAGAGTCACTGTTGACAGCCACTTTTGTGATTCTCTGATTCTGTGATTTCTACAAGCCATAGGGGAAAGCCCATAGTTGAGAGGTCTGTTAAATACAGTTCAAACAACACCACACCAGATATGTTATGAATATTTTAAAATGGCTCCTTAAAATTAGGGATTGCCTACTGAAGGCAGTCATTAGTGCAGGTTTCATTAGGGGGCCAGTCTATAATGAGTTATCAAGTTCTGAACTAATTTAAATTATATCTATTAAAATATCCTTTTTACATAAAACAGGGGGCATTGGGGTTGTAAAATAGACTGGGGCTGAAATGTAAGCTAATAAATATCTAATAAGTTACAGTCTGTGTTTAAACTGATATAACACACAATACACTGAGCAAACATTGTACCGTGCGAGCCGAGCGGCCCTCGGACAGCCCTGGGAGCAGGTGGAGGGTAATGCATGGATCATTTTATCGTGCATTTCCCAGGTCTTCCCACGATGTGACCCCCTCCTCAGCCTTGCTGCTCCTCTAAAAGCACATTACTCACACCCAGGCTCTACCTGGGCGCAGCATCTGACTCTGTTTCACAAGTAATTCATTAACGAGTCCTCCGCGTGCCTTCGGTGCCTCATATCCATTATCCTCATTTAATAGTTTAGCCTAAGGATGTCTTCCAATATAAATAACCTTCCACAACGCTTAGATAGCACGGTTGTGTTTCTTTTTATAGCAAATGGAAATTACCAAAAAGCATTTGACCAGATTTTGAGGAGTGTAACACACGACAGACCAGGTACAGAACCTTGCCCAATTTTTTTGAGCAGGGGATATATTATCCCACCAGGGCATCATCTCCCACACAGACAGAAATTCATCCAACATGTGTTCAAGTAATTTTCTCTCTCTGACTTTTAGCTGGCCACGTAGACTTTTAAACTACCCTTTCTGCCTTAAATGTAGTTTTAAATTGCACCTAATATTTGGTAGGTAATTCTTTAAAGCTGTTAGCACCTATTCACTCTGTAAGTAGGGGGATTTTTCTTTTTCATGTGTGTCTTCTGGGATGTTAAAGGATCCAAGACTGGGGATGCAATCTCAATCCAGAACTGATCTTTGCAGTTTCCTGCAAGGGTGAAATGGGAAAAGTAAAATATTACCTTATTAAAAATTGCTCAAAACACATCTTCCTTGTTAAATATGCAGAGCTATTCAAAAATATTACCTTTCTGGGAACAGTAACAATACTCTGATTGCCTGAGTTACTATTTCCAGGACTTGGTTTACTGCTAAGGAAAAATTAGGACTTCAGGAGAACGAACAAAGTCTTACATTTTCTGAGGATCAAAAAATCATCCAGTACTCTGGAAGGATGAGAGGCTGGTGTCAGTTAATGTGACGAGAGGACTTACTCAGATTTCACCATGAAATTAAAAGAAACAGGGTATAAAGTTAGTAAACATTTCTTCTTAACAGTTAGGAAAGCCTAGGGCTAGTAGAAATAAAAGTACTATAAAACTTAAGGGTTTCCATTCTCATTAAGGTACTCCTGTAAGGAATATCTTAATATCACCAGCATCAAGACAGACTGAAAGCAACATTCCTCACACCATATGCAGCATAACTTTGCCACTCGTCCTTACAGTATTTACAGTACTTCAGTCTTTTTTCCCTCACAAATTAAATTAATTTGGAACCACTTACAGGCAAAGTCCATCCATGTCTGAATCTCTTCCAGGCTACTTTTGCAAACTACATTTTCTATATATAAATCATCCTGCAGTTCTCTCAGTGAAATTAATTCCACACACTGTGTCTGCTAATGAGAGTCCACCCAGTATTTTGCTATTGCAGACACTCATTAGCTTGCTTTAATTTACAGGAAGCAATCAGCATCTGCCGAGCAGAGAGGGTACAAAAGATGTCTTTAGCATTTATTGAATGTAAATGTTTGTGATGCCTCCTCACCTCCGAAGCAGTCCCACGCAGCAGGTATTTTAGGATTAAGGTTCCAGGAGAACCGGTGCCTTCTTCAGGAATACTCTGACCCCTAAACCAAAAACTCCCGTGTTTGCTCTAAATGATTGAAGAATATCTTGTAAATCATTTACCTCTTCCTGCTGCTACTTTTCAGTGGATAGTGTTTACTCCGTTTCCAACATGATGGCAAAGTTAAATTTTCATTTTGCTGGAAAAGAGCAAAATACAGTGAGCCTTTTTGCTTGTTATTGCCTAATGTGGAGCGAGCCGTTTCTCAATCCCATGCATCACAGATGTCCTGTCAGGGCTCATATACACTGAGTGAAGTATTTGCATCCCCGTGCCTGCTGATAGACTGAGCATGTTTGTCTACAAAGTGCTTTTAAATGAACTAATACATGATTCATGTGGACTCCATTGAGCAGAACACCAATCTGTCTGGACAGAGTTTGCTGTAGGCTTGACAATAAGGAACATTTCTCCGGGTGAGACAGGTACAACCACCCCCTGGAAAAGTGGGGAGCGAGCAGTACCCGCGGCCTGGCACATCCAAACCTTGGGTCACCTCCCCGAGCAGGAACATGCCCTGGGCTGGAGGTTGTGTTTGAGATATTCCTCATCCTGTCTCTCCTTGGTCGCTCGTGACATGAGCGATGCACAATCTGTATCTGCTCAGTCATGCTTGAGCAGGAGAGGATAGTGCACCACCTTTATTATTTATACAGGGATACAATAAGATTCTTCGCAGTCGAGGAGGAGAAAAAAAAAATTGATCCCAAGTATACTGTTTCCTATTGAACTAAATAGATTTTTAATCGAGTCTCTGTTCCTTTGGGTAATTGACTTAACAGTGTGGGCAAATTAATTTCAGATAAACTATAGCTGGGATTTTCCAAGGAGCACGAGGGTGCTGAAGGAGTCAGCTCCAGTGCAGCAAGAGCAGGGCAAATATCTTAATTCCTCTGGCTTTCCAGACGCATTGCAACCCAAATGTTTAGACCTGGAGCTGAATTCAGAAGCTTTTATGCAAACTAAACTCCTGCTGGAGTCAGTCAAAACACTGATTCAGAAAAGACACAGAAAATGGCTCAAAAAAATTCCCAAGTGCTCACAAATGTGTTACACACACATAACCTCCCCCCTGCATTTAATAACCTAATCAAAATGTAGCTCTTTGCAAGGCGTTGTTGTTCAAGTGTTTCTGTGTTATTTGGCACCAGCACCTCATTTGGGATCTTATCTGGATCCAAAAGCCATTGAAACAATTTTATTTTCCTGTGACCCACCCAGAAACCCACTCCAGTGGTGACAGACTGGACTGACAGACTGGTGAGGAAAATCAGCATCACAACAAACACTTTGCACTGTGTTAAAACTCTTTCTAGAAAGTCTGTGGAAAAAGCAGGATTTTTGAGCACTCCTGAATTCCATTTAAGTCATAAACAGGCATGGAAAAATATGTGCACCATGATTTGTAGGTCAGAGGTTCTTGGGGCATTGTTCCTTTTCGGTTTTCCCGAATTCAGAGCCCTGGAGAGACAGGGAAAAACTGCATTCCCTTGTCCAGGCTGGCAGCAAAGCAAAGGCCAGAGGAGGAGCCCTAGGGCTGTATTTTTAGATCTGATGGTTTTTGTCTTGTTGAGACAGGCAACTCTGGACATTTTTCCTCCCTCCAACGTCAAACCTATTAAATCCTAAATCTTTTACATAGAACTCTGTACCTGTAGCAACATGCAGATGAAAAAACTCCTTCCAATATTTTTTAAGGAAATGAAAAATACACTATATAAGAATTAGTAGCTGCTTTTCATTGCTGAAAAATTATATTCTTCAGACTAAAAACAGTAAAAATACTGTTGTTATTAAAGAAAATCTACTGTATGGAAAGATTCTGCATTACATAGTTTGGTGCCTTAGTCATCTAACTTCAGTAATTAAAGAGAAAATCAACTAAACTATAATTAAAATGGAATTATTCCTCAGTTGCCAGTTGCAACCATCATGAAATCAAAGAATGTGACAAATCTTACTCTGTATTATTTACATGTTGTGACTGAAAGGATAACTATGTATCTCCATATATTTTCCCTCCTCAAATAAATCCTAATAAAAATATTTGTAATATTTTTCCTCTGTGCAGATGTTTGCAGAGCTGGCAAATTAAAATAATTTGCCATATTTTCTCTGTTATTCTGTAATATCCTGTCAACCTGACTGGTCTTATTGGCATATCCTGAGTTACCATCCAAAATTTAAATTCTTGTTGGACATGGTCTGGGCATGGAAAGGGCTGAAATGGTGTGGAGCACTAGATGGGAAGCTTAGCTTGGATATATGAAATGAAAGGATATAAAGAGAATAAACTAAAAGAAAAAATATCCTATTTCCACACGAAAAGCAGCAAACTTTTTTTTTTCTTTTTTTTTCTGTAGTCCAAATAGAAACCTTGATTAAAAGATTATTTTCAATATCAAATACTAGACCTCAGTAAGATGAATTTTCCAAGTCCTTGTATAAGCCTGTGAACTTTTTCCAGGTTTCTCCAGCAGTAAGGATGGAAGTCAGAGTAGATGAGGGAAACTCCTTTTTGCTGCTCCCCTCTTCCTTGTTTGGTTATTTGCCTTGTTTGATGACCTGGGATGCAGGAGCCAACCTTCTTATGCCAACTCAAATATTTTTCCTTTTTCCCTAAGAAGTATATTAACATGATATTTAATAGTTTCTAGAAATTGTCCAGTGGAAGGAGGGAGGGTTTACCCACAAAATCTCTGGATTATTAAAGGGAATTCGGGGTATTATGACAAATTTTTAAAATAAATATTAAGCACATGATTTAAATGATTTTTCTTCCTTTTCTTCACAAGGAATATGAAATTAAACCCTGTTTTGAAAGAGTTAGCTTTTTTTCTGCAGTTGCTTAACTCATTGCCTTAAAAGCTTTGAACTCAGCTTAGCTGTTGTTATTCTGCCACTCACAGGCTCCTGTTGGCTCTTCTTACTGGTTTGGCCCGTTAATTCTGTTTTCCAAAACATGGCACCTGCTGAACAACCCTCCTGCTGCTTCTGACCCCTCCTCAAACCCTGTTCTGGAGGATGGAACAACCTCCTTGTCCTGGCAAAAGGCGATGCTGGATAAATCTCTGGGATACCTGAGGCTGGTGAGAAATGAGCTGGGTCACACCGAGTAAACTGGGACACTGCAAAAAGTTCTTACTGGGAAATGGAGTTCCTTTCTGCTCCTACTTAACCCCGGTGTTATTCCAGAACAAGCCTGCTGGAATTAGGGGAGTTATCCTGGCTTAACACCAACGTAATTGAGAGCAGAATCTGGCCCAGTGCTCTTGGCATGACTATTTTTTTGGCAGATTTGGCCACTAATGCTCTCCCTGCGTTTTGAGCTTACATTTAATGGCATTACATCTATTTTAATATTTTTTTAAATAGCTAGTGTAAATTGATTCCACTAAAAAGAAAAAAAAAAATCCCTTTACCTACTCGCCTTCATTTGTATTTCAAATGGCCCATTACATTTTCACTAACAATCATTAGAGCTGTGTGAGCTTATTGAAGCTTGGGCTTGGACTGAAACTGTAAAAAATGCCAGGTCTGGATTTTTTTTTTTCCTGAAAATAGCACTAGAAAAGGGCTTTTTTTTATTATAATATACGACTATGTAATCTGAAATACAGTTAAGCTGAGTTGAAGAAACACTGCAGTATTTTTTTTAGGTCCTCCAGTGGAAAATATGGGCACAGCTTGGAACAACTCTGATATGCTGATCAATATATTAATGCTGAATATTCCAGACTTCTCCAGACCCACTCACTGTAATTTTACTTTCTAGTCCAGGAAGTTGATTCAAAACTTTGAGAAGCCATAAGCACACAAAGCAATTCAAGCATGATAAAGAAAAAGAATCCTGACAAGGATTTCCACTCATGCCTGGTGATAATCCTAAATGCATGTGGGATGCAAATGTCACAGACAGAGGAAGAACACACGACCCTCATGTCTGTGCCAGCTGTTCCTCCAGCAGGGTGGAAAAAACGGGTGGGAATGGCACAGTTTTTGGAGAGAAGACTGGGAAGGTGATGGAGCACCAGGTGCTGGACCTGCTGAGCATGATGTCCCACAGTGCTTACCACGGATGTCACCTGGGGCCTCTCTCCAGGGCCTGGGATGATGCATTGCCCCTTCAGTCCTCGGGATCCGGGGGGTTCTTTCCTGGTGAGAGTGTCGACCAGCTGGATCTCCTCATTGCCCATCTGTCTGAGCAGAGGTTGAGGCATCCCCTGCTCTGCTGGCAAGTTCTTGTATGCTGTTAATTGTACCTCTTCTAATTGTTTCCATTAATTCATATGAGCAAAGAACAAGTATTAATACAGATATTTAGCCTTCTACTACACTCCCAAGCTGCACTCCTGTGCTCACAGTAATACACTGATGGAGGAAAGCCACAGAGGGAAATAGGTACAGCAGACTGTATTGGTAACCTAAAAACACTTGAAATATTGGTTTGAGATAGGTAAATATGAAATCATACACCAGGGCACAGCTATATAAGGCTGAACAGCTTAGTCCAGGTGCAATTTGCTGGGCTCTGAACAAACCCTCTCCCAGAAATGTAGGGAACAAACATTTGAAGATAGAAGGAAAGTTTGTTGCCTTGTGCTATTGGCTGACTTAATTCTGCCAACCCTCACCAGTGCCCCTTTCCAGGTTCTGTTTTAGCCTGGCTGCTTCTCATTTTCATTGCCTGCATGTTCATTTAAAGGATCTCTAATTATCCTTCTGCTCCACTTGTTGGCTTCCCTTCGTACAGGACAATGAGAACATAACAATATGACTGGTATTTTTTTCCCAAAGAATTGCCTCAAATCTATTTGCGTTTAACTCCTCCACATGCCTATTTCTGGGCCAGCTCAAGTTGCTCTGAGTTGCATTACCCATGCTCGCATTTTCTCCTCGTGAGCCTCCTCCCATGCTGAGTCGTTGGCAGGTCCCATCCTTTCACATGACTTCTTCCAGGTCATTGATACTTAGAGTGAATAATGCTGTCCTGACATTGATCCTGTTGTGCTCCAGTAGTCACTAAGAACAAACAATATTAGGTTATAGCATTGATTTCATGGATTACAATTTTTTTCCCAATCATGTTCTTGTTAAGCACCTTGTAAAATACATCATGGCACATGTTCATCTCCTCAGTTTCGTGGCAAGACAAATCCAGTGCTGACAACTGCCTTCATACTGAGAAAACTCATCCTCCCCAGCACCAAGGAGTTACCAGTTTAATTCAGAGTTGTATGCTCTGGGGAAACTGAACATCAGCCTATAGCATCCAGTACAGCATTTCAAATTATCATAATTTGTGAGCAACTGGACAAGTTGAAAATGGGTATCATGATCTAATAAAAACCTAATAAAACTTTCAAAGTCACTCTGGTGCTCTCAGGGGAGTGTTATGCAATCCCTGCCACTGTGGTAGAAGCCCATCTCCTTCCAGCTAATCTGCTGTGAAGGAGAGGTGCAGGCAGAGCTGGGAAAGTCTAAATGGCTTTTCATGTCCTCTCTGTCGAGCACATCTTTTTTGGAAGAGCTCCGGACTCTTTTCTCAGGCAAGTCACTAAGGATACTTTTCAAAGTATCTGTGCTGTGGTTTGATGGGAGAGGAGGTAATGTGGCCATGAGGCTTAGGATGTATAAACACACCCATAATTTCATTAAGTGCTCTTTCTAATTATTTTATATATTAATGCACTGCTGTCACTGCCTGCCAGATAATCTTTCATGTGGAATACAGAGCTAAAAAGACATCAGAGCAGGTTTGGCTGCTTCCTTCAATGTACTGTTTGGGAGGGACCATTTTCTCCAGACAGTAGGAACCCTACCTAAAAGTCTAACCAAATAAAAATGGCAACCAAGTGTTGATATCAGTGATATTTGCAAAACAACTCCTTTGGAAAATGTGCATTTCAAAATATAGTACTTAAACTAAGTAGGAGACTCGTGTGTTTACTTGAAAAGCTGCTCAGCCTGGGTTTGGTGCCACTTGACAGAAAAGTGAGACCCAGTAGTCGCAAAAGTGGTGACAACTCTTTTATTTTGCCTAAAAATTAAACTTAACCTTCCTAAGGGTAAGTCTTTCTCACTGGGAGGTTTCACTCTCACAGAATCACAGACTCACAGAAGATGCTGAGTTGGAAGGGACCCACAAAGATCATCAAGTCCAACTCTTATCCCTGCACAGGATCATCCCCAGGAGTCACACCATGTGAAATGTTCTCTGGTATGAGACAGATTTCAACATTTCTGGCTCCTCTTCATAGATCTGGCCATCACTGAAATATGTGCCCCTGACCCCATCCATGCAGTACAACATATTGAGGTGACCAGAGGTTGAGTGAACACACAGACCTCTTTCTATAATCATATCTGGGTGTAGTAGCTCTTAATCTCACATAAATTTGGAGTTCCTGTATTTGAATCAACAGAATTCTAGCTTGTAGAGACAAAATACATCCAAGTTTATGATATCCTGTGAAAAACTGGGGTGAAGAACTCTGAAATCAGGCCTTATTGTGGGGGAAAAATGCAGGCGCTTACGGAGAGAAATACCTTTCTTACTTTTTTTCAACCTTCCTAATCCCCAGCAAAATATTTTAAGAAACGTTTCAGTGACATGATGGATATAAACCATTTAAAAGTTTTATCGAGCTTTACTGCAGTGCAAATCTTAAAAATACTATAGAAATTATATCAAGATTTTCAGTAAGGTTCCACACAGAATTATGAATAAATGGAAAATTGATTTCATATTGGAAATAGATGCCAGGCAGATTTTGCATATCGGGTAGAGCAATGAAATTACATTTATTGCTGTTTTGTTTTTTTCTTTTTTTTTAAAAAAGAAAGCACTTCAGCTCAGGTAATAATTGTACAGTCTATTATAATGATCCCAAGAGGTGCTTAACAGTACTGCAATTCTAAGTTTTTACACTTTTATTTTTCATTTGAAGAAAAACTTGTCACAATAAAAGTGATGCATTAACAGAACATCACTTCCCTTTTTTTTTTTTTTTTATTATGCGTATTTAGATTATTTCCATGAAATTGCTTATCAAATCCCACAGGCCTTTAAAGATAACTGAACAGTTACCCATTTGTGTAAACTCTGGGATATTGTGCAAGAATTTGTGATGGGACAATGAGAAGACAAAGTGCTCTGTGAGATTAATATCTTCCTGTTTTGGCATCGAAGGGCCAGGTTTTCAAAGCTCTGTAAGGACCGAATGAGCTGGGCCTCGTGGGGTTTCCCAGACAAGTGGATTGTCACAACAGGAATCAGATTCTCTGAGGGTCAAAAAATCGCATTAGTTTGTCTATTCCTACTTCTAGGTGTTTGAGTACTTACAAAAATATGATTCTGAGGTTTTTAAGTACTCTTGTGTTTTGGCAGACAGATTCACCACCACTGTATCTCTAGTTTTAGGGACATGAAGGTTTGATTTCGCACACTACTTAGATTTTTCTTCCTTAGACTCACAGAATTATTTAGGTTGGAAAAGCCCTCTAAGATTGAGTCCAACCATTATTCCAGTTCTTCCAAGCCCAGCACTAACCCATGTGCCCAGGTTACGCATCTACAGGGCTTTCACATCCCTGAGGAGAGATGGGGACTCCACCACTGCCCTGGGCATGTCTTTCCAATTCTTATCAACATTGATATGTTACAAAGTAAATCTTCATACACAAGATAATTTAGGACACTTCTACTATCTTTTGGTTTCTCCAAGGAAACAAGTAGCTTTTCCAAAGGTTTTTGTCTGGAAGGGTTCATGTGTCTACCATCACTGGCCCATGACTCAGTTTGGGATACCATGCTCGTGGTGGTCTTGTGGAGAGAAACAGCAGTGGGAAGTGCCACATGCTGGCCCTTCAAACCAACTTGAGTGTCCCATGACTGCCGTTGCCTGAGGGCATGGAAAGCCCTGTGCCTGGTGGATGAATCATAGCATCGCAGACCTTCAAGACCATCAATGACCAATGAGGCTGCTGACCAATCCCCACCAAAGGGCCACATCCAGTCGTTTCTTGGACACCTCCTGGGATGGGGACACCACCCCCTTCCAATGCCTGACCAGCCTTTCCATGAAGAAATTCCTCCTGAGGGAATGAAGCCTGGGTGGGATGACACAATGAGAATTAGGCTGAGGATGGCGTTGCAGTTCCTAAATTGAGCTTGCATCGACTTCGACTCGTGTTCCTTCTCTTGAGCTGTTCCCACGAACGGCACACGGCGAGGTGGTCGCGAGCGCTGGGATGCGGACGAGCGGTGAAGCTCGTGGCACTCACAGCACATTGGGCAATGTTCAGGGCTGTCAGCTCTGCTGAGCCCAGGACGAGCGAGCAGGACAAGGGCACATTAAAGATTCAGAGGCCGGCGCGGTGCCGCTCATCTGCTCCCGCAGCCGTCGCGCCGACGCCGAACACGCGTCGCCCCAAGACTCTCTCGCAGCGCTGGGCCGTGTCAGAGAGCGCTGCCAGCTGAACTCATGCAGTAAAGAAGAGTGATTATACATCCTGTATGTAATCACGGAACATATGTTGGAGTGGCACATGAAATCTGGGCACACTTTGCCCGAGTAGTAAAGACCAGGAAAATTATGAACAAGCTACAGAAGGAAAAGAACTTGCCAAATTTTCCCGAACCAAGCAGGAGGTTCCAGCGAGCTGGAACTCCGCGCGGTATATTCTTGAGGGGGTTTTGGAACAGAAACCTGGATGTGTCTATAGCACGTTGGCAGTGCTCATGATATAAAGAGCAGATGTCCTCACCTCCACCCACACGATTATGGCTGCCAGTTTTTTTAATATCTTCTGCCTGATGAACTGTCCAGTTGCAGGAATTTAGGCAGAAAAATATAAATGGCATTTGCGAATTAAGGATGGTTTACTAGATGTAAACCTCCCAGAGCTGGTCATGAGAAAAAGGGAAAGCAGAGCAAGCCAAACCATATTTTGTCTTGCAGAGGAAATTTAGATAAATAGATATTTATAAAAAGGAATTTTCTGAAAGATCATAACTGTTCAAATTTAAGAAGATCAAAGAATAAGAGGAGAAATACCTGCTTAGAGATAAGAGAAAAAGCAGCTTGCAATGTCTTAGGAGTAAAGGGAATTACAGTCCTGGTTGTTTTCTAGATGGCAATAGTAGAACAAGAATAAACAGTGCAGTAAAGATGAGACTCTTGAATAAATATTTGTGTTTTATAATTCATAAAGAATTCAATTTTAGTGCTTTTATCACAGGATGGTGAACAAACTTTTGATATGTGGACAAACAAAATGTCGATAACAAATCAGGGCAACGGGAAACAATAATGCTAAAAGTATGGGAAACAATCCACTAATATTAATTCCAGGTGAATGCTGGCATGGAAACCTGAATATTTAATTACAGAAGTGCTGATGGGGGGGGGCACAGTGGTTAGCCAGTGCTCTGTGACTTGGTAATCAACACATGGCTACAAAGCCAGTCATTTAGCAGTCCCCAAATTCAGATGGAATCAGCACTTACCATCATTTGTCAGGTTTGTCAGAGCAGTTCGATTTATCGCATGTATCCACAGCCTGGAAGAAGACAAGAAATTACCAGCGAACAGGGGACCAGTGTGCAAGGATGGCAGGCAGAGTGGAGCACAGGGCACTGGGGCAATAACTGAAGGACACCTTAACCATCAAGGTGGAAGAGGAGCTGCCACTGGGCTCTGAGCATGATGGAGCAGCTGGAAGGGGGAGCGCCGGGATATGGATGGGGTGGTTATACTGACTTCGTTATTTCTCTTTGTTACTGGGCACACCTGGTTGTTCAGGGATGACAGAGGCTGCTGACCACAGAGCTGTGGTTCAGTAGAAGAGGTTTCTGAGGGAAAAACAGGCTAATGATTAATGAACATATAGCTTATAGTAAGGATTTCATGGTTGAGTTTATTTAGCTTATCAAAGGGAAGGTTAAGGATGACTTGACCATGGCCTACACACACCCACATGATGAAGTGAACTTTAATAATGGGTACTTTCATCTATCAGACAAAGATATAACAAGGTCAGTGGCTGGAAATAAATTCAGAAGAGTAATTAAGGTACATGTTTTTTAATGTTGAGAGTGATGAACTGACACAAGACCATACTAAGAAGCATGGGGAGTTCTCTAGTTTTCAAATTATTTTTAAGAAGTGTTGTTTTGTTCAAAAATGTATTTTTCTAATTCAAGCTGCTGGGGGAAATTCAATGCTAGGATAAAACTACCCCAACACAGTCAGTCCTTCTGGCTTTGCAATTTATAAACCTGGTAGCGTGAAAAAAGGACACACTGCCAGTAAACCAGTGTTCACAGCCCAGCCTGAAAAAGCAGTAGTAGCTGTTGTTTGTTACCAAAGCATATTTATAAATATGAAATAAGCCTGGCAGACGTGCTGGCAGGATCTCAGTGTTAGTGCTGTTCCCGGGATCTTTATGGCAGATGCCATGGCTGGAAGTTTGGGCAGCAAAAAAAATCATCCTCCCTGCTCTCCCTCTGCCCCCAAGGGCCATCCTGGGGCATGGGCCCTTCCTCTTAGTTTGTAGAACTCCCTGACTCTCGGGGAGTTTTGCTACAGACCACTTAAAATGCCTTTCAGTGCATCAAGCAGATGGACAGGTGGGTTTCATGCCATTGATGCCACAGGAAATTTTTGGGGAAGAAGGATGAGCTCATGGCCATGTTGGATGTGATCCAGGTGGTGACTTCCCTGGTGGGATGTTGCACTAGCTGGGGAGACAAGTGCCTCTGAGGAAGGGTGGATGAATCAGCCAAAATAATGGAATTATTTAGGTTGGAAAATACCTCTGAGATTGTTGAGCCCAACTGTTAGTCCAGCACTGCCAGGAAAAGGTGGGAGGAAGAAGGTGACTGAAATATCATCACCTTGTCTCAGGTGGGAACTGGAGATGAAGACAGAACATCTCTTGCCTTCTGAGTGAGCCTCTCCACAGGCTACTCTGGAGCAGCCCAAATTGCAGCCTTGCATGGCCTCTATTCAGTGCATGACATTACTCTGGTAATTTCCCTCCGCTTTATTGGCTTAGCTTAATTAAACTTCAGTTATCACTTTCCTTCCAATTAAAGATTTATTTTTACTACTGGAATAAATAAAATGATGGGGGCACTGGGAGCAAATGGAAATGGCAATGGGGAAGTTCCTTCTCAATTACATTCCTTTGGTTAAATTTTGTGTTGTGTAAAGCAAATCAAGCTGGGGGTCGGTTCTGGTTTGCAGCCACTGGATTTCCAATAAATTAGATCTGATTATATTGTACAAGGGAGAGACATGGATGGAAAGTTGTCGTGAAAAAGAAAGGCTCATGTTAAATCAAATAACCAGGATAATGTGGGAATGAGATTTCTAAAAGCACATTTATGCAAGAAAAGTCTGCAACTTCTCTGTCAAGTTTATCAAGGCACTCCAGCTCTCTCACAGAATATAACCTACCTAAATAGCACCAATAAAAATCTTCCAATTTCCATCTATATTTTGATTACCTTACAGTGAGTACAGAATATAATAAACTCCCAGTTCTATAATGAATTCAAATAAACAAACAACTACCCTAATCCCCAAGCAGGCCTTCCCTAATCGAAATTGAGAATAATTTGGGGATATAAACTCTCTTTGTGTTATTTGGAATTGCGTGTTACATTAGTGTCGTTTGGGTTTGCTAGAGTTATATGTATGATATTGGTTCCTGCTGAATGGCTTAAAACAACAGTCAATTGGTAAGTAAAGCAGCACAAGGCTTTTTTCCCCACGCAGAGGAAGGAAGTAATTTGCATTTTTATCCCATTAATTTCTTCCCTTAAAACAGGTAAAAAGGAAAAAGGAAATAGTTTTCTAGTCAAAATGTTTTTGCCCAGTGGAGTTGTGGTAATAAAGAGGGAAAAATGCAGGAGATAATTGTTACCACTTTACAGAAGTGCCCCTGTGGCGCTTGGCCGGGAGCTCTCCTGCTGCATCCCAGGGGAGCAGGATGGGAGCTGTGCCTCTCACAAAGGAAAGAGCTGGAATGCCGACCTGGAGATACCTTCTGTACATCCATACGTGTCCCGAGCAGCTTTTAGAGGTTTTCAAGGGTTTAAGATCAGCTTAGAAACATTTATTTTCCCTTGCATTGGGCACCGAAGGCCTGTAGGGGGAGATTTCTTATTACTCTTTAAAGGAGGGGAACCGGGAGAAGGCTTGGAATGCTTATAGATATTATTTCTTGCTCGAGGTTTCCCTTCTTTAAAGGTTTCAAATTAGATGAAAAGACCAGATGCTCCTGCAATATTAAATCTAAATAGATTTTTTTATATATATCTAGCACTTAATATAAAGATACAATATTAAGTTCTCATCTAAATTAGTAGATATAATTGTTTAGGAGGGAGGTACTTGTGGTGATTTCCAGTCTTTAAATATGTAAGTTGAAAGGAAGGAGAGCTGAGACCCCTTTTTGTTCCCGGGATGGCCTGAAGTTGCAGCTGGTCTGTGGGTGTCGGAATTGCACATGCTGGTGTAATTCAGCCTCTTGGAGAGAGAAGGGAGGGAGGTGAAGGGCATGATCTTCCTGGGATTCCACCCTCTTTCCCCACCCAGATGTTTTGGTGACCTCCTTGGGGGGGTGGCTGGCACTGCATGAATACCCAGGGCTGAATCTGCCAGAGGCCAAACAAGGTGCTTTTGGAAAGAAAGCAGCAAAATGCAGAATTTGGCAGGTAACTTGGAGGGAGAGTGATGGAGGCAACTGGACCCTGCCTGTTTTTGTGCCTCTTATGGAGGAGAAGTGGTCTTGGGGTCTTAATGGGCTCCTAACCACATGAGTCTCGCCCACCTGGGTCTCCCACACCTGGCGTGTGTGAACCAGAGTTGCCAGAGTCTGTGTTGGTGCTGCTGTGTCACTTCTTTCTGTCCAAAACTCTGCTTTTATTGTTTCACTTTCAGAAATACCCCGTGTTCTCCATTTGTGCAGGTTAACCTAACAAAGGAGGTGATTTTATAGCATGTTACAGTCTATTTTATTTTTAAAGTGACACCCTGTGTTAGTGACCAAGTATTATCCATTATAAACCCCAGAAGATCAAGTCCCTTTTTATGTATGAAGTGCATGGATTTCATCTCTCATACCAATAGTTTGTATTTTTCTACATGTGGTCCAAAGCCCGAGTTTGCAGATACTCATGTCAAGTTTCACTTCAGCTGTGTGACAATGGGATTAGAAACCCTGCCTTTAGCAGAAATCAGGAGTTAAAACCCCAAACAGTCCTTTCACACAGCTCCTGCCTCTGGTGTTTGTGTAGTGAGGAGAGAGAGTGGAAATAAAAGAGCACTTCTAAGAAATTTGCAATTTGGTGGTTTTTTTGGTTGATTTTTTTTTTTTTAATTTTTTTTTAAGCAAGAAGGAGCAGCTTAGTTACACTGTCTCTACTTCATGGAACAAGAAACCAAACACTGTTAAGTGGAAAGGCAAACAATTGCTTTGCTCATGAGATCTTTCAAAATAACACCTTTCAAAGCCAGAAATGCAGCTTTTAACCCACCGGCATCCACAGGCACTGCAGCCCAAACTTCTGAACTCAGGAAATCCCAAGTTTTTTTTGCTCTTGATGGGAAAAAATATGCAGAGCCTTTAAAATGAGACCCTGCATAACGTAACAGGCTGGTGAGTTGTTTAGATTTAAATGCTTTTTATGTGGTTTTTGTGCTGTAAAGATGCTCATTACCTGGTCCTGAATAAACCCTTGGTAACACAGGGTGCTGGAAAGCACAAAGTTCCTCTAGGAAACACTGGAGTCATGATTTTTTCAGCTCTCAGCACAGAGAAAATGTGTGGATAAAGCTGGTTTGGGGTGTAGAGGCAGGCTGCTAAGCCATCTGGGGGAAAAGGCATCCTCCAGGATTCTGGAGATATGCTACAGCATTAAGTTATCACAGAGATGGAACTCCTCTGCTCTGGAACCAGACTGGGAAGGTTGGAGGTGTGCAACCTGGAGAAGAGAAAACTCCAGTGAGACCTTAGACCCCCCCAGTGCCTAAAGGAGCTCCAAGAAAGCTGGAGAGGGACTTTGGACAAGGGCCTGGAGGGACAGGACAAGGGGGAATGGCTTCCTTGTTTTAGAGGGCAGGGTGAGATGGGATATTGAGAAGGAATTCTTGGCTGTGAGGGTAGTGAGATCCTGGCCCAGGTTGCCCAGAGAAGCTGTGGCTGCCCCTGGATCCCTGGAAGTGTCCAAGGCCAGGTTGGACAGAGCTTGGAGCAACCTGGGCTAGTGGAAGGTGTCCCTGCCCATGGCAGGGGGTTGGAATGAGATGTGCTCTGAGGTCTCTTCCAACACAAACCATTCCATGATTCTGTGGCTGATCCACCACACAGCTGGAAGACTTTGTGATGGGACTGAACATGCCAGGGCTGAGTGACCACTGGGAGTGGGGGTCACATGGAGAGGAGTGGGGCAGCTTGCACCTCACTCAGTGATCACAAGGACCCCAAGTGGATTCAGTGACTCTGCAGATCATGGAAACTCCCAGGAGGTTTCATTTTGCATAGTGCTCATGTGCAGTGTGTTTTTATGATCAGAAAGAAATTCCTGGAGATCTTTTGCCTCGTTCTGGGCACACACAGCATTCCTGGGAACTCTTCCTGCGGGCTTTCATGGAGCTATTAATGTTCTGCATCGATAGCAAGTGCATTGACCAAGTGGCTCCATCACAGCCATTGCAGCTTATTACTAAAAATTCCTGAAGCGGGCTGTGTACAATGGAGTTTGCTGCCAATTAAGGGGCTATTCCTCCACATGCCAGCACGTCAAATAGCCATTGTCTGAGTTCAATAACCCTCTCTAATTAAGTATTTACTAGATTCCACTATTAAGCCACTATTAAGCATCTTAAAAACCTTTATTTATTATGTATTAATCAATAGTCCTTTCAGAGTATTGAATAAGTAAGTGAAGTTATTATGGGTCCTTTTGGTTTAATACTTCTAGTACTGCTGAAAAATACAGAAATTTGGCCAAATAAATGCAGGTAATAATAAAAGTCCTGTAAATGCAAGTAAGAAACACAGGCTGAGAACTAAATCTGTGCATAAACAACCAACATTAATGTACGTATGCCAGGTTATTCCTCTTTCCCCATCCTCCCTTGTGGTGACAGAAACAGAGGCACCCCTCCCTCCTGATACTCAGAATGAAGTTGGGATTCCACTCCTTGCCTCAGTTCTGATCCTCTTTCCCAATTTCTCTTCCAGCCCAATACGGATCCGGGTGAATAATAATTTCATCTACATGAACATCACTTTGTTTGCCAATAATTTGATAAAGATTTCCCCACCATGGCAATATGTGAATATGTTTACATAAGGAAACAGCAGTGAATCCAGCAGCCTAATCGGAATCCACAAAGGAACTCTGAAGTGCTTACAATCCTCTGCTCCCTTTTGGATTTCTCCCAATACCTTCACTTAATGATCACAACTCGAAAGTGCTCGCGTTGAACCAAATGTCTTAGACTAATTATGTGTTAGTATCTGATAACATTTTGCCACAAAAATGTTTGTTTGAATGTATCTTATCAAAGTAATGTTTGTGCCCAGGATTAGCCACTGCTTGGCTAAAGATTTATGTAATCAGCTTATTTTAAGATTAATTCATGAAAAAAAATACAAATACCTATTACCACTTAATTTGTATAATAGATATTTACTATACTTTAACAGTGCAATTAAAAATTAATATGGACTGTAAAACCATAAGGTCATGTAAACACTCCGCTATTTATTTGGTAGTTCACTTATCTTTTATCCCAAGATGTGATTATGCAGCCTAGACCTTTCAGGTTTGCAGAACAGGGAAAGGTCAGGAGTGGAATGAGATGAATATTCTCCCCTCAGTCCCGAGCAGACGTGTACACACAACGCACTGTCCCTGCTCATTCATCACTCCCAGCCTGAGAGGTGGCAGAGGTTCTGGAGCATGGAAGTGGATTGATGGAGCCCAAGAGGTGAGTCGTCCCTGGGGTGGGAAGCTAAAGCTACTGAAAGAGCAGTCAGATAAAACCCTCTGTTGCCCCAGTCCTTTCTTTAGTCCAGGCTCTACTTTGAGAGCAGGCAGAGCTTTTTATGTGTTTGATCGCCAGGGTTTGGCTTCAGCCACGAGGTTAAAATGTTGGCAGCTTCAAAGTCTGCTGTGTTAGTTTTCTCTGTGCACTTCCAAAAGTTTCTATTCAGATTACAGCCTTAATTGGCTCTTCTTTTTCTTTCCTGTTTCACCTCTGTCCACCTGTGTTCAGACTTGCAGCCTGCCCATAAACCTGATGTGGTACTGGGGGCACTGGAAAACAGATCTTCCCGGTGTCCCTCTTCAAAGGATTCCCACCGTGATGCAACACCCCCAGTTGATCACCCTGTGAGGGGCAGGAAGATATGAAGGGCTAAAAATTCTTCCCTCTTCACTTTGCTCCCATTCCAACTCCCCAGATCAATGGTAAAACTATTACTGGGACCTTACCAACACCCAATGTTGGATACTCACCCAAACAGCTGCACCATCAAGGTCTGCAAAACTAGACTCAGATCTCCTAGGAATACACATTTGACAGATTTTGAGCATGACTGTGGACAACAAATAACAAAAGACAAATTTTTTCTTTCAATTTTTCATCACTCCATCAGTTTGAGGTTTAATCTAGAAGTCTAACTTCAGAGTTAAACCAAATTTGTAAATGAGTTTTGGGGTTTTGCTGATCTTCAAACAAATTTCTGTTTCAGGATCAATTTTAATCCAAACAAAAAATATTTCCTCTGTGGAAGGCTCCCAAATATCAAATTCAAGCTGGTTTAAAACTGCATTTACTCACCTGAGTTTCTGAACTCAAGAAATTAAATCCAGGAGAAAAACCTAAGGAATTCTTTCCTGCTGGCTTTATTAGCATTTCAGAAGCAGGTCCAAGGTCCTCTATGGGCATAGTCCATATCATCATTTAATAATTCAGGCTTGGCTAGCAAAGCATGGATGTGTCATAGCTAAAAGTCCAGTCAAAGACACATCCATATGTTCAAGGTACATCTCGAAGGAAGGATTCCCAGAGTGTTTCCTTCAGAGACCCACAGGTCAGCACAGCAGAGCTGCTCACTGCCCTGAGAGCTGACTGTGCCACTAATAACAGAGCCAGTGCTAATACCTGATGGGGAAAATTTTCTGGATCTTGCTTATCAATTAGCAAGAAATTATCAATTTCTTATCAGTCATTGGCATATCAAGATGATTAAATTCCTTTTGCTGCACTGATTCCACTTTCCCAGCAACTGAATAATAAGCAAACTGTTATTCCACAGTAATTTCTATGTTTTAAAAATATGTTTTTTCCAAGTAACAATTTCTCTTTATCTTGTTGCTCTTTGTCTTTGCTGGTCCAAAGCTGCCATCACCCACAAGATCTTCATCAATTTTAGTGTCTGGTGCATTGTTGCCCGGAAGTAAAACACTCCTGTCCTACCAAATCTGACAAAAATAAACACCCATGAATGTTTTCCACACCACAGCAAACAGAACCAGTTCTGAGGATTGTAAAATATAACCATAGTTATTCAGGAAAGCTTTGCCAGACTATCTGGCAACTTTGAACTGTCTATACAAATCATTAGATTGCAAAACATTTCTGAGGGAAAAACAAATTAAAAGGTCAAGTCTTTAACACACAAACATGCAAAAACCTCCCCAATATTAATTATTTTCAGTGTAATGTAATACTAACCATTGCATAGAGTTCTGTCACAGAAGAGGAAGAATTTAATTGTGTCAGTGTGATTGTCCTGGGAATTGGGGAGCCTGCCGTAGGTAGGGAGCTTTATTTCAGCCTGTGAACACATTCACAGCCTGCACTGAAAAGGCATTTCCGTGCCACTGAAAAGCAGAGGTGTCCCCCTAATGCAAGGACCTGAACAAAGAGATTTTATCTTCTCTTGAGTAAGAAAAAATAAAAACTTAAATATTAAAATATCACTTGCCTTCTATAAGCCCATTAAGAAAAGTGGGAATAATGATGGATGGCAAAACTTTAATGTTTCCTACCTAAAGACAGCTGGGTGGTCACAGACTAATTCAGCATCACAGTTGCTGTCAGCTCTTTACTCCTCAAAGATGAGCTACAGGACTATTTTGGAGGCAAATTTTATGACCCATTCCATAGTCAGCATCTCTTATGGCATGTTCTCATATTCATTTGGGTTTTATTTTTCCTTCCCCTTGTCTTGCAGTGAAGAAAAGTGATCCCACAGTGTGGTAGTTCCCTGTTCACTCAGGGATTTTGTTTGTTTTAGTTTTCTTGTTTAGTTGAACTCCAGACACCAAATAAGAAATATTGTCTTATCATTGATGTTTTCTTTTAGATTTGTGTTGTTATAACATAAAGTTATGGAAACCATGTAGCAGTTTCAGGTTAATTTGTAGTTATATTTGCTGGCTTATTTCATTGCATTATTAAAACATTTAGTACCGTATGTGTCATTAATATTCCAAAAAGTAATTAGCATATTTAATCAAAAACAATTAGGAGCAAGCATTGCTTCCCTTTTTAAGTGATAAAATATTTATGGCTGGAATAAACAAATGGAAAACCAAAAAGCACTTTGAGGTGTTGATTTCACACAGAAAAAACAAAACAAAAAACCTCACCCAAAAGGAAGTAGGGGAAGATGTCTTTCAGCCTCTTGAGGATGACAATTACCATGTTTCCATTTTAAAACAATCCAGTTTTGCCCCAGTTTCTCCATATTGTAGTAAAATAAGACAGGAGAATTAGGAAGAAATACGGAAATCCCACCTTGGAGGAAGATTTGTGTAGATCTTGCCTGTGAGGCACCACCAGGCTGGACACTGTTTTAAGGGTCTTGAGACCCTGGACAGAGATGGTAAAGATAAAAATGTGCTTGATCCAGTAAGAGTCACACTTCAAGAAATTCTCAGTTTTGTGTGGAATGCAAGGCAAGGAATACAAAGCAGTAGAAAAGGCCTCCCTCCTTTCCTGCTGGGATTTTAGAGGTCTCATTGGAAGAAGCCATGTACCATTGCAAACACTCTTCAACCAGAACTTCAAAATAAGATTAATCAGTTGGCTTTAGGACCTTGTGGCCATTTCCTCTCATTTTTCCTTTACCTAACTCTGTCCTTCAACCAGCTCAGTTGACACACTAGTTGATATTCAGAGGGACATCCCACCTATCAACTTTTCCAGCTGCAACACATCCCAGATGGATAATGCAATTTCCATAACCATTGGTGATTGTTGCGCTAACCCAAATATTATTAGGTTAGTTTTAAAACTCCTGAGCAGGACAAACTCTTTTCCAAGTGAGAGACTAAGATTTCATAAAATCATGGAATGGTTTGGGTTGGAAGGGATCTCATTCAGCCCCCTACCACGAGCAGGAACAATTTCCACTATACCAGGTTGCTTCAAGCCCTGTCCAACCTGGCCTTGAACACTTCCAGGGATGAGGCAGCCGCAAGCTTTTCCAAGAAACTTGTGCCAGAGCCTCACCACCTCGCAGGGATGAATTTTTTTCTAATATCTAATCTAAACCTCCTCCCTTTCATCAGGGACTTCATGTGGAGTTTGCTGGTTGCTCTATTCTTTTATATTAAAGAAGAAAAAAATTCAACAATGACAGACAAATCCTTTTGTTTTCTGCTTTTCAGAGAAATAGGTTGTTACAGTGAATTGAAAATAAACCAAAAGCCCAGCCTGGCCAGGCTGGATCGCGATGGAACGAGCTGGAAAGCGGCTCCCACCCAGGTTTATAAATAGGTTGCGTTTCTCATCCTGAAACATTGCTCCACTTTGCCTGTTCTGCTGTAAATTAGCACGTTCCTCTTTAACCAGAGTCAAAGGAAACAAAATACATATGTAACACTGCTGCCTCGAACACGTGAGGGGAGGGAAAAAAAGCAACAACTTATGAAATGCGGAAAACATTTGTTCAAGTCTCCAAGGAAAATGAAGTCAAACCAAACAAGCATATAATATAGATGTACGCCTCATGGGCAAAGTTACCTCTAAGCCCATATGTTTTAACAAATTAAGAGGTAAATAATTTGCTGAAGGTACAGTTCAGCCACGTCAGAACACCTCTGGAAATGAGATATCTCTGCCTTTCAAGTGGCGCTTCTTATCAAATGGTTTATTTCTCTACTTTTTAGAAGGATAACACACCTTGTTTTGTCTCAAGGAATACTCCTGTAAGTAAGTATTAACCCTTCAGGGCCTCTGCAAATGATGTGGTCATTTGAAGTCTAGCCTGCTTTGCTGCTCTCGTGTCTGCCAGCAGCTGAGAGAGATTGATAAAATTCAGGTTTTCAATAGGGTAAAGCCACGAGGGACTTCCTTGGGAATGAAAAGAGACACAGAAAGGTTACTACATGTATCCAAGAGTCTAGTACATAATTCTACCGTTAAAAGTTTAATTTATGAAAAAAATGCTCGTGCGGTCCCCAAATGGTTAAATTCCACTCGAACTTTTCATTTTAGTTAGTCATGAATATATCTAACATACAGAGGCCATCAGCATCTCGCCACTAGAGACTATAAAGTCTACTTACATAGGGTTCCTGGGATTTTTCATGTTCTTATGGAAAATATCTCTGAAATCCCCGAGCTGAAAATTTTGATCTCATTTGTGGATGTGAGTGATGCTGAGAAAGGGTTGAAGAGTGAAGAGAACACTTTTCTCGCATAATTTCATTTGTCAGGAGAATCTTGCCGCTGACATTGGAAGAGTGATTTAATTGATTTTAATCATACACCTGAGATTGGGAAATTGAGCCCTCTGTCCTGAAAAATAATTCTAGGCTTCCATGAGAATGTCTAATTTGCAGCTAATAGTTTTCTTTTTTTTTTTTCTTGAAGTTTTGTTATGAAGTTTAGAAAATACAGATCAAAGGCTCCCGCGAAGAGCTGCTCGTGGCAGCCGCAGTCGGCAGCAAATCGAGGCTGTTGTGTTTCCATCTTCAGGGGTATTAAAATGCCCATCTGCCTGGAGTGTAACGAGGTGCTGCCGTGGTTTTGGACAGGCAGGAGAACAAAAGCCCTGACTAAAGAGCACATTATGCCTTCAGAGAACAGAGACTTTTATATGCTGAGTACAGCCTGGAAGACTTGGAGGGCTGTGGTGCCTCACTCCTGTTCATGTTTAATCCCTGAATTTTGCCTGTCATCGGGCGTAGTGTTTATAAATCGCTCATATATGCCAAGGAGAGCCTCACTGTGTGCTCAGCATGCTGCAATGATTTATTCTAAATAAATAATTCCTTTTTTTTATTTATTTATCAGTTCAAAATAAACAGTGTTATTCAATTACAAATATTAATACTGAACACAAAAACAAAGCCAAATAACTTTTTGGATTATGAAGAATCAGTATGTCTTATATATTTTTTTTTAACAGTAAAATCTCCATGATTTTTATTACCTCTATCACCTGTTATTCAGAAGGGAATTACAGGCAGCAAGAAGTTTCCCTTTCCGAAGTGCTTGAACACTGAGGAAATACTTATATTATAATACAATACTTATATTTTCTTCAGTAGAAGTTGTTTGGGATGTAAAACCCAATAGTCACGGTATTTTCTTTTCTGTAACAATCCTGAAAAATTCCATATTGGATTTGTACTCAGGGAATTTTATATTCTGAAACTGTACTGACAATACTGTTAAATAACCATTCATTTTTTAGTGCTCCCTCTTGTATGGAAACTAGAAAAAAATGGCATTATTGATTTCATGGCCACTTCAAGGAAGTGGGAATCTGCAGGGATAACTGGCATAAGAAGTTTTGATGCAGAGATGGGTTTAATTTAAAGTGTTTTGGGGCTGAGCTACAACAAATGCCACTTTTCAGTTTGGCACTAAGGACTCAGAAGTCTCTGATTTGTTTTAATCAGATATTGTTTTTATAAGATCCTTATAAGTTGAATTCTCCTTTTTCTGCTGAGGAATCAAAATTGCTGAGGCAAGTTTGCACCTAGTGATTGGAAGGATTCAGACTTTTGTTTTCTAGATTAATGATGTTGTGTGAAAACTCTAAAACCTATGAGAATTTCCCATCTTTCTCACCTTTTTGACAGTGAAGTCACTAATGAAGGAGACACCATAGGGAGCTGATAAGCTCCTGATTAGTGTCATTTCTTCAACAGCAAAAATATTTATAGTGAAGGCCCTGCACAAACACAAATATCAACTTCTGGTGAGACAATTTACATGTTGGCACAGCTGCCAAAGCACAAGGATACCCCTTTTGCCCATATTAGTGAAGATTTGGGGTATCCCTGTCAGCTTGGATAAATTTGGATGTGTTCTTCTGATGCACATTTAGCAAAAGTGCTGCTGCTCCACGGAGCTTTGGGCTCCTCTGTAGAGGGTTTCTTGCTTCTGCAGGTGCCTGGAAACAGAGAATAAGTCATCAAAATTGTTTGGTGGAGGGGAAGTTTTCATGCTGGGACAAAAGAAAGCAAACCAGAACCCACCACGCACAAACCTTGCTTTGGGTGCTATGGATGGGCACAGATCAATGAAAGTCAACACAGGTGGGAAAACGTCCTGGCTGAAAATCCACTCTGGGTATGAGAAATCACCAAGAGAAATCACCCCAGAGGAGCTGTGAATCCAAGTGGCAGGTCCAGCACACTGACTCCCTCCTCCTCTTCTGCATTCAACAGGATACAAGCTGTTATCCTGCTATCCTGGCAAATTCAGTCTGAGAGAGGACGGGGAGATGAAGACCAGTCAAACCTCCACTTCCATCTAATGAGTTATGTCAAGCACGTGCAGCATGTGAATATTTGCTGGCAGGGAATATATTTAGCAAGGAGGCCCCAAATGCTTGTTTAATAATTAGTTAATGTTTTTAAAGTGGTCTGATGGTGACCAGAGCTGTGCAAGGGTTATTATTGTATAAAATGCTATGGCTGGTTGTCCTACTCTAGCTGAAGAAACCACAACAATCCTGATGACGCCTGTTAATTTTGCTGACTCTTTTATCATAGCCCTCCATTGGTGATTAAGTGTCATTTGTCTTATAATTTTAATGTTATCTTTAACACACATAATAAAGTTTACATAATTATAGCCTATTAATATAATTTGCATGCATGTTACTGGCAAGGCGAAGGAAATGTTTCATCACCCAGCGTGTAATTTGGCTTATTTAACCATTTCCTTTTAATTTTCATCAGTAGATCAGCGTGCTTTCTTAAATGGAGATAACCTCAATAAATTCTCTCTTCAAGATTCTTATCTGTATTAAGTCTCTAAAGGTCTTGGTAGCAGGACTATGAAGAGCTGAAGGGGGAACGTTGCTGAATGTCTGCAATGAGAAGTTTTAAAAAATTCACATTTTCTTCAGACAAGCCAGTGGGTCTTCCTAATGAAACCTGGGAACAAGGTGCTGTCACAGAAGCTTTGAAAGTGTGTGTGCACTGTACTTCATAGCTGAGCTGTAACAAGACTTTAAATGAGTAAACAGTGTTTAGATTGAACATGAAAAGAGTCGGCATGAAACGACAGGTTCAAAATATTACATGATGCTTTGCAAAAGTGTAAATGTGCCTGCCTTTATTTTTTTTTTTTTTTTTCCCTCTTGGTAAATGGCAAACGTTTACAACCCAACTAAAACAGTACCAAGAGAAATCCTGTGTTTGCTCTTTGGAAGATATTCAATAAATTATAGTGAGCTGCAAATGTCACTGGATTGGGAACTGTAAGAGCTTTACCTTTAAGTCTTTAAGTAAAGACTTGCAGCTGGTGCAGTGGCTTGGTAATCCCTAATGATAAGCTGCTTTTAATGTGGGGGTGAGGCAGTTTTCACACAGATATTACTGCATTAACCTTACTCTAGGTACAGTGCAGGTGTGCACAATATTGTGCTTTGCAGCCTTCCCTACTTTATTCTTCCTGAGTATCCGACTCCTGCTTTAACAGATCCTCTTATACCATGGTGAAAAGATTGCAGTTCAAGCCTATTATCAACAAAAACCTGCCAAAAGGGCTACATTGTCAGACTTTATGATGGTACTAACTATTCTGTTGTTCTCTGGAGACCAAACTTAGACCATTAAATTCACTTCATTTGTGATTTCAGTGACCTGGGCTGCAGACATAGGTCTTTTGATGTAAAATGCTAGTGCAGGAATCAATGGTACCATCTAGTTCTCCTTAAAGTATATCATAAAAGCATAATGGTACTCTTCTAAACAAAAGGTGACACTACTCTTGTATAATACAATTATATGGGGATGATGTTTTCAGCAGAGTTTATTTGATATTATGATGTGCAAAGACTTTACACATTGAAATAAACTGCGTAGCTGAGTTCACTCCATTATTTTCAATAGACTGACTATATTGTCTGCACTGGAATATAGATAATTTTCATACAGTGGGGAGCTATTTTCATATCCTCTCCATGAAATAGATGAGATTATAAACAGGCTGGGATTACTCAAAAACCAACACAAGCCATGTCTACAGACCCATTTAAGACAAAGGCTGCCTCCGAAATGGTCTCCTTTGATCGGGAGGCTCCCAGGACTTGCTCCGTTTATTTGACAGATGACAGCTATTTATAGTAAATGTGTAGCATTTTTGAAAATTAAAATTTTACTAGTGGAATTTAAGGGTTATTTTCCACTCGAGGGACTAACATTTCTGTGGAAAGGACCTTTTTTTTTTTTTTTTTTTTTTTTATCCAGGCACCATCCTCAGTGTTAAACCTATTTGTAAACAAACCCATTGCGATAGCTCGTCCTCAAACACTGAACAGGTTTATAATTAATGAAATTGCTGCAACAAAATAAATGGAGAATTACTACGGCTGTCGGAATGTTTGTGTTGCTGCACAAGTGAGGAGACACCACTGCTGCTGCAGACTCGACACTGGGCCCTTTTTGCAGCAAATCAGGGTGGAAAATAAAGCCCAAGGCAAATGCAAACTGTGGTGTTTGCCTTTGCCAGAGGGTCGCTACCAAACCAAAACAACAAATCTCAGGACTATCCGAAAAATCACAGGTGTGGATGTTCTCCCCCCACTTCCTTTTGAACCATTTTCCCATTCCAGATGTGGGAGGGACATTGCAGGGGCCAGCTCTGATGTGGGGTGAGGATGATGCAGTGTCTGATCATGCGGTAATTGGGAGACTCAGAGGGTTACACAGAAAACTTCCGCCTGCCCCAGGAGGACAGCAAGAGGAGGCCCATGGATGATGCCAGGGTCATGATACACCAGAAAAATACAGAATCATGGCAAGGGGATGGGGGTGGGAAGGGTGGAGGTGTGTGCTGAAGATCAGTGACCAGGGACCCAGCCACCGCTGTTGGCAACCCATTGCTCAGTGCAGCCATCTGCTATGGAGACGTGGTTCCTTCCTGCTGGCTCTGGGCTGGGACCTCACCCAAAGGTCTGGCATGCTTTTCCGTTTTTCCAAAGTAATAATAATAGAAATATATCTTTAAAGCCTGAAACTCGCGATATGAAAGTATGAAAGGCCTTAACCTAAATAAGCGTCTTTAAAATTCCCTGATGAAGACACAAATTTTAGTGCATGCAGGGACAAGGGAAGGAATGAACACGCTCCTCCAGCAGACAACAAGGGCAAAATCCAGAGCCACAAGATCTGTGTGTACATCCAAGCACCTTGTCTCCTAAAATATTGGCACCTAAAGCCTGTGAGGATCAAGATGAAAATTTTTCTGAATTAAACACTTCAAGGGCCACTTGTTGGAGATTTTATTCAAGAGATCATCAGTGGAGAGTTGCTTGCTCTCCCAGTCTTGGAGTTACTGCTCCCCAGGGGTAGGACACTCTCCCCCACCAGGCCTGAGGGATTAGCTCTGCTGGCATGTGCTTCACTCTCTCTTCTTTGTTCCTGATTTCTCACTTAAACACCAAGTTCCAAAAAGGCACCCACTTTGCAGAAGAAAGGGACCAAATGCTGCTGTGATTAACCACTGAAGTGCATCTGTGGTCACTTCCTCTGCTCCCTAATAGCTGATCTTGTCTTTACTTCCACACTGAAGCTGCAGCTGCATCATGAGCTTCACCTCTCCCGTGTAGTCACTCAGTGCCACTGCTCTTCTCCCTCTCTTTGAACAGGTTGGCTTGGCTTGTCACAGAGGATACAACCTGGTGTGGGTTAGAGGGGAGAAAAATCCCCAAGAAAAGACATTTCTCATAGGGAAAAGAAGAGATCCTGCCCTTTTCCCAGCAGATTTTTCTCTTTGTACTCAAAGAAAACTGTTGCTGGGGCCAAAAGTTTCTCCTTACACCCATTAACAAATTTTTGGCCTTTCTAATTCTAAATTTCAAGATTTCCTCTCTTTTCCCCTCATTGCAGAGCCTTGGAGAGAACAAAAGCAGTGGGACATTAATGTGAGATGCAGCAGAAGGCAGGAGTGTTTGCCTGACCAAGGGGAAGGGTGGCCACGAGCAGCGGCGACCTGTGGGGTGGGTGGACGCAAACACAGAAGAGAGGAGATTAAAACAAGAGCAACTTCATGCTAATTGTGTAACTTCATTATACAGCCCCTTGCCTTCTGCTGGCATTGCCTCACGCTGTGTTCAGAGGACAGGGGGCCTGGGGAGGCAAATAGGTCATTCCACAGGGTGCTAATGCTGCAGCCAAGGCTGAGCCCCAGTAGCCCGAGTGTGACCATTAGTGCAGGTTTCCTTATGAATGGGTTTAATTAGTTCTATCAGGGAGAGCTGGGAACCCAAAGGGCAGGAGCTTCGCTTCTTGGGTGTTTGCTGTTTCTGTTTTTTTAATGTCTACTCTTGATGAACTAAAGTCTTGCAGTTGGACAAATGTTCTTAATTAAGCAGAGGCAGGAGCAGATATTCCGTGGATATCAGGAGTTACCTCAAACATGGCATTTGAAGGACACTGGATTGCAAAAAGCAATTTTTTCTTATTATCCAGTGTTCAATCCTGCCTTTTTTTTTTTTTTCTAAATTCTAATTCTGCTTTCTAGGATTTCTCCAAAATAACCTGAAAGTTATTTTTAAAAAAGTAAAGTAAGAGTGTTTCCACCATCTCATTTTTTTGCTGGTCACCCAATGGGAGAAAGAAGTAGAAAATTTCTCAACTCAAAAACAGACCTTGAAATCCCAAACTTGTACCTGTGTCTCTTTCCACTTGATATTTCTTTGTAATTAATACAAAAGCTTTTTGGAACCTGATACCCAAAGTTTACCACGTCTCAGAAACACTGAATTATTGGAACAAATAGGTTGTGAATTTTTTATATATAAACTGGCTGTATTTTTTTCCCCTTTGTTTTGTGCACCATTTCATGAAAGAAAAAGATTCTCTCTAAAGGCAAAATTTTAATAATTTTAGTAAGAAAGTCCATCTGTTGAGGGAAGTAAGCAGGTTTGTTTACCACTTGCCTCAGCAATCTGGGACAAAACAGCCCAATCTGACCCAATCTTCTGCAGAACCTGAAAAATAAAAACTTGAGCATCCTGTGTACTTAAACGCAAAGCTTTGTTTTCTGTGCTGTTAACAGAGCTGTGAGGGAGCTGTGGGACTTGCTGGAGACTAGTTTGACCCTCCAGCTCCACTTGGCTCTGTGCCTCCCTCCTCCTTCACCCCAGGACCAGAAGAGCAGCCAGCTCCAGGCTCCATCCTAGGGAGGCAGAACCCCCTGCACACGGACTACGGGGTGATTGTGCTCCCCACACCTGGATACCTGTTGAGATGAGAAAACCAGGTGATGTCAGCTGAGCCTGCTCACAAAAATCCCTCGGAATTGCTCTCGGTTTGAACACCCGTGTTCATCCTTTTGGGAAAGTTTATGCTTTAGGCAGAGCTTTTCTACAAGCTTTTACACCACACGTGTATACATTATACCTCCAAATTGCCTCCAAGCTGACAGTCTTTCGGGTGCATTAACTACTTTACTACCAAAGGGGCAGCTGGATTAATATATATTTTTAAACCGCCAGAGCGAAATATTTCAGTACAGGCTTTTCTGCAAATCTTTGACTTGGTGTTCAAACCTGCAAACGAGCCCATCAGCAACAGCTCGAGTCCATCAAAACACCTCAGTGCCTTGATTGATAAATACAACGTGTTTACACTGTGACTCCTGCACGTTATTTTCTGTCAGCGCTAATTTATCTGAAAGTCTTAACCCGGGCGTTAGAAATTCAGGAGCATTCTATAATGAGGGCTGTGGAAATAAATCACTCCCTGCGAAGAATATTCAAAGAAGTCAGTAAAGTCTTTCTCCATATGAGAAGCTGTGACACACAGACAGACAGACACATTAACCTCCTGGAAATCCGGAGAATCTAAGCCTTTTAAGTGTTGCCTCCCGCAATTCTTCCATGAAAAGAGGCGTAGAGCATTAAAGCTCTTGAGCACAAGTGGCTTTAATTTTGAAAGCCTCCACCATAGACAGGGAAAGGTGGGGAAGAAGGAGGAGAACACACGGCCACCCTGTATGTATTTGTGTTATTAGGTTGAGAGTATTATTATTTTTACTGCAGGCTTCCCTTCTGTTTGCAAGTGAGGCAGGTTTTGTCTCTAGCCTTTCCCTGGACCTCAGCGGAACGCGGGGCTCTATTAAGCCGCCGTTCAATAGTTTGGTGATATTCAGACAATATTGAAACATTCCCAAATGAACTTTGCAGGGAGACATTTTCATTCGCTGCCTCCCTCCTCATGCATATTAACAAATGGTATGCAAGGCCTCATTTAATTCACTGATTTTACATTCGGATCACTTTCTCTTTTACAGCTATTTTTACCGGGCTTCATTAATCTTTGTTGAATACAATGGCATACATCTTTAATGCGGCCGCTGTCAAGTCATATTTCAGTAAGAGCTGCAAACTGAATGACAGCAAGCAATATTAATAAATTTAACATAGACTATATCAATTTTTAACAGAATGAATGTGGAAAGCTAAATGTATTATTTTTCGTTTAAATCATAGGGTTTATCACCGGTTAAGTAGCAGCGATTTCGGGAAACTTGTGACGTGCCGTACAAATAGATTTACATCTCATTAATAAGTAAATTAGGCAAATGCCTTTCAAGTTCAGACAAGTACATAAGTGTAATCTCCATATTAAAGGAGTAGTCTTTGATAAACCACTGAGGAATTGCAGCAGCCAACTATGTGACATGTTGCCAGTGCCTGAACTCTTCCACATTCCCACCTTTAATTACACTGGTTCATTACTAAAGAGATAAGTGTCTCTCCAGTTAAGATTCTATAAATGAGCAGCATGCGGGATCCTCCCAAATCATTTTTGCAGAAACCATGAAAAGGTGGTAACAGTTATGAAAAAACGAATTATCACCTGCTCTCTTTCTTCCTTCCCTGTAATAACATTAAAATATTAAGATGAATTCCTTTTAAATCTCAGAAAGAAATTGTCCATTAAGAGATGCTACTTTGTTTAAGAAAGAAAGAAGCGTTGGGGAAAAAAAAAAAAAAGAAAAAGGAGTTAAAAAAAAAAAAAGAGAAAACTCTTCTGAATTTTTTTTAATTTCCCTTCATAAATCCCAACAGAGATAATTTGCTGTAAAATTTAAACCCAGTGAGAACTTGTCTGTCTGTGTTAAATAAAAAAGTTACGGTTGGTAGGAGACATGTTTTTGCAGTAGCTTTAGCGATTATAGGAAATTACATGCAAAGCCAGAGTTCTGATCCTAAGTTAATTTATAATTGGAAAAAACTTATTAATTAGCTATGTCATTCTAATTAAGAATTAGAGGAGTGTGCATTAGAAAGTCAGTCAATATCCAGCTGACAGAATTAAAAAAACCCACAGAAGTCTGCAAGCTCCGTAGCTCTGTCCACCGTCTCCCCTGCCATCTTTTTGCGGATTTTTCTGAATGTCTAACAGAAATTAGCCCATTAAATACAGATATCAAAGGAAATAAATTGGGAATTTTGTCATCCTGGAAAGGAAGCCCCTAACCTGAGCCAGTGGAGGTGCTTTACAGGGCACCTTTTGGGCCTTTCAGAGTGATTCTGAAATGCATCTTGTGTGTGGAGGGCCCCGTCTTCCTGTAGCCAGGGAAAGCAGCATCTGCATGCCTGTGGTGGTACCCAGCAGTTCCTGCATCCCTGCAGCTGTATCCAGCAGCACCTGCAGCTGTATCTATCAGTACCTGCATCTCTGCAATAATACCAACAGCACCTGCATCCTTGCGTCTGTATCCATAAGTTCCTGCATCCCTGCAGCTGTATCCATCAGTATCTGCAGCTGTATCCACCAGCACCTGCACCCCTGCAGTGGTACCCAGAAATACCTGAATCACTGCATTTGCATCCATCAGCACCTGCATCTCTGCATCTGTATCTGTCAGCACCTGCATCTCTATCCATCAGCGCCCGCATCCCTGCCATGGCACCCAGCAGCACACACTTGCCAGCACCCAGGCAATCACTATTCCCACAGAAAATCCCCCCTAATATTCAGGATTAAAGACAAAGGAACTCAATCTGAGGCCCTGCCATGGTCGCAGGGGAAGAACTGCAAATTTTACCAATACATTTATGTATAAACAGCATATGGGGATGCCTATGTTTGCCTACACACAAATATATACGTTTATTTCCCATCCCACCAGCCTCAGTCCTCTTGGTACATTCCCCCTTTAGGCCCTTTTTCTGAGATGATTATAATTCTTTCTTTAAGAAACACCCCATGTGTAAATATTTTTTTGTTAATTTTTTTTCTCTCTCCAGTGTGCTGGAATTTTAAAGAGGGCTTTAATATGAAATTAGATAGAAAGTTTTGACCTTTTTGTAATTAAAATTAATATGCATGTTACTGATACAGGCTTCATAGGTTTAAAATATACTTTTGTTTAGGCAAGTATTGAAAGAGAGGAAAACAGACTCTACAAAATGTGAAACACAGCCTGGATGAAAATAAAATCAGTTCTTTGTATTCAGAATTTGCAAAGCTGGAAACACAAAAGGAGAAGAAAAACTATAAAAGATGATGTTTCAGATTATTTCATCCTTCAAAAAAATAGATAAAATAAAATAATTAAAATAATCTGAGTCTTTCACTTTTATATGGATCTTTTTCCATCTTGTGCTTTTGCTTTAATTTAGAGAAGGGAGGGAAAAAAAGGCTGCTCAGTGATGGAATTCAGCGTACTTATTTAAATACCAAAAGATGACCCACTCCTAATGATATAAAAAAATCTTTTGCATTAGCAAATTTCTCTTCTGTACTTGTTTTGCCAGCACAACACAATATTCACTTAATATGCTACCAGTATCTTATCAAGTTAATGATCTGTTGTATGTATAGAGTAAGCTTGTTACTCATTTTAAATTAGATATGAAAGCACTACTGTATGGAAATTTGAATACTTGGGATTTTTATGAAATTATGGGACTTTCATGCTTTACCAGTCTGTAGAGAGCCTTAGTAAAACAGCAATAGTTGGCTTTGTTGATGTGACATTACACACAGATGCTGTTTAGTCTGATTTAATGGATCTCAAAATCCAGTTGTTGTGTGGAGCTCCTCTGCATTTTTGGGTCCTCAAGCTCAAAAAATGTAAAGGTTGTCTCATGAAACATACCCAAGGATTTGTACTTGGAAGAAAATGTAGTTTATATGCCCCACCTCTTTGCAGACATCACTGGATGTCCAAGTAGAGCAATGCCAACTTGTGACATTCCAGTCCTGAAGTGTATATTTGAATATTTTTGGGAAAAAAACCCCTGTGAATATGGATAGAGTTAAATGCTACAGCCATTGAAAATCCTTTATCAGGCCTTTATCAGGTCGTGGTCCTTGCTGCACATCTTTTGAGAGCCTCCTACGCACGCACACCACACGCCGCCACCTAATTAATGGCAGTCTAGAGGCTGAAGATGTGCCGTTTCTTATGGGTTCAGCAATGGCAGACAGATGCAGGAAATACGGTGTCAGGCTCCTCAGCAGAATTCTCCTTTGTGCAATTTGTTTGCTTTATCCTGCTCAAAAAGGAGAGCAGTAAATTTGACTTAAGGAAGCGCTGGCGCGTTGAGCGCTCGGAGCACGGCTGTGCCCGCTGAGCATCCGCTTCATCAACTCCAGGAGCTTCACAGGTGACACTGAGCTCTGGGAAAATAGGGATAAAACATCCCTCTGGTGTCCCCAGGACCTCACATGATCCCAGGAAGATTTTGCATGTACAGGTACTGACTTTCTCATTAAGTGGTCTGGCGAAATGCAGATCCTTGGATCTTTGGTGGCAGTTTTGCCACAGTGAGTTGAAGAGGATTTGGGTCTACACCAGCCAAAAGCAGCAGAGCTTCCCCAGCATGGCCTCTGTGCATTTCTCCAGATCATTTAGTGAGAAAGTCAGTACCTTTATATCCAAAATCCAGTCCAAATCAGTCTTGTCTTAGCTTATTCATGTTCTGGTCACCTACTTGCAGTTTTCTTATGCTTCCAGACTCATCTGATTTTCCTCTTGTTCATCCTTCACTGATGTGACCCCACATCCCTGGGAAGGCATCTTCCTCCTAGCACACCCCACTATTCTGGGTAAGGCTTTAAACCCAGTTGCATGCTCTGGCAGAGCTGTCTGGGCTTGACTTAACGAGGTGCTACAGAAATCTCCTGAGTGCCAGGAGGGCTGGCAGAAGGGATGGTTGGGAAAAAGTCAGCCAAGATGTGTGATGGCCTGAGCCCCATAGGAATGGTTTCCACCTCCTTTTGGAGCACTCCAGAGGGTTGAAGTGCCAGACATGATAGATTCTGCAGTGGCAGTGCCATGTTTTGGCTCTCTCCATTCTTTTTTCCTGTGTGGGTAAAGGGGAGCCACAGCCTGGCATCCCCCACCAGGAATGTGGAGTGATGATGCTGGTCCAGGCAGAGGGAAAGGTCTGTGAATGATCGTGTTTGCAATCATCTCAGGGAAAAAGATCCCCCTCTTCTCCTTTTTCATCATTTACAGATGCTTTATGCACAGCTCCAAAAGACTGGCTGGGGATTACTCCATCTTCTCCTCAGCCAGGCTGAAGTTTAGATGTGCAGCTATTTGAGGGAGGAAAAAAATGGAAAAAACATCTTTTTTTTTTTTTTTTTTTTTTTTTTGCAAGTGACTACCAGAGAACTGGTGTAAGTTTCTGTGTTTGTTGAAGAAGTTTATGTCCTAAAATTTTGCTGTAAAGGGAGGTACAGGGTGTGTTGCACATGTTATCTCCTGGTGCTGCAGCACCAGCTGGATTGTCCCTCAGCGATTGCTGGAAATGGGATTCAGCACCTCAAATTAATTACCCCTTTTCATTACAAAGACGAATTAGACTGGCCCCAATCAAGAACATTATTGAAATGTCCTTTAGTCAAAAAACAACCCTTAAATGAAGCACGTAGGGAATGCTGGGCCAGGCTCCAGCTGTTGGGGCAGATCAAGGTGCACAACTTGTTGTGTGCCAATCTGGGGGATGCCAAAGTCATGGCTGGGATGGTGGGGATGGGGAGTGGCAGAGCATCCCTGGATGGACAGTGCATTCCTGGATGGACAGAGCAACACTGGACAGGCAGAGTATTCCTGGGTGGGCAGAGCTTTCCTGGGTGGACAGAGCATCACCAGACATACAGAACATCACGACTCCACCACCACTGAGATGCTGCAAAAGAGGAAACTTTGGCTGTGCTCCCTCTTTTCAAAATGCAACTATGTAAAGGTCACAGAGGAGGAGACGAAACTCGGAGTTGTAATAAGGAAGGAGAAATAAAAAATAATGACAGAAATAAATTGTCCTAAGAGGGGATACAGTTATGATTTATTGTGATATTCTACAAATTTGGAGGTGATTAAAAGCCACCTAAAATTCACATTAACAAGTCACATAAAAATGGAATTAAACTAGTGGGCATAATGTGGCAGGGTATAAAGAAAAATCATGACAGAAATAAATTGACAGAAGAATGATACTATTCAAGTTTTACTCTGTCGCGTCACACTGACAGGAGACTAGTATTTTAATTTCAGAGTTGTGGTTGAGTTTTTGGAGTTCATTAAAGGCCCACATTAAGAATCTCATAAAAGTGAGAAGAAATTAGTGACCATAATGTGGCAGAGGAAATAAAGAAACAATAATGACAGAAATAAATTGACAGAAGAATGATACACTTAATGTTTCACTCTGACACCCTCTATTAATAGGCCGCTGCAAGCTGGAGCAAATGTCATTCATATTTTAGCCAAAGTATACCACTAATTAGGCTGGCTTTCTGCACTGGAATTAAATTTGAGATCCCTCACCTTTAGAGTGGGATCATTTGAATTCGAAAGAAAAGAGCTGGTGACAGAAAAAAAAACTTTCTGCTCGGGCTCTTCTAATGAGATAAAATTCCCCCTTCTCCCCATTTCCTAGCTATAATTGCTGATTATGTTGTTACACAGGAGCGGCTCTCCGCTCTCTCCTCCCCATCATTATGATTTAGTCTGGCATATCGGGGTGCTTCAAACACAGACTGAAGTGGTTTGAGTCTAATTTAGCACTCATTTAGGCCGCAGGTACCGACGAAGGTAAACACCGCATTGTTATAATTAATTACCCCTTAGGCCTAGCCAGGCCAGCTCTGTTTCAGCTGACCCTTATAATAATAAGGCTTAGGGGCATATTGTATTTCTTTTGACAGATTAATTAGAAATTCAGCCGTGGAGGTACAAAGCAACTCTGTCATGAATATTTAAATGGACTGACACAAAAAATCATGAAAGGGCTGCTGAACTACATGACAGACAGGGGATATTAGCCAAGTGATTCTAATCAATAATCTCTTGATCTCTTACATATTAATACACTGCCTGCTGTTATTAAGCTCCATAATAAGGAAGGGGAGAGAAAGTTAGTGTAGCTCTGCTGTAGGGCTCGCCGGGCCCCCAGTGTATACACTAACTGACGGAGAAAATGCACAGAGGAGCCGAGCCTCAGCCTCTTCAATCTCATCCAATCTTAAGGAATGGCAGCTCTGAGCATCGCTGGCCGGATAATTATTGGCCCTGACAAGGTGAAGGCGTTTGCAGGCAAATGAGATGGGAAGTAGGATAAGTCCCCAGACCACCCAGCGCAGGGCACGCTCAAAACCAACCGCGCGCTCCCGCTCGGGCTTGTATTTGCTTTAGCAGGGGAAATATGGGAATCACAGCGCTTTTGAGTCGTGTTGAAGGGTCAGTGACAGTCGAACACTGGGAGCTTGCTGTTACTGTTGTTAATGTTAACTTTAACACCAAGTCAACTGGATTTACCCCCGGTCCCTTTGCTCATCTCCTATAACATCAAGGCCACCGAGTGAATTAAGCAGCGTAGTAGAGCTGAATATCATCTAAATTCATTACAGCCGGTTCCTCCCGTAAATGGGGGAGGAAGCTCCGTGCGTTGCTCTGGAAATATGCCGCCTCCACAGCACCAAAGACTCTCTTTGTGCTGCACAGGCTCGGGGCTGGGTAGAGAGTGAGTGGCGGCACCGCGCCGGCGCTGGATAAAGGGGGTTGGTGTGACGAGAACTGGAAGTGTTCACAGAGCTAATGTGTTCTGTTATCTCCCAAAAATGAGCCCCACAATGTGCTCGTGTGGTTGAGAGAGAAAGGGCTCAGCTGGAAAAGGGAACTGGACCCGCTCCAGTATCTGGCTAAACAACTTAAAAAAAAGAGATTAAATGACAGGAGCGGCGAGTGATTATTAACATATTTAAATCGCATGCACACAATGTTCAGATGGGATTAGAGGGACAATGTCGGATTTTTAAAAAGCAATTTGACATCCAAAATATTAGATAAACTATTTTTTTTTCTTTTTTTTTTTTTTTCATTTCCTTTTCTGTTTTGTTTTGATTTAAAGTGAGCCGTGTGGTCGATGCCCACTGTGGATGCCCTGCAGCCCTTCCCATCCACATGCTGCAGGTCCAGAACCCGGAGCAAGGTCAAGAGGTGACAATTTGGATTTCAGACCTGCATTTGTCTCATCACAGAAAACCCCACATAGGTTGCAGGACTTGTAGTGAATTTGCCAAATTTCCATGGGACAGCTGAGCAGAGGAGACTCAGAGAACACATCTCTGTGTACAGATTTGATGCCACCTGACTCCCACAGCCTTAGTGTCCCATTTCCAGCAGTTCCAGGCTTGAACTGATAGTGAAATCAGAAGCCTCTTAGCCCCTAGTAACTCATCCTGTACATCTACCCTTATTTTGTTCTGCTTAGGTGTCTCTGAGCTATCTAAAAGAAAAAAGTAGATTGAAGGGATAAAACAGTATCAGCTTAATAAGCAACCTCAAAATATCTAAGGCTCCAGTGCCAGCAGAAGAAGACTTTTTCAAGCTGTTGCACCACTCCTGATCAGGTGGGAACCCTGCTGGAGCTGGGGGCTGCCTTGGGAGCATGCCCGGGATCTCACTTGTATTTCCCTCTTCTGCAGGTGCTGCAAAAGGGATTTGAAATATTTTCATGGGGACAGGGTTCAGGGCAGAAGGGAATCATGCCCAGCTCTCTGGCCAAGCTGTGACAAGATGTTATTTCATGTTGTGATTGCACATTGAACAGCTTCCTAAACTCTGTTTCAAAAATACTACATTTATGGGCACGATGCCATCATGCTGTGAATAAAGCAGCCCTGTCCCCTTTACAGGCTTCATCTGGTGGAGGTTCCACTGCTTTGAGTGAACTCAGTAAATGCTTTGGGTTTTGTAGCAGCACCAGTTTAAAGATACCTAAGCCTGAAAAGTGCCTTTATGCTTAAAAAAACCCCCATCCTGAATTTATCAACACTTATATTTGCAGGTCACACTTTACTTGCACTTATAAGTTTAAGCCTAACCCTTCTCATTACTTCAATGCTGCTTTCAAACCTCTAATGCATATTTAAGTGGTAGCATTAAAAAACAGTGTGTCAACTGCCATTGATGTGCAATGTAGGGCACTGACCCTTTGAAGGCATTATCATGTCATTGGACCCATTAAGTGGAGCCATTTCTGTTGCTCTTAATTGGGTTGTGCAGCGTGGAGCAGTTGCAAGTGGTTACAGTTTATCCCATGAATTATAATAACAATAATATCCCTTAGTGCAGCAGAGATCTATGTGGGCACCAAGCACGTGCTCAGAGCTTGCTGAGAGCATCACCTCCACTCAACTTGTCACCCCTCCCTTTTAAAAGCAATAGAGGTTTAATTTACAAGCTCAAAATCAGTTTCTGGGCACTACTCTGTCTATGCCTCTTAATTAAACATAGAGTCTTCTTCCAAAGCATCGTTAGTGGGCTGGTTGTGCTCATGAAATAACGTGCTGTTCCCCATGAATCAATTATTTTAAGTATCTGGCCCAAAAAAAGAAACCTGATACATCCTATCTGCTCTTGGTTGGAAACTGCAACTTCTCTTTCCTTTGTTTATTTATTTTTTTTTTCCTTTTTAAAAAATTGGATGTCAGGATTCATTTGGACTAAGGCCAGGGTATTTTATGGCAAGTTTCAGCAGCTGAAAATATTTGCATCTGATTTATAAAGTTTTGGAAATCGATGTAAATGCAAGACAGAGCCTAAAGATGGTGGCACTGCCTGCCATGCTGTTACAATTAGAGGTTGGCCCATGCCGAGTCCCTGGCATGGCAGTGGCCTGAACTTTGGAGCCCAGGTTGTGTTTCCAGGGGTCAAATCAAACCTCTAGGCCCTGACACTCCTGAAACACGGAGATTTCTGGGTCTGCCTCAAAATTTCATGGCAAGGACCCATTTCCAATAATCACTACCGTTGCCTTTAAATATCAGTGGAAGTCATGATGGTTTATCGTTTGCAGCTTGGCATGCCTGGGTCCCCTTCTCGCTGGTCGGATGCTCCCAAAGAACAGATAATTAGGAACAAGGAAAACAGACTCGGAGCAAAAGCCAAATTAAATGTCCAAATGCAAAATTAGTAGCAATTGCAATAGTACCAGCGGTGATGACAGCAACAATCATTTCTAGCCTGGCAGTTTTGTTTATAAAAATGTTAGTAAAAGGTGCAGAGCTGGAAACAAATAACTTTACCTCAGCCCCTTTATTGCAGAAACATAATAAAGTGCAAGCCAAGAAGTAAATTCATTGCAAGTCATATTAAAGGTTTTGGACCAAAGTGAAGCTGTTACAAACTACATCTGTAAAAATTGTGTAATTATTATGGGTGGGTAAAATCTGGCAAGAATTATTTTCTTAAGTAAAGCGTAAAAGAGAACAGATGTGCTGTAACTGACACATTTCTTTTTTGCCAGTTTCCCTAATTCTGGACAAAAAGTAGCTCTCATTTATCATATTATTCAATGGATTTCAAATTAGTGAGGCAACGGTGACTTTTTACACTGTCCCAGTTTTAATGCCTGAGAAAAGAAGGGGGGTGGGGAAGGCTGTCTCACGGAAAGAAAATTAATTTGTTTTATTGGGCACTGAAAAGCCAAGCCTTTTGTCAAACAGAGAAGCAAACATATATTTGGAGGGAGAGCTGGGTCACTACTTAAATGTCAGGGTCTGCTAAAATCAAAAGGTAGGAGGGGTGGGTGACAATGAAATCTAAGTAGAAAACCATAAATGTAAAGAAACACCACTATTTCTGGGCTGGGGTGGAATGAGAAAAATGGCCAAAGACAAAGATAGGCAGCCTGGGTCTGGAAGTAATTACAGACAAGTGAAGACAACTGAATTCCATATTACTTTGGTGGATGTCTGTAAAGGCAGTTTAGGGAGGTATTTTGGTAAGGTTTACTTTTTGGAGCTTAGCAACATAAATTTGTTGTCACTGAACTATTAAATAAAATAGACACATGTTGGCAAAGAGTGCAGAGCTGAGGGATGGAACTGATTAAGGGACAGCCTATGAAATAATAGCTTAAATGGGCCCGCTGCAGGATTTTAATATCCCATGACAACACTCAATTGTCAAATTCTGCTGGAGTGTCCAGGATGCTACTAAAATTAAGCCAGAAATTCCTAGATTTATTCTATTTTTTTTACAGCTAAGAACAGGAAATGCCAGTAAGCTGTGAGAATCTGAGCAAGAAACAAGAAACTGGGAAGAAAAGAGGATGGTCTAAAACTTTATGAGATTTCTGCATTAAATCTATAACAAATGTCTTTCACCTACAGACGATAAAGAGGCAATGTGGGATTTTAATTGGACTTTTGGCTTTTCTTCATTTGATTTAAACCTAGGTAGAGTTTCAAACAATAACACTGGAACACCTGGTTAACACGTTAGATGATATGTATAGTTGTAAATTGTGGTTTTAATAGGTGCTCACTGGGGGATTGCAAAGGGTCCCATTGTTCGCCTTGGCAGATATTAAAAAAAGTTCATGAACTACTGGGATTTAAAACCCCCTCACATGATTTTAATATTACTCCAGTAATGTAATTTGATAATTTGACCCAACTTGTGGCCAATTTGTGGACAGAGAATCTAATGGTCACGTTATGTGATTAAAGTGCCCCGATACAGGACTAAGCAGAACGCCCACTCTAATTTACTGCTACAGGCCGAGCTGGGGAACAGCAACAGTTACTGAAATCTGATAATCATTATATTACATGGGTGCAATCAAAGAAATGCACAGAGGAAACCTGCTGCCAAGAACAGACAGCCCACAAATACTCGGCGTGTTTCTCCACTACAAGAACGATCCCAGGTAAACCTTTTTGGCAAGGAAGGTTCTTCTCCCTCCCAGCTCAAGAACAAGGACTCATCAGGCTTAAAAGACATCACTCACTTGAAATTTTAGAGCTTTTAAGAGATTTAGGTCTATTTATGCCATCAGAGTTTGCATTCTAACTTTAGCCCTCTTTCATAATCAACAGAGGGAAGGGGACTGCTAAACTGGAAGGAATAATGGAGTTATTATGGACCAGGAGAACTCATTTGAAGGAAATCTCACAGTCATTCCCACTCACTGCACTGTGTTTCAAACTGAAGGTAGGTTCTTGAGTGTGTGAGCTTGTGATAATTCAACCTGCACGGGTCCCTAGGACCCAGTCACCTGACTCGTCCTCTACTCTCCCAAAAGGATTGGGCAAATCAGGGTGACATCTAACATAGGATGGCATCAAGTGGTTGGGAAGACCAGCAGATAGTAAAAAATGACAGGGATGGTGTGGCTGAGCACTGTGGTTGTTGGTGGTGCTGTGCCTCCTCTCCAGGGCCGGGTCTGGGGCTGAGGCACCATCCTGGGACGGATCTGTTGGACGTCCTCCCCCGTGGCTGAGGGTGGGGATTACCTGCAGAACAGTTCAGGCCTTGAGCTTTCCTCTGCCCCTAATTGAAGCACCACAGTTAAAAGACTGAATTCAAACTGTCAATATTTCTCCCTCCCTTCAAGAGTTGATGCTGGAGACGTCTTGGTGTTATAAATTTTCAGTAATAGTTTTGTTTGTTTTTTTGTTTGTTTGTTTGTTTTTTTTGTTTGTTTGTTTTTTTTTTTTTTGCTGGAGCACTTTATCTTTCCATGCACAGCAGTGAAGTTTTCCTCTGCTTTTCACTGGCTGGAATCTCAGTTCATGTTCTTCCAGCTCCATTTTCCTGCCCTATTCACTTTGTTCTACCTCTGCTTTAATTTGACTGGATATTTGTTTCTTAATTTGACTGGATATCTGTTTCCACACATCTTTGTTGAGTTTCTTGAGAAATTTAGAATAATAACCTTAACCCAAAAACTTTTCCCACATCTCCATTTCTCTTTACACCCCTGTAACTGTACACCTTGATTTCCTTCTGCATTCTCCCACTTAGAAATCTTTCATAGATAACAAGACCTCCCCTAGGTCCTGATTCAGCAGAGCACTTAAGCATGTGCTTAACTTTAAATACCTTTGTAAAAGCTTTTGCTGAATCAGGATCTTAGCATTTCTCCTCATCTAACTGCTGTTCTCCCATGGTTATTTTGGTATTTGCTTACAGGAAAATCTGAGCCCAGACTCCATGGATGATGTCAGCAGATTTTTTTTGCCCCATCCAGCTGAAGCATTTAGATGGACTCAGCACAAGAGTGAGGTGAAGGATGTGCAGAAGGAAACCTGATACCCTTCAGGCTCTGTTCTGTGGGGTTATCTGTAAAAAAGTTTTGAATGCTCCTACTACTGAGTCCCTTCCACCAATGGCTTGTAGCAGAGAGGATGACAAACCTCCCAGGCATCTAAAAGTCTGTAGGGTTTCATCTCAGTTTCCAGTAAAGAAATTTATGTCCAAGTACCAGCTGTATTCAATCACTTGATTTTTTACAAATTATTTCAAGTGGCTGAGATATACGTATCTATTTTTTCCCCTAATAGTTGCTAAGTACAGTTGTTTTTTAAAAAGAGTTTATTGTCCTTAATAAACTGTTGTTACATTAATGTTTAATCCTCTTTGCCAGGAGGCAGCGGGGTGAGAAGCCTGTAATTTATTTTAAAAGATATCATGGACCAGTGCAAATATGACTGTAATTATTCATTGCAACCACAGTCAGCTGTTGTTCAGACCAATCCTGCCAACCACCTCATTTTGGATAATTTTTTAATGTCCTGTGCATAACATCACCTTTTGCTTTCAAACTTCAACTGGATAAAAAGTTTTTGAGCTGCAAGTTGAGTTGCAGTCGTGGTCTGATCACTCTGGTCTAGTGGAAGGTGTTCCTGCCCATGGCAGGGGGTTGGAGTGAGGTGTAAGGTCTTTCAACCCAAACCGTTCTGTGTTTCTATCAAAACAGGACCATTATATTTAATATTATACTTTAGTATTCCTGCTCCATCATGCAGAGGTTTCCATAGTTTCCCACTTTCTCTGTGCTGAAGAACTCAAGGGCTCAGAGGCAACCAAGTCTAGAGAGTTTTTGGACACAGCATTTGATGCCTGAGAGCAAAGCTGGTAGAGGGGGAGCTCATGTGTAGTTCTCTATGATCACACCTCAGCAACCTGGAAAGTACAGGACAAGCACAAAGGACCCAAGTGATACTGGATGGATTTTTCTTTTTTTTAGCCTCCAATAAAAATTTTGTGCCCATTCAGGTTAAGTAAAGGGCATCCCCAACCAAATTTCCCCCCCCCCTGCAGTAGCTTGATGAATTATAAATTATTTCTTGAAGTTTTTTTCTTCTTTTCCTGTCCCAGATGGGAGAAGAAGTCAATGTTTTCTAAAGGGTCTTGTCATAAAAAACAAAAGGAGAACAGACATCGTCTTATAGGATCTAGTACCTGTCTGGGTTGAACAGACATTTTGGGGGAAATTGTAAAAACATATATAAAAATTTTTTTGCAAGTCCCACTTTTGCTTTGATGAGTAATGTGAACTGCTCAAATGATCACGGTGAGGCTGTGAGTATTTGGGGTTCATGGAACCACTGTTATCAAAACATGGTGTAACTTTACCTCAGTAATGTTACGTCTTCCCCTTTCTCTCCAGTCTAAAGCTTTTTATGGAGTAGAAATTATTTTCTTTATTTTTGAAAATCACGACACGTTCAAGATTTAATTAGAAGTAAATGATAATTAACAGAAGGCGGCAATCTCTAGCAATACTAGGGAAATCTGGGATTAGGTTGAAATGTGCTATTTAACACCATAGGAAATTGTCCTGCACTGAGATTTGAACTGAAGTTTAGAAAAATAAACAAATTCCTCCTTATACACTGCAGGCTCAACACTGACCTAATGACTCCATAGGAAACAAAGGCCATCCCAAGAAATTCATAGGAGTTAGTTTGTGTTTGTGTGGATGTGAAGAAATCTGCGTGTTGGCCAGCACACTGGAGAAGATCCAAAATTGTCCCTGTTAGCGTGAGGAAGTTTCTGAGAGAAGGTTTGTCCAAGGATCTTGTGCATTAGAAACAGAGTGGAGGGATCAGAATGATTCATTTTAATGAAATCACAGAATCACAGAATATGTTGAGTTGGAAGGGACCCACAAGGATCACTGAGTCCAACTCTCAGCCCTGCAAGGACCATCTCCAGGAGTCACACCATGTACCTGAGAGCATCATCCAAACCCTCCTTGAGCTCTGTCAGCCTTGGTGCTGTGCCCACTGCCCTGGGGAGCCTGTTCAGTGCCCAGACAGCCTCTGGGGGAAGAATACCTAACCTAAACCTCTCCTGAGACAACTTCAGGCCATTCCCTCAGGTCCTGTCACTGGTCACCACAGACAAAAGGTACATTTTCTGTTTACACCGAAACAGTACAAAGAAAAATCTGCTCTTCCAGGAGAGCCAAGTCAAACTAATCTCAAGCAGATCCAATACAAGATGGTGCATGTTATTGATCACTGGGGTCCTGATGGCTGGTGTGAACCCCCTGGAGAACACCAGCAGTTGCCCAAATGTCCATTTTCTTCAGGTTCCCCCTTGCTAACACACACACACACTGAGCACACAGAGCTGGAAGACAGCAGGGTCTCTGAAGGCCCAGACTGAAATCTTTAGCAAACCCCATGTGTCTTTCATTCATTTCAATAGGAAACATCGTGGGACTCACGAGATTCCATTCATTTTTTCCAAGCAGTTGTACTGAACGTGTCTGATTAAACACCACACGCCTGCGCTGCAAAGGAAGTTTCCTCTTCACAGCAAACCCCGCAATTTAATACCACTCAGGCAGTGTTTAGAGAAGAGGCTTAATTGGGATATTCCTTTCCGTGGGTAATATTGGGTTATATTTTATGACCTGGGAGAAAGGACCCGCTGTGAAGTCGTGTAAACATTGTGTGTTTAGTTGCTGTACACCAGTAAATAGCGGCGGACCCGGTGATTTTTAGATGTTCAATTTAAACACATACGCAGCTACCTCTCCTCCTCTAAATCAACAGTTTCCCTCCAGAGTGATGTCAATAGACTGCTGCACATGGTACTTTCTTTTTTTTAATAATATCTTCATTTTAATGTGGATATTGCCTTTTCACCTGGGAGCAGGGCTCTATTGAAATTCTAATGGGAGAGCGTATTCTTTAACATGAGAATACCGAGGGCCTGCGTAGACACGGAGCAGAATGAGAGATGGAGCATTAACTGATTTTTCTCCCTCCCGAAGAGGGGCCTATGTGGGTCAGACTCGCAGGGTTTTTCCCTTCTTATTTTTCTTCAGTTTCGTAGCAACAATAATTTTAAACTTTATATTCAGAGGAGGCAAAAGGAATCCAAATGCACCTGAATTACTGTACTGTACAAGGGAATTTAATTAAGAATATACACATTAGAATTTCAGTGGGAGCGCCTATTTAATGTTACTTTATTAAGCCTTCTATCAAACCCTTTTTTATGTATATCAGTTGATATACAATTAATCTGCTCTCTTGTGAGAAAAAAATAGCACCTGAGGTGGATGAAAAGTGTCAGATTATAATAATTATAAGCAGCTGTTCACTTGGAATCACCTCTGGCCTACATGGGGGATGCTGTGAGCTACCACTTCTCACAACAGACCACCTCATTAGACTTGACCTTCCCAGCTGGGTATTTCATTTGTGTTTTTTTAATGGGTTTGTATACTGCAAATCGCAGCCCCTTGCCAAGGCTGGCTCTTTGTTGCTGTAACAAAAGGGAGCAATGCAACTTTAAAAAAGGTGCTGCCGCTGGACGTCGGTGCAATGCTGTGGGTGGAGTGGGTGACTCCCCAGGACGGGGCTGGGGATGCAGAGCACATCCATGTCTTGTTGGGACAAACACATTTTTCCTAGTTTTCAGGTAGTTCTGTTCTTCTTAGCCTTCAAAGGTTAAAAAAAATAAATGTGTTGCTCTTCTTGCTCAGCATCCCAAACTCCAGTGTCAGCCAGCACCAAGATGCTTGAACCAGAGAATGGCATCCATGGTGGAAAACATCACCCTCCCAGGCAGTGAGGGGTAAATCTGCACTCCAGTTCGGACCAAACTGGAGGCCAGCTCAAGAGAAAACCTACCAGTGCACGTTTCCACATGTGAATGTATACGGAGACAGAATATCCTCACAGATGCGTTCCCTGCACCACATATATACGTGCACATGTACATATAAAATTAAGAGATTAAAAAAGCTTCTGAACAATATATCTGGTTTCTTTTCCCCTTCCATTTATGTTTGTAATAAACTCACTCTCATACAATTAGCCTCAATTGTTTTTATATCTTCTGAGGCAATAATATAGGCAGCCTGGGGAATACAGTAGTAATCCGTATACCTGTGTTCATTTACCCAAATCACTATGGTTACAGCCAGGGCAAATTGTTTACTGTGAGAATCTTTGGAGCCCCTTTCCAGATACTAATGACCTTTCTGTTCATCCAATAACATCAACAAACCAGGGAGGCTGCCCACACCATTAAAGCCAATTGCCTCTCAAGTTACTGAGGGAGTTGTGCTTTTCCTCATTTATTTTCTCTCATCTGATGTAACTCACATGCCACTTTCTTGTCTTTAAAGAAGGGGAAAAACTGTGGATTATTGATTTGCTTCTGAACAGAAGACCAACCTAAAAGCCCCAATGAATTGTCACTCATTATTGAAATTACTGAACACTAATTAAACTGGCAGCTCAAATCCCAGCAGGCCACACTCATCTGAAGCTGAAATTCAGACACTTGGACAGTGGAAGAGAGAAAGCGTTAGCAACCACCAGGACTGTAATAAGCTTTGCATTAATTTTTGTTTCTTAAAGGCACACGCAGGGTTTGCCAGAGAACAGGCAACATGGTACCTGGGCTGAGGTTAGGTTTGCAAGGCATTTTTCCTCTATCCCTTCCAGGAGGCATCGTTTCAGATGGGAATTCTGTGTTCCCCAAATGGTTCTCCCTCCCCCAGCAAACCACAGGACAGCACTGGAGTCCTGCAGGGTGATTCAAAGACTGGCTTTGGTGATGATGGCAAAGGGTTGAGTGTTTAAATTGAGTGGCAGAGAGGAAACTGAGTCAGACAATACAGAACCACATGCTCTGCCTGAGCAATAATAAATGCTAAAGATCATCTAGAATTCATAGAGCCCAATTTATAAAGAAACATCTTTGGCCCATTTTCACAGGATGTTCAAACTCTGTATAAATTATGCATGCCCATGGTTAATCAACCTCAATTTTTTTCCTTGCCTGAGAAGTAACCCTTCATTTGTTCAACTTCAAAGAGGGCAGAACGAGCACAGAGAGGGCTGAGCTAAGTATTCAGTTTGCACTCTGTATTTTTGAACAGGACTCGCTGATAGTGAGGGAAGAGAAGGAGAAGACTGACCTTAGTCATCCTATAGGTCCCTCTTGGTTTTTATAGCCCATGCGACAGAACCCTCAAAAGGCAGAGAAAAAAACAACCACAGCACTTGTGAGGAATGTTGGATCTTGGATAGTTCTAACCTGGCTTTTGGAATTCTGGTTGCTGCTGCTGTGAGAGGGGCATACCCAGATTCAGCACTGCACAGAAAGTGCCCTTTATAAATATGGCTTCCTATGTATGTTCATCTCCTGCCAAAATTGGTTTGGAAGAAACCACAAAACAATTTTTACTTTTCTCTCTATATACACACTGCCACTAAATTCCCCAGCAGTTGGTCTTTGGGACACGACTGGCAGAAGGTTTCTGAGTGAAAGCTGGGGAGAGAAATCTTTTAGACAAATATCACTCTGGTTGAAACACTTTGCATGTTCCTGAGCAGAGCGGGGCCCGTTTTCATCTGACAGCCACAAAAATTGGATCTTGCTGCTGATGCTGGAGGCTGGAATTGTTTAAAAAAGTTTTGCAGAGAGCAGATCTGTGTGGTGCAGGCACCATGAGGTCCTTCCAGCAGTGGAGTGTTTTTGGAAAGTTTGAGGAAAAGTATTAATTATTTAATTCCTCTAATAAAAAATTAATTGAATTTTAGAACAAAAGAACGCGCGAACATCACCCTTCTATATTTAGGTGTGGAAACGAAGCTGTGGGTGGTGACTCAGGAAAGAAGGGAATGAAAATGCAAATGTCCCATTATATTCTGCTTAAGACGACAGCACCTCTTGTGCTTTTGAGTTAATCCCGTGTCAACACCATGAAACCTGAGGGGATGGAATCAGCAGCCTTAATGTGGTAAACTCCTGCATGGGATACACTGTCCACCCTTGTTTGATGTCCACTGCTACAGGTCAGTGCAAAGCTAAAGGCACCCTTTAAGGTGCTTTGGCCAGAACTGGGGTTTTAAATGAAATATGGAAATCTGGGCTCTTTAAGAAAAAACTTTCAGCCTGTCCATAGGTTTGCCCCAACCTGCACTTCTGTGTCACCTCGACAAGGAATTGGGTTTGGATGGTTGTGGATGATGGGTCACAACACAATAGTGCAGATACATTCCCTACTCCGGCATTCCAGAGCTCAAGAAACACTTGAAAAATGCTTTCAGTCACTGGGTGGGAGTTTTGGTGGTGTCCTGTGCAGGCACATGAGTTGAACTCAGTCATCCTTGTGCATCCCCTCAAACTCAAGATACGCTGTGCCTTTATTCTGCCTCTGACCCGGCCCCTCAAGAACATACCCAAATTTTATGGACTCAAATGCCATGTTTTGAGCACCTGAACAGCCCAACCAAGTGTTTAAAGCCCTGGGCCAGCCCCAACCATGTGTGGGCATCAAGAGGGACCTGTCCTGGGGGCAGCTCCTTGCAGCAAAAGGAGCCAATTAATGACTGCATATTCAACAGCTTCCAAAACCTGCCCCAAGTCCTCAAAGCAAAGCTCACCCAGCACTTTTTGGGATTGCTGAGAGGCATTCCAGCTTCTGCAGTGGCACAGAGACAGGGGTGAGCATTTCTAATGGCTGTGCTGGGGCTGTTAAATGCTGCCATTTTATTGCACTTGGGGGGAGCACTTTAACAAGGCTGCTACCAACAAACACCACAATATTTCCAGGCGTCTCCTTTGCAAGTCACGGTCAAGAGGAAAATAATTTCCATATGCTGGCCTTGTGTCTTGATTTTTATAGGGGTCAGAGGGATATTTATTCCCCAGAGCAATGCTTAGCTTTCCTTAAAAAAAAAAAAAAAAAAAAAAAAAGTAATGCTCCATATTTTCTTAAAAACTTGGAGTTAAACCAATAACTGGTTGTTTAGTTCTAGTCTTAAGTAAAAAAATTGGGACAAATTTATATTTATTTATTTTAAAACACCCTCTGTAGCGTTAGAAGAGATGGTTAGAGAACAATGCAATCTTCCTCCACACACGAAGCATCTTTTTAATATGCCCTATCATGAAATTAATTGGACATTAAATAGCAGGAGAAAGACATATAATAAAACCTGCAGTTATCACAGTTCCCAGTGTGACAATACCCAAAGGTTTGAAGGTTTAGTTAAGCTCCAAAAGTTTAAATACTTTTCCAAACCTCGTTGGGCTAGAAACGAGCTGGCTTTCTCCTCAGGATTCCCAGTATTCCTGGGTTTGGCCATGGCTACACAGACTGTCAGAAAAGCCTTTGTTTCAAACCTCCACTAATCCCACTTGTGTCAAAAATGAGGAAATGCAGAGCTGGTGCACCAGCAGTGCAGAGAGGAAAGTTAATCATTTGGATTTTTCAGAAAAAAAATAAAAAAGGGAAAAAATTTGGTTTGGAATGATTCCTATCCAAAATGTACCCTGTCCTGATTAGACTTCAGAAGAAAAAGATTAAGAAATCCTATTTGAGAAACTGGGAAAGCTCTGTCCAAAGCTTAGGCATGCCAGCTGTGACTGAGGACTTGAAAATCTTGAGCAGAGAAGTGTCTTTTTCAGCAAGAATTAAAGCTTCTTAAGTTCATTTTTTTTTCAAGACTCTTTGGACAGCTCTAATTGGGTTCCTGTGTGTGCAAAACAAGCGAGTCCAAAGTGTAACAGGATGCTGAAATGATACCAGAGGCCTCTTGGAAACTAAAGTTAGATGCCCTCATTTCCTTGCAGAATCCATGCTCTGGCTGCCTTGGGAATTCCAGCAATCCAGGCTGCCTCCCATCCTGCTGGCATGTGTATGGGGGGTGTTGAATGTGGGGAGGAGGTGTTGGGGGTTCACCCATGTGGGATGGCTGGAGGGCAGCAAGTAGAGAAAACTGATCACCTACAGGTCTGGGGTACCCAACCCACCTCTCCAAAAAGCAAACATCCCAAGGAAAAAATATCAGTTAAAAAAAAAATTAAATAAAATAAAAATCCTTATTTCATTTTTACCAAAATCCAGACTTTGAAAAACAACTAGACTCGTAAAATAGCTGTAAACCTAATCTTTTCTTACAATATCTTCACAGGGAACAAAATGCTCAATTTTTGTATTATTCTGCGAAGAGTTTGCATCTGGGTGTTCCTAAAACTTCCAAAGTTTTCCGTGATGTATGACTATTCCTGCCATTTCCAAACTTTTCTGTGACACAGCAGACGGGGACCAGGCTGGGAGCAAAAACCCTTCCTTTGAGACCACTGCAGTTGTGCGACAATATGGCTCTTCCCTGACTTTATTTTTGACTTCCTGTGAGAATTAAACAGATTGAAATGTTCTGAGTTTGGGAGTAGAGGGATAAACATCTTAATTAACTGCCCCGAGAGCACAGTTCCAGGCTGTCATCTCCAACAGGCCCTTTTTATGGGCCAGAGGCAAAGAAAAGGTCTTGCAAAGGTATGAAAATTTTTTCAGATCCCATTTTTCAGAGTTGATAGAAAGTGACATCACCAAATTTCTCTCCTTTTTTCACATTTCAGGGGCATGCTGGGATTTCCCCCCCCCCCCCCCCCCCCCCCTTTGGAATAGATATCTAACATTGAATTTTCTGGTGGAGCCCTGATTTAGTGGGTGGCATCCTTGGTCGTGGCAGGGGTTTGGAACTAAATTATCTAAAAGGTCCCTTCCAACCCAAAGCATTCCATGATTCCCCATCCAGCTGAAAGCATCATGTGCAGGGAAGGAGCCTGGCAAGACTGTGAGAGTTGGGGCGTAGCAGTGTGGCTGAACGATAAATAGTCCTAGAACTTTAAGTGAGATTTACTATTAATCAAAAAACTAAGTCAGCTGTGATGGCAAATCCTAAAGTCCAAGACTAAATCAGAAATCATGCTTTGAAGAATATCACCAGTTCTTTGAATCTCTGCATTCCTTTTTTTTTTTTTTTAAATTTATTTATTTATTTATTTATTTATTTATTTATTTATTTAGTCCCAAATTGTTTCAAATGTTTTGATCCCTCTATTCTGACCTTTTCCACTCTGTTTTTCTAGACAAGAGGTGTCAGGCAAGGACCACCTCAAAAATAGTGGGCTTTGACTCAGAGACAGGTCCTGATGTTAGACAAAGGAGAATCTCCTATTGCAGCTGAACAAAAGGCAACTGCCAAACACTTGCCAATCCAGGAGCAGAATTGAGAAGATTAATTTTAAATGCTCTTCCAGCTACTTCTTAAAACTGGTTTGGCCTGAGCCTGAAGAGGCAGTTATTTAAGCACTTGAAAGAGACTAAAGGCTCAAGTCTAATCTCAAGTACTCAAATGCATATCACCAGGTATCTCAAAAAATCCATGATTGTACTTGCACATGCATGCCCAGGAGTATATTTTCCAAGACACACAGAGATGCAAACCCACGGATTAGAGATTAGAAATGAGCTGCCACCGTTGAACTCAAATTTATGTGCTGTTTTCTTTTTGTATCGTGACCTTCCAAAAGAGTCTAATTGTTTGATTTCGGTGTTGTTGGAAGATACTGAATTTCTAAATGTTTGGTGAGTCACACACATGTTAATTCTTAAAAATAACTCTTTCGTTTGTTATTACAATCGATTGATTTTTCTTTGGCTCTACAAATACATGCTGGAGCTTAGGAATTTAAACCACTTGTGAAATCTTACAGGACTGTGCTGTAAAATTCACCAGCATTTATTAGGGAAGGTGGGAAAGGTGGAAAAGGTGGATATCCATGAGCTGAGGGAAGTTTCTCTACACAGCTCCAGCAGTTCCCATGTGCCCTCACCTCTGCTACATCCAAAGTTAAAATATAATGTGAAACTTTGGCCTGGTTAATACCAGAGCTGAGTTTTGGATCATCCAGAGGTTAAAAAAAAAAAAAAAAAGGGCTTTTCCATCTCAGAGCGATGAATGGACTTTTCTGTTAAGGAATTCTAAGGAAGTTGTCTCCCTGGAGTCATCAGCAGCTTCCAAATAAAGCTTCCAGAATGCCCATGAACATCTAATTTTATAGGTTTTGTGCTGTTTCACTGTGCAAAAAGAAGTTAAGTCAGATGACCCACCACTGGAATCTGTTCTTCTCCCCACACATCTAAAAATGCACCAATTTCACGGAGTTCTACAGGCACTGGAAACCCTTTGGCCAACAACAGCTTCCCTCTCACAGCACAGGGGTGAGCCTTGCCAAGCACCAACAACATAAACCCCTCTGGCTCGTGTCCCATCCCTCTGGAAGGGCTGGGGCAGGAGGAGATACTCACCCAGAACAGGTACCATCTGTGCCCTGCCCATCCACCCCAGCAGGTGGCACAGCCTCCCCTTCCACAGCCTTGGAATGGGCCAGGAAAAAATTGGGATTCCTGGCAAAACCAGCCAGAGCAAGTCTTGCTCTTGATAGGCTTGAAAAATGGGGTGTGAGGAATTTTTCACCCTGGCGAAAGGCGATTTCCAAGGGCAGGACTGCTCAGAATAAACCTGGTTTCTCCAGCTTTGAGCACATCTGGCTGTTTAATATTTTCTGTCGTGCCATGGATGAACCCCAAACAAACATGGAAAGGTTTTCACCTTTCAAAGGCCCAAAAGACATGTCTGTCTTGTCCAACAAGCAGTTGTAGGGAAAATAAAAGGGAAAAGGAGATCAGATGCTGCAGCCCCAGGACCATGTGCTCTCTCACAGCATTTCTCATCCCTGCACTTTGGGCAGGGGGGGGTTGGTTTTCTGTTGTTTTTCCCTTCACTGTTTGCTTGTCTTTAACCTGGTTTCCAAGTGAAATGAGGCTTAAACAATTCCAAGCTCTCTAGGAGCATCTGTTGGTCCTTCCAGGAACCTTTTTAACCTGTTGTATAATTTCAAGCAAAATTCACAGAAGAAGTCAAACTTCTGGACTTCTTCCCACAGTGGGGGATTTTCTGTAGGAAGAATAAACCTTTTTGGAGATACTGTAAATAACACAAGTGCCTTTTCATGCCCTCCATCACCCTGAGGGCAGTAGGAATCCACAGGGAAGGGGGGAAGGTACATATTCCTGTTCTTCTTATCCTTCAGCTCAGTGTCTCAGGTGTGATGTTGGAACATATTTACTGAGAAGCAACGTATCTGAATAATAATTATTTTGCCAACTTGTCTCAATACTTTGCCCATTTACATAATAAAGACATTCCTGGTAACATCCTGGCCATGATTCCTGGTAGGCAGTAGATTTATCAGGAGTTTAGGAAGTACATATCATCCCTGGTCCTGGGGGAAAGTAACTTTCTGAATTTTGTCAGGACAGGAGACAAGAGAAGGGATGATACATTTGTTGGTCCTCTTAGAAACCCTTCGTGATGTCAAGTTCAACACTTCACGGAAGTGTTCTAGATTCTTGTGCTTCTTGCTTGCATGATGCAACCCAATATTTCAAAAAACTCTTTTGTTATCCTTTGAGAAATCTGGCCTAATAGATCAACACCCTCCTTGTCTGACAAGCGCTTTGCAAAGTCGACCCACAGAGAGAATCACTCATTTCTGGGCTGAATGTGGAAGAAGACAAGGTCTTCCATTTTGCCATGAAATCTGGAGTCTGGAGTTTCAAATAAAAGGCTGATTTATTCCCTTGTCCAGTTCCCTTTGCCTGTAATATTATGAGTAATGGGAGAATTTCTTTGACTTGTACATGATGTTTCCCAGATTCTGTTTATTGGACAGGAGTCACGACTGACTTCCTGATGATGCTTTGCCAAGGATTTTATTTCCATACCTAGAAAGATGTGCCATCTTGTTTAGCTATGAAGGAGTGCATCAAAAGTAGCTGGATGAGAAACTCTTGGGAGTATGGCAACTGGGGGCTGAAAATCCCAGTGAGCAGCTGGGGGCAAAAAATTGAGGCGGTTTGGAAACACGACCAAAAGGGATGGATTACTGAAACCCCCCTTAGAACTAAAATTCAAGTCATTCTCTTCACTACTCTCACCTCCTTAAGAGTTACCCACTTATCATAAAGCATGAAAATTTGAGATAAACTCATGTTGCAGAGAGAGGAGACATCAGGTGAATGTCTAATTCCTGCACACTTTTCTCTGTGCTCCCTCAGCTCTTTTGAGGGGACCTGAACAGCTTGAAGATTCTCATTTCTCCATCCCCTTCTGTCTTCATCTCTTTCTTCCTCCTTGAGATCCAGTGATCTGAGTGGGGACAAGCAGCACCACTAAATTGTTGCTCCCACAACCCCAGCAACAACAAATGTGCCTTGGTGATTTATTGCAGCCTCAGAGCTCATGCCCTTATTGTTAGGGGGGGTGTAACTATTTAAAAACCCCCATTTTCATATAGCTCATCCATAAAAATTCACTCTGGGATGGAGCCGTTCTCAGCTAGGGAATAGTTTTTATGTGAGTGGGGGAAAAAACACTTCACAATGTTTTGAGAGGTGTTATGTTATTCTGCCGTAGGTTTTTTGACTCAGACATTTTGGCTTGTGTGTTTCACCATGAAGGACACATAAAAAGGGATTTAAATGGAAAAAAAATGAATTCAGCTAAATATCAGAAAGTATGTAAAAATAAAGTTAGGTCTAAATATATAGTTGTCAATAATGAGAATGTTCCAAAAATTTAACAGTCTAGAATATTTTCTGTTTATGTCTCTGAAAATTTGCATTTTGCCTTGTGTTTCAACAATCCCAAAATGAAGTGACAGGGCTCAAATTCAAAGCTGACTGAAACCTGTATAAAATCCTAGTAAGTGCTTTTTCCAAGGATATATCTCTGCATTATGCTACAGTTTGACCTGGGAATGGTCTTCAAAATCCCAAAATCCAGA